>NW_028297120.1:174536-548352 GCF_055798465.1 Pogonomyrmex barbatus
GGAATAACATTAAATTAAGACAAATATTCTCATATCTAAATAAAAATATTATAATCTTATTATAATCTTTAGTCTTGATCTGATCGAATTTATATTGATGCATTATTTTTGCTCAAGTCAAGACTAAAGTATAAATAATCGTATTTATGAAGATCATATTTTTTACTTATATATATATATATATATATATATATATATATATATATATATTTAAAAATATTTGTTTCTCGATTTAAGACTCTGGATTCGTTCGGACATTAAAAAGAACACGAGGTGACGTGATGATTCTCGTGACGTTCATCACGATTTGCGTTCAGACTTGATTTAAATTTTTTTTTTGTGCGAATGAATTGCTCATCGTCGACACGTACATAGATCGAATCGTCGTGTTGATTGTCATTTTTAAGTGTGGAAACGACGATCTATGTACCGATGATGAAATCGCCGCCGCGCCGGATGCGGTCGTTACGTCGCCGACAATGTGGAACGTTATGCGCCAAGACTCGCTTGCATGTCACACGCTTAATGGAATCTGCACGATTTTACTGTAACCGTAAATTATTTTGCGCGCAACGTTTACGTCTCTCATATCGAACATGTCCCACATGTTAACTCGCCCCGTTCGAGAGAGAGAGAGAGAGAGAGAGAGAGAGAGAGAGAGAGAGAGAGAGAGAGAGAGGGCAATTCCTTCCGCGCTTGTTCGATTCTTTGCCGCACACAACGTCAAATTGCATCTCGATGCATCTTGAATGATTTATTTGACACTATTGTCTTTATTAATAAAACTGAAAATTTGTTTAGACGAATCCAATACAATAAATTAACTCTTGAATATCTGAATTATTTATATCAAGGAATACAACACACAATTAGATTGTTGTAATATGGATATAAAAAATAATTATAAAAATGTGCGGTATGCAAAATAATTTAATGTAATTTTTTTCTAAATTCAACACAAACGCCTAGATATATTCAAAAGATATTTCAATTTTTTGCAACCAATGTTGGACGTCTTTAGATATTTCCATGTTACATTACGTATTCACCATTTCGGCTTTCTCGACACTACTTATGTAGGCGTACTCGTATCGTATAAACATTAAGAGTTAACTTTTATACTTTGCGCCGTGAAAAGTGCAAATTTGATGAATGATTGAAAAACGTACGGCGATCGCAGCAAGATAACGTGCCGAGATGGGCAAAAGATGGGTTCGCCAAATGCGGAAGTGATCGGCCACAGATTGCATCGTTGCACGACGCGCTCTTGCATATCCCTGTGCTAGCGCTATAATTATGCGGCTAGACTTTAACTCCTTGCCCACGTCGCACAGGCAATTATGGCGTTCGAATTTTGCGATTGAATTCTGAAGAATGCTGAGGAACTATGAGTAATTATGACGCACGAGTTGCGACCCGCGCCATTATCGCGGTCGCTTATCGCTTGTATCGATTTGTACAGAAATATAACGATCGCTGCCATGTCCTGTGACACGTGGGCGCTAGTTGTCTTGTATCATTCGAGGTGCCCATGATAATTTCCCTTCTCGAGATATAATTGAAATCGGCGTTTCACCGGATGTCGACCGCGATCCATCTTTTATCAGGTAGCGGACGAAAATTGATCTCTTACCCTCGAGAAAAAGAGAAATAGTAGGACTGGATTTTCTCCTAAATCTGATTGTATTATTCTAGAACATCGATTTTCAATCTCGGTTTAGTCATACGATTTAATATATTGAATTATCTAATTGAGAGCCAATCTTTTTTAATAGATTAACAATTTTTAACGTCTATATACTTCAAATAAAATTTTTATGTTTTATATATATATATATTTATATATTTATATATAAATGTATATAATTATACCAAAGATTCAGTAAGAAGGTTTCAAATATTCAAAGCTTAAATAAAGAAAAGAAGATTTTTTCGGATTATCTCTCTTCTTCACACATTTTATCTACATTATATACAAAATATTGTTATATATATATATATATATATATATATATATATACCATATTATTGTATATATATAAAAACTTATCGCGCATTTCTGCATTGTTCAGTCCTAAAACAGAGAGGATTGAAATCCTTCTAATCGGCATCCACGTTAATCCAATCTCGAGATCTATGTCACTACATTTCTCTTCGTTGGGTAACGTGACACTGATTCCTCATTATGCCAGGCGGCAAGATTAATCGGTCGTATCGCGAAAAATTCGGCGACATCCGGCGACGACAGCGAGCAGACAAAGATGACAGGTGTACAGAGCATACGTATATAGCTAATTAAGCGGTCATTAGACACCGGTTCGCATACGATCGGCAACGTCTTAATTCCGTCGGTGCTTTCGCGGCAATTAATTTCGTTCGCGCTGGAAGAAAATCTCGAGACTTTCTACGTCGATATCGAATTTCCCCATACGCATATAAGAT
Organism: Pogonomyrmex barbatus; assembly: GCF_055798465.1. Taxonomy (NCBI): domain Eukaryota; kingdom Metazoa; phylum Arthropoda; class Insecta; order Hymenoptera; family Formicidae; genus Pogonomyrmex; species Pogonomyrmex barbatus. The sequence continues at coordinate 176,979 of NW_028297120.1, forward strand.
ATTCATGAATCCAAACTCGACGTGCGATATTGAAAAATATAGTAGGAAAAAGAAACATAAGTTGACGTGACGTAATGATTTTTGCACTTCTTGTTTATATCGCTGAGAGGCAATTACGGTAATCGAATCGCCTATTTGCGAGATTTCCATGTAGATAGATTTTGTTATATTGCACGTAACGTTATCGATTTTACCAGTTAGTATTGCGCTTTTAGCAAATCGGTTATGTGTGGTTATTAAATTAAGTGTAATACCTAGATTGGCAATATATGGCGCGTGATATATCGAATAAACGTCAGAGACGCAAGGCAGACGTATGTGGATATCGGTGGATAGTTAGCTCATTTCTCAAACGGAATCCTCGGTGGTTAATTATGTTAGCTGATGAACGCGCGCATGGGATAACACGATTCGTGCCGATAAAACGAACTGAAATATACGACGAAATAAAATTGATGTATAGTTCCACTTAGGATCGTGTTACGCGATCGTTTAAGTTCATTAATGGTCGTTTCGAGAAATTATACAATTGTTCAAACGTCAACGATACGTCGAGTGTAATTTTACACATTAGTAATCATCCGATTTTTTTTTTTTTTTTTTTTTTTTTCACTATAAATGATAATCTTTTATTAAAACTTAATAAGAGTGCCGTGGATTTCCATACTTGAAGCTTGTCGCCAAAGTTTTTCCGCGATTTCGTAGGCTTTGCGTTACGATACATGCCGATGATACATGAAGATTTTTAATAGAAATCTATAAATATACAGGATTTTCGCTTACGGTTATCGATTCTAACGTCGTGACAGAAGGGACCACCGACTATCCGAAAATATTTCACGCGGGTATTCCAGTAAGTAATTTACGGAATTACGTATCAGGTTATTTTAATCGCTCCGAGACACAAGATTCATTTTTGCTTGCTCGCAAAAATTCAATTAATTGAAATTCGGCTGTTAATATATCAGCATAGGAGGTAGACATCCCTAATTCAATTCCTTCAAATTTCTGGAACCTTTTCCCAATTCAATATTAAATCTCCTTAATCCTCTTTTTAGCAGATCTAAATAGATTTTGTATTTTTCAAAAGTTCCGTCAAACTCATTGTTTTTCAAGGAAGATTTAATCATTTTAAGAAAGCGCCTATAAGTCAAGGGGCTTCCATTAATTTTTCAACTTTATTGATGGAACAGCTTAAAACAGACTGGTTTTGTTAACAAAAAAAAAAAAAAAATAATCGAATGTATGATAGATTTATCCCACATTTCCATAAAAGCTAGTTTTTTTCATCAAAAATGCTACGTCAAAACACGAAGCTATCTAAAAATTCCAAATGCAAACCGGTCCTATCTGAAGCTGCATCAGCTCGTTCTTTTTAAAGATAGGATCTAATAAAATAAATGTAATCAAGAGATCTGTTCAAATTAGTTTTTTGTTAAAGTTAATCTTTTCTTTATTTCGTAGATTATATTTAAATATCAGAATTAATTCGATTGTTTTCTTTTTAATTTCTTTATATAATTTTAGATCATTAGATTAGTTTTCAATATTTATCTTTAGTTTTAATAATAATTTTTACACATATATACACAATAATAAATATTTAAAGAGTTAAATTCAAAAACATACCACTTTCTTCCGAAGGACCGAAGGAAATTAAATATATTTTAATCTTTCCGACTTAAAAATTCTAAGTATGAAAAATTAAATTAAATTATATAAAATCTAGATTTTATTTTTTCATTTTAATTAATGTGCCGATGAAATCTTTGGAAGAGTGTTGCGATCTGTGTCAATCGTTACAACCTTCCATCCTCATCCTAATTCTCGCAAAATCCTCCTTTACTCGAAAACGTTCCGAAAACTGGCCTCGTTAGTCACCGGTAATTGTTCGACCTGTCTTCCTTGAACGAAACGATCGGCGGAAAGAGGCGAATATGAGACATATACAAGATACACTAGAATAAGAGGAGACCCGGGATGAGTTTTGCCGACTAACAGTGTGCCCCCCCTGTCTATCGTCTTCAAGGCGATGGTGTCGAATGTCCAGGTTCTCCAGCAGGCAGGCTCCGTGGAGAGGCTCAGCCGATTTCTATGGTCTCTGCCGGCGTGCACCAGGCTGCACCGGCACGAGAGCGTGCTCAAGGCCAAGGCGATCGTCGCCTTCCATCGCGGCCAATTCAAGGAGCTCTACAGGATCCTGGAGAGCCACACCTTCAGCCCGAACAATCATCCGAAACTGCAGGCCCTCTGGCTCAAGGCTCACTACATCGAGGCCGAGAGGCTGCGCGGGAGGCCTCTCGGTGCAGTTGGTTAGTAAACATTTTTCAAACAAATCTAATCTTTTTTCTTGAGAACGTCGAGATCGATAAACGTTACTTAAAAATGAATTCGATAAAATAAAAGTTCTTCCAATGACGTGAGTCTCTCAATTTATTTCCTAACTGACTTTAATCTACTTATTGAAAGCGTTTTTTCTATTTTCATCAACAATTCAGTTTGATAGAATATTTTTACAGAGAAATAGCTTGAGAAAGTGTATGACTTCGTTGATCTTGTCCTCACACTTAAAAACTAGTCAAGTTGATCGATGAGATATAGTTGTAGAAATATAATACGTTCGATAGCTACTCGGGAAGCAGATAAATTAATCATACAACATTCACGTAGAGTAAAGAGTCGTTGAAAGTGTAAGAGGTGTTCTGTTCTCGCAATTCCATTAAAGAATAGAGCCAACTCCAAGTGGACACGAAAAATGTGTAGGTCACATTTCTCATTAAATTAATGATATAGAAAATATATAAGACATAACAGTGTTATCATTGAAACGTTAATAATTATGTACAGTAAAGCGATTTCTTTATAATTTTACGTGTTTTAATAATTTATTTATGAAACAATGAAACAATGAGCTTATCCGATCCTCGACTATATAGACTATATAGACTACTGTTTTGTCGATTAAACCAACTTAACTTGAACAACATCGGCGACTGACGTTTATCTTGCTATTTTACGCATGCTGCCGCATTTATTTTCGCGCGGGGTGATTAATAACAACGCGCGCGATTTCGACACCGACAGCCACACGGACGGACGAAGTGATTATCGCACGCACGATACGAGCTTGACGAGCTGATGATATAAACTTGGCTCTACTTTACTACGCTCGATCTTATTCGCGAGCGGCGCGCGCGAAGCCGACGGCGACGACGACAATGTCACCGCCGGTTGCTCGTCCCAGAAACCAACTCCAACTCCTCCCCTCCCTCCCCACCCCTAAAAAGATAGATCAAAGCGTGTCGCTCTTGAGAGACTACGAGGAGAAGAGCTAAGAGGATCGAAGTGCGCTGCTTCCTCTTCCGTTTTTCCTGGCATCGCGAATCTACGCTCGCGAATGCAAATTTTCACTCGTCCGGGTGAATGTTTATCTTGGAGGCTTCGAAAATGTGCGTATTTAAAGACACGAGTAAACTCGCGTGGTGGTATTCTCAAGGTGGTATTCGCAAAACTGTTTAAAAATGCGCGTTCTCCCGAAGGCGTTCTATCAACGTCCCCGCACTCATCCGGAGGGATTCGTCCTTTATTTCGCAGGCAAGTACCGAGTGCGACGTAAGTTTCCGCTACCGCGCACGATCTGGGACGGCGAGGAGACGTCTTACTGCTTCAAGGAGAAGTCCAGGAGCGTCCTGAGGGATTGGTACGCCACCAATCCGTATCCGTCGCCGCGCGAGAAGCGAGAATTGGCGGAGAGCACCGGCCTCACGACCACGCAGGTCAGCAACTGGTTCAAAAATCGGAGGCAGAGAGACCGCGCCGCCGAGCATAGGTGAGTCTTTGACACCGGAAACTCTTTCCGCTTGGTTAATTACGTAAATTGAATTGTCATATCGGGACGTGAGAGAGAGAGAGAGAGAGAGAGAGAGAGACGCGTCTCGACATTGAATCGAAAAGTAGAAAGAAATTTTGTTTTAACCAAACGTATTTTATTTTAACAAAATATTGTTTGGAATAGATACAATTAATATACATTAAAGTTTAATAAATAATTCAAAAGTGATAATAATGAAAAGTGAAATCTAGTTATGTCAGGAAATGAACAACGTCGTCCCAACGTCAAATTGGGTCAAACGGGGAAAGGGATCGGGCTTTCTCCGTTATATTCTTCTATATTTCTCTATGAAAATCAAATTATGCTAAATTGTGCTAAAATAGATTATACAGAAAAATATGTAAAACCGTAATACGACAGGAAATATAACGGGGACACATAGCGTATACCGAGCGTATGTAACACGAGGCTAACGCGCGATTAGAATATTAGATATTAATAAACATCGCGACGAATAATAATCCGTTTTATTTAGCTTGACTTCGTCAGGCGGATAATATCTGGCGGCGTTCTTACGCGTCCGACGGCACGCAGATGTAGAACTGACGGACGTTAGCGTCCGGAATTTTCGTCCCTCGCGGATAGAAGCGCGCGCGGCCCGTACGAGTCCCGTGTTGTTTGGAAGGTCGTTGCTCTACATCCGATTTTAGAAACGAGCGGAGGCCCCATAACTATGTACGTAACGCGATGCCTTCCGCCGCGTAGCATCGAGAGCATCGTGTCGCATGCGTGCATACACGGCTCTCGTGCCGTCCTCCTCTTCGCCGAGCGAGCGAGCAAAGCGGATAATAAATAAATAACTACCAGCTGGGCCATCTGGGCCATGTTGACAGAGAGTCGATCTCTTGCGGAATTTTTTTTCTCGCGAAACCTACCACCTTACGGCGAAATGGCAAAGTGTCGTTTTGATAAGCGGAAAGTACGCCGTGATATATCTTCCTCCTTGATCGATCGATTAGACCGGATGTGAATCCATCGCATAGAAATTATCTTTGAATATCAAGCTATATTTTTTTTAGTTTAGGCAAATGTGAGATCATTATTTATTTCTGACGATAGAACCCGTGTTTCTTTATAGATAAAAATACTACATTTATTGTACTGTAAAACGGAAAGTTATATTTTTTAATGGATTAAATTGAAGTACAATATTAATAAGACAATTATACATAACATAATATTGGAGTTGCTAGTTCTTTTGAGCGATTTAAAGTGGATTATTATATTTCGGAAAAATCCGAAAGAACAAAATTATTATATATTATATTATTATATATATTATTATTATTATATATATTATTCGTGAAATATGAACACGCAAATTCGATTCGAACAGTTGAACGGGCACGGATATACAATATTTGTGATGATATTAGGGTGATTCGGAAGCACAGATGCTTTGCAGGGTTTCCTGTAATTAATATACGGTGAATGATGCCATACACGTATATTCGCAAAGCCATCGGAGTATGGGTTTGTAAAACCCATACTCATAAATATGGATGCCTACAGGATTGTATTCTTGAATACGGACTTTGCTCTGGAATTAAATCTTGTATCAATATCAAATGACCAGTTTAATTTATATAAATTTTTGTCAGTTACACACACACACACACACACACACACACACGCGCGCGCGCGCGCGCGCGCGCAATTATATTTTTTTAATAAATTATATTTTCGCGAACCACTTATTTTTTGCAAAAATGCATCGTTTAAATTATGATTCGAAATTGATGGAACCTCTTAAGTTCAAGTATCGACTTTCAAGTTTTTAAAAAAGATAAATTTCATGTTATCTCACAATATCTGAAGTTAGAATTGAACTTGATGATGTCGTCGATCAATATTAAATCGTCATTCTGCTTGATCCACGAACGCGTCGCTTTGAGGCGGATGCGTTAATTCGCGAACACCTCGTAGATATACGCATCTCTGACCTCCTGTTTCTGCCCATGGGAATACACAGAAGCCATAAGAAATTCGATATCTTCCCCGTGGCACGATGTGTACTGTGTACTGGTCCCGTCACGATGGTGCTTCCCACTTCCTCCCTCGCGAGAAGACTCCGTGACCACGATTCGCATGGATCAGTCGGATCTATTTATCCTTCGATAAAGACACTCCTCGCTGACGCTTCTGCTGATGTGCAGTCAGCAGAAAACTTGAAACTTAAATATTTTGTTTGATGATCCGTCAACGACGGATTTTATTTCCAAGTAAGGGGGATGATAATTTTTAATAAAATACATTCGCCAAAATGTGCGAAAATAATTAATTATTGTTATTTGCTTTTGGCTTATACAGAAATAAATTTATAAAAATTATTTGCGAAACAAAAGAAGCCTTAACTATTTCGACTATACTGGAATTGTGCACGTATTGTGCAACAAATTGTGATTAGCTTTACTTGTGCTTATTTGTCATCAAAAAACTAATTTGCGTGAGACAGAATTACTAGAAATGTAAATAAAATTGTGTAAAATTGTGATTTGGTTTAATTAAAGACAGATTTTGCAAATCTTGCTCTCGACAAATCTCGACAGTCCACTTTTTTAAATTAATATAATTGATTATTCTGAAGTAAAATTATTCGTTTCAGAAACTGGAATAGGAAATTTTGATGAATACTTAAAATTATCGATTCTTGAAATCTTTATACTTAAATGCATATATATGATTCCACTTGATTCCAGAAAGTAAGAGAATGTAAGAGAATACCATTTATGATAATGTTTATAATAACGAAATAGATAACGTATGTTTGAGAGTTAAAAGACCGTAATTATTTAATTATTTAACGCGCAGTTGGAAATTAAGTCGAGCTCACGTATGCAGGGGCGGCGTTCGATCGAGCCCCTCGGGACAGGGGCGTCTCGTGGGCGTTTGCAACAGACAAAAAACATCAAATACGGGGACCGTGGTTCCCTCCTGGGAGCTTTTATCGAGCGATTTAACTACCTCGTTTCGATACGATATAAAGCGCACGCTCAACGAAGAGCAGACTGCCTGTCAAAAAAAGACGAATTTGAAGAGATAATGAATGATTTATCCATACTTTTTAACATATTTACTGTCGAGTGATAACCGACGGAAGTTGCGATTAAACTCCGCAATGTAATAAGAATTAAAGAAACGAAAATAATAATAAAGCAGTAATAAATGATACACGATGCCTGCGATGATAATTATAATAATTACGGTGAATTATCAACATTAGATTACAATCAAATTTTCAATGATTTACCACTTCTTTTTTTTTTTACAAGCCGTTTATCGCGCGCAATTACAACGAGGAATATCCGCACGGCAATTTATGTAGAAAGATAACGATTGCGCGCGCTCTCGAATCGTAATGGCCGAATTAATTGATATCGGCCGGCCGGCCGGCCGGCCGGCCGTAATTATCGACACACGCCCAGAGCGCGCCGTATCCAGAGAGAGCGGAAGTATATAAGATCCAAATCGCGCGAAAGATAAGGCCGATCTAAACAGGGTGGATTCTCGAAACGCCCGTAATATCCCGTACACGCTTAATCCTCTCGCAAGGGCACTCTCCCGCCCGTAACGAACTTTAAACAATGAGACGTCGATCGAGATAAATCTCCCCCCCCCCCCCCGCGCCCCGTACTCCGTACTCGACTCCGGGCGCGACTGTTTTGCATTCCGAAAAAAATCGGGGCCGGTCTCGATAAGGGGTGGAGAGGGTGGACTTCCCCGGCCGTAATCAGCGTTAGATTGTTTGCGCCGGTCGCGCAGATACAAAGTCGTCAGCATCCAGCCACGCCAAAGTGCATCAGCTGCACTTTGAAAAACGCACGAGGCACGACCACGACGAAGATGAGGGCGAGAAGGAGGAGAAGGAGGAGGAGCGGGGGGAAGGAGGGGGGGGGGGAAGGTTGAGGAAGAGGACAACGCAGACGACGCGGTGCGTCATTACAATTGCATCGCTGCCGACGATAACGGAACCGCTGTCGCTGTTCCCGGTACGCGGTGTCCGGTGACGGTGAAACGTGCGTGTATCGCCCAAACGCGAGATAACGCGCCGTGATGCTGATTAAGATGATCGGCAGCGGCGTCGGATAATCCGCCTCTCTCGCTGCTCCACGCGCGCGCGTTCCCCTCCCCCTCCCCCGCCCCCCCCCCCCCGCCGCCGCGTCGCTTCTCGAAATTTTCCGACGTGCGTGCCGGTGTCGCGTTGCGCACCGTGAGGGAGAAGAGCTACTTTAGTCCTCGCTGGAAGATCGCTCTCCGGCCATTAAGACTAAAAATAATATAAATAATATCTGACAATGGAGAGTGGCATAAGCGTCTCATAAGCCGCGGTATGCACGCGGCTCGTACACTTCGCGAGTAGGAAGTCGCGATTGTCATAATTGATGTAAACCTCGGAAGCGAGTTGACACAGCGTATGCACAGCGCAATTGGCAAATTTTGTAAATGTTAAACGAACGGCATTGTATCTCCTTTAAATGAAAATTATACCTTTCTCGAGCGACATGGGACATCGAGTGGCGCGTCGATGATGATTTTCTCGCCGCGGATATAAAAAAAAAAAAAGGAATACACCTAGTAATCGGCCCCGTATTGCTCTCGAAGATTTGTAAAACATCGGTCAGTCGGCCCGGCTTTTTTTCGAATATCGATTCTATTGCTCGGCTTGAAAAATAAATACCGCGTGTTTCGTATCGCGATCTTTTCTCCACTTCGCGCCTGTGTGCGCCGTACGCATTTAAAACGCGTCGATTTCGATCATCGTCGAAAACGACAAACAATAGAGGGGCAGAGAGAGAGAAGAGCGGAAAGAGGCCGGGTATATGGACGCCGGTGCATCCGCGCGAGTGCATTGTGCCTTCATTCTTCGCAGTCAAAAATAAACTCCCGACCGCACGCGCTGGGCTCGCTGTATATTTTTTTTTGTTCTCTCTCTCTCTCTCTCTCTCTTCCTCTCTCTTTCTCTTTGCGAGAGCGATCGCGCTTGTACGGTGCTTAAAACGTCTTTATTATCGTCGCGTTAGTCCTGCAGTTAGAAAGAGTCGCGACATAGCAATCTCCAAAGGGACTCCGCTCCGCAAACGATGAACTAAGAAAGAGAGAGAGAGAGAGAGAGAGAGAGAGAGAGAGCGCAACATCGCGGAGCCGGAAATAAAGATCAAGGTTTGGATATCCCATGAAGGTTCACGCCGAAGGTTCTCCAACCGACTTATCGTTCCTCAAATTTATTATTCTTCAGCCGAATGATTTAATCAAGTATCTTATCGGCATTCGAAACGAGGAGGTACTCAAGATAGGAAAAAGCATAGTAAAAATCAGAATTTCTGAGAATGGCTTTATTTCCATTTCTAATCTATAAATTTTATAAAATGAGAATTGATTATAAATTACAGACATTATATTATCGTAATCCACGTAACGCCAGAATTTTAAACAATTTATATATATATATATATATATATATATATATATATATATATATGGATCTTAAAATATAAAAATTAAGACTGCAGAAACAGCTTTACAGAAACGGTATGATAAACGGTATGATAGAAAGAGACAGCGCAATCGCTTCTACGGCAAGTTTGTCGTTCGCCAGCTTTCTCGATGGATCGAAGGGCTATATCACGCTGGCAGAAGCCAGTAATGGCTTCGTCGTTGTTCTCCAGTGTCAACAAAACATTGCTAATGTACCAACCCTCGAACCCTCGCCCTCGCCCTCGCCCTCGCCCTCGCCCTCGCCCTCGCCCTCGCCCTCGCCTTCATCCCCGCTCTCCCCCTTTCACTCGATAGTGCGGAAAGAAAAATGGGAGGGAGAGGACATAGAAGGGTCGTTATTTCCAGCCGGCCGACAATCTTATCCCATGTGATCGATTTGTTGTTAAAATTTAAGTCGTCTCTCCCGGACCGATTTAATCGATGACTCTCGTCGGCGTTGACCTCGATTCGATCGATCGATCGCGTTATAAAATATAGAAATTTCATGAAATAGATTTACGTTCCTACGTGTCGCCCGGAGATTATCGGCGCGATTAATTTTATACGATTGTTCTCGTATATAATATAATTAATATAATTTGTCAACTGTCAAACGTACTTCCCTTTTGGTATTATATACATACATGAGACTCGATATACTTTTTATTGCATTAATTATAAGGTGTGCGCTACTTTTGAAATTATTTTTTCGAACTTTTTATTATTCTATAAATCCGACAAGTTTATTTGCGAATTGGAGAACGGATTTCTGTATAAAAAAAAAACGATAATACGTTTATTACGAATTAATAATTAAAACTGTAAACATCATCTCCATATGATCGCTCGGAAACTACTGGCAGTAAGATTAACGTCTCTCTCTCATTTGTCGGCCGTCAGAGATTGTCCACTTTAGATTAGATTAGATTAGGGACGGACGTTTTATTCGCGCCGCATAAGCGAAACAGTCACGCGGGAGAGAAGGCGCTCGGCTGCTCACCGCGTTTGTTTGTGGCGACGTTTTATCGGACGACGTGTGCGGGTTCCTCTGACGTTTTCTACGAATCGGACTCCGATGATCCGCCGTATCACCATCGTAAAATTCTACGCGTGAACAAAGAAGCGCGGCACAATGGATCAACCCAAATATATTTTAAAAATGACAACTGGCGCGAAACAGTACGAAACTAGACTCAATTGGAATAATTGTGGATAATTGAGATATTATAAATATGACGTTGAAGTAGTTTTTGATGGAATTTAATATAATTTCTGTCCGGAACTTTATTGTCTTTCTATCAAATATCTTTGCAACACTCTCTTTCGTATGAGATGTTTAATTTTTCAATTAATTTTTCTAAATAAAATTGCGTATGTATATATTCACGAAGACAATTGATAGTCATTACTTTCTGAGCACTTCCCTAATTTGTAAAAATATATTTTTATAGAATAAATATGAAAATTAAAATATGTCAATTATATTATAAAAAAAAACAAATATAAATGTATATTTTTTTCTTAATATTAAATATTTGACTAAAACACACAAATATGACCAAATAATGACTATTAAATCTTTGAAAAATATAAAAATTTTACATCTATCATACTTATTTTACTGAGTTCTATATAATAGACTGACCTTATCACGATAAAAAATTAGACGAATTAAAAATAAAATAAAATTTAAAATTTCTGTGCGTAAAAGATATTTTTAGTGTAAAACTTTTAAAAGCATTTTGTTACTATAATAATAATAATGACGGGTAAAAAGATTAAGTTTCAGTAACCCCGATGCATTTACTGCGTAATGGTGTAAAAATACATATCTATAACGTCAAACTTTTTGCAAAGTTACGCAGTAATACGAAATAAAAATGGAATTTGATACACAATTACGATTTTATGTTTAATATAATATATTTTTCATCTGATTGAACAATACACATGTATTTTTTATTCAACCTTTTATGAATATTAAATATTAAATTTTCAATCATTAGTACTTGCAAAATATTGCGAAATATAAAATTTAACAAACAGAATTTCCCTATTATTACGCTTTTATTAATCTTATAATTAATTCGTCTTACCTCTATTTTGCTACCTACACCTATTAACATTTTAAAGTGATCTTCGAGAATATTATTTGATCGCGCAAATATTCGGCGGCTAAATATAAGATATTTGTAATACATTTATAATATAATGTCTGTCATTTATAATATATTTTTGATCTGCGAGACGGGGAAAGTAAGTGCGGCGCTTCATACTTCATCAAATTTTAGCGAGACAAGTTCATTTATTCGATTATTCGACGGTTGATTAACTGCGCGTATCGATTCGCGGAGAAGGGGGGGGGGTTAAAAATAATCGAAGTGACGGGTTTTCTGGAAGGGACAGTGTACTTTCGCCGGATGTGAAATGAGACAGATGGGGGAGTCAGCATCGAGAGGGCGGTAACGATCCGGGGGGAGGGGGTGGTCGGTAAGGGTTAGAGAGACAGGGGTGGCTGCGCCAATATTGACTCCTTCTGAAAAGCAGAGACTCGTCGGTGACACAAAGAGGGTGGCGCTACTTTACCTCGCCCTTCGTACACCCGGTACGCCCTACGTAGGTACTTTCGACATGGCGTCTGACTGGCTAACTCCGACGACTGTCGCATCTGTCGTTGTTAATCGCTCAAAATATTAACAAAAAAATTTTCTTATTTCTTTAAAATGGTTAAATAAATGTGTATATTAGATAGTGAAATAATGACACGGTTCTTCAAGAAAAAAAGAAAAAAAACATTATTTAATATCGCATCTAAATCTGACTTTAGTAGTCAGTGACGTAATTGTGTAAAAATTATTTACATCAAATTATTTTAAGTAAGTCCACCTTTCCTTCGCATCAATAGATAATGCGTGATTAAAATTAATCCTTTTATTCTATATTTTAGATAATTGATCTTTCAATATTAGATTTTATAGTGCATGTAATATTTTTATTCTATATTTTATTCTATATTTTAGATAATTGATCTTTCAATATTAGATTTTATAATGCACGTAATAATTAAAATGTGATATATATGACTTATTAGATTAATATAAATGCCTCCTATTTTATACTAAATATGCTATATACTAACGTGATATAGTATTTCAAATGTCTAACCTACATCCAACATATTTGACGGTATATTACAGTCCATTTGTTCTTTTCTTTCTTCTTATTTCTTCATAACATTTCGTTCGCGTATATTACATATTAGCGAGCGTCTGAATTTCGATAGAAATAACGTTTGTTATTAAATCGCCGGGTTATATGAATTATTAGCAAATACCTCGACGGGAGATCGATGGCATGCATCATCGTGCGTGACCGAAGGCGCATTCTACGATCGCACTCGCCTTTTCGCGAATGACGCGAGCGAATTTCCGCGTGCGAATAAAGATGCTTTCGGGTCAAGCGGAAGGAGACACTCGTTCAAATCGTAGCGTCGACGTGGCCCCGAAATAGCCGCGAATACTGGTACCATTCCCTGGTTTACGGTTACAGCGGGCACGGTGTCTGGGCAGCGCGCTGCCCGTGTCTGTAACCAGAGAACTCGACTTCAACGCCGTGTGTCGTAGTACGCCACCGCTGCCGTATCCGCTTCCAAGTCCTGGGGACTCTAAATGTCAAATCTTTCACGTTAATTAATCCACTAAATCGCATTATGTCGTAATTAAGGCGATGAATTAAACGACGGATTATCGTAAAAGCTCGCATCTCTGCGATTCCCTGAAACGCAGAGAGAGAGAGAGAGAGAGAGAGAGAGAGAGAGAGGGGGGTACTCGATTTTTATCTTTTTTTTTTTTGATTACAGAAAATATTTATTTTATTGATTATATTGGAGTTTTGTATTTTGAAGATAATAGACTTATTAAAGTTGATAAAGATGATATTATTTTCGAAGCCTTTGCAAATTCACGTGACCAGGATTTTCTGGTTGCAATAATTGTCAGAATGCTACTCGGCCTAAATCCGCCGCAGTCACGCAGTTCGTTTATATTTCTGCATCGAGAGCGCGTTCGGCCTCGTGCGTTGTGCAACCAGACAAGTCTCGAAAAACCGCGCGAGAGAAGCAAGACAGACGCGCTGAAGGAAATCGTGCAGACGTCGAGCGATTTTCCGCGACGGCACGTCACTTCCGCGTCATATTCGTATGCGGGAATTGGGCGCGGCTCAACCTCGTCAAGGTCGTAGTGTCTCTTGACTTATACAATTCTCATAAAAGCATATTTAAACCTTGTATTGACGAAAAATATTATATATATATATATATATATATATATATACGTCTGCTGCACTTTTAGATAAAATTTCTAAATGACTGAAGTCTATATGTCTCTTATTTCTATATGTTTTATTTCTATCTCTATAAAAAAATCCAGAAAACAATTTTTGACAAAATATTTTTATTGTATATTATTATTTACTAACATAATCCGTATTAACTTTTAATTATTCTACAAATCTGTTTTATTTAGAAACATCGTATATAATTTTTTTACATCTTTTTTTAGTTTTTTTCACAGATTACTTTATATTTTATAATTTTATGTTTTTATAAAATATAAAATAATCATTTATATTCAATTTATATAAAATCTTACACATTATTTTATATTTTAAAAATTGTTTCGATTTCAGCACAGAATTTTTTTAAAAAAGTGCTGTGTTGATAAGAGAACAAATTTTGACGTAAGCTGATATATCTCGCAAACTTTCTACCTACATTATTGTAATATATTCTTAGTTATTACACTTCGAGTATTTTTCGGTTCGACACTTTGCCCATCCCGAAGACATCAACGTGAAAGTACTCGCTATCCACCGCCATGTGTGCCTCCGCGCGAGCTTCCTTTAGGGATCCCGTGTATGTACCGGGCACACTCGCACGCGCGTTGCATTCTGGGAATGCGTGCATGAATGAATGCCCCTCTGTCTCCCCCCCACGATACCGAACAAGAAGAAGAGGAAAAGACGAGAGATCGCGGGGGGAGGTACGAAGAGGGGGGGGGGGGAAGAGCCGCTCGAGCGGCTCGTTCTTTTTCAACGAGCAACGGGGACGAGGCGGGCCCTTTCGGCCCTTACGTGCCCACATGTGGACCCTTCCCGCGAGCTGTCAGATTTGACGTGGTCTTCTTCAAAGCGGTTTTCACGAAGCGGGGCCCCCCCTATCCCGCCTTTTTTTCGTTCCCAAAAATGGCTGGGGACGATCCAACATGGTTGTGCCCGCCTTTTCTCTATCTCTTTCTTTCGTACTCTCGTGTGTTTTTCCTTTTTCTTTTTCATCGGCGAAAGGGCGGTCGGAGGAACATTGCGCATTCAGTGGCGCCTTTCAATCTCAGACGAGTCCTTTGTGATGGTTTGCGGTTGGGCGTTCATCCTCTTCGATCGGCGCGCGAGCGTTCTTTGGTCTATAAAGTATGGGGGACCAACCAAATAATCGACCAATTTAAGATACATTTTCCATTTGAAATATATATAAAATAATATATATATATATATATATATAAAATTGTAAATTTAAATAATTCTAAGCTTTGTTCTTTTTTTCTTTGCTTTAAGAATTTCGATAAAATGTCGACCATTAGTCACTATGGGCCAACACACTATGGTATCCAAGATTTTTTTTCGGGAAGAGAGTTTTATCAATTTTATTAACATAGCAATTTTTGCGTTAATGAATTTTGATATTTTAGAGTCTAATATATCATCTTTTCTGATTTTGAATAAAAAAAATATTAGATTTTATAAATCATAATTCTATCTTTAACTTTTTTTAAATTTCAAGGAGAATTGAATTCTCTCTAGATATGCTCAAATTAATTACATTTAAGAATTAAAAATATTTTATTACGGATTGACAGCTTGAAGTTTTAATTTAATGGAACATTTTAATATTTAATAATATATAACTCCAAATAATAATTCCAAATTATTAATTAACTCTTCATCGAGGAAAAATTGATTTGTTCTATATGCATCTTTTAGATTCATTATCATGATTTTCAATCTTGCGGATTGCGAGTTGAGAGCTTCGAATTAAGAAACTTTCCTTTCACATATATATATTAACTTTTTATTTACATATTCACATTTGTATTGTATATTCACATTTGTATTGTAGAAAAAATAATCTTCACACGGTGAAGACTTAAAAATAGAAGCCCAAAAATGAAGAAGTCTTCCGTTCCTTTTTCTCTGGCTTTCCTTCCCGAATACCGAGAGTCTCGCAGGGGATATTTCGAAGGTCAAGGACTCGCGCTGGGTGTCCCCCTTTTCGATGCTTCTTCCGGGATTAAAATCCGTTTCACGCGTTCGACCCGATAAAAAAGGCGCGGTGTACGCCGACGAGACGATGACAGAAAGATCCGTCCGCTTGTGCGACGACACGCCCGCGGTATACCGAAAACTATCGGCAGCTTTGGCGGATTAATCCGGATTAAAGAGTCTCGAAACACCGAAAGCGTTTTAACGCCGCGGCGCGCGACTGCCGAGTGTGAGGACGCGTCTCTCCTACCTGCGTAGATCTCGTCGATCTCGCCGTAAATAACGACGCATCTCTGATAGATCTATGGAAAACGGCAAGCTGGCCCGGCCACCGAGAGCCACGAGGCCACCACGCTCGCCTCTCGGTGGCGTATCCAAATGGGAAAAAAAGAAACGGGGGGAGGGGGGGGGGGGTGTACGGGCATTCATTTTTATCAAAGTCTTCGTGTGAGGATTGCTTCTCACACTTCGTGCGAAGATTGTTTCCTCTAGCACGAACGCGAACGAATCTTCGCTCTAAGACGCGATCACGTATTCGAAATATATACACGGAAAGAACGCTTTTGTTGGCAAATCTAAAAATTTGATACTAGATACAGATATGAAAACTGATTTTGTTTGGGCCTTCAAAATTATTATATACGATGTTCAAATTGATTGTTAGAAGATCAAACATTTATTTTCGCAGTATTATCATTATATTTAAGTGTTCTACAAAATAATTTTGATTTTGGGCCAACAAAATTATTTTCAGATCTGTATGTATCTGGTCAAATTTTTAGATTTGCCAGCAAAAGTGTTCTTTCCGTGTAGATATTACAAATTCATATATATATAAATTTATGTACGAATGTGTAATATATATTTTGCAATTGAATAAAGATGTATGCAAGGTGTGAACTTTATGTTATTTATAAGATATGAATTTATATAAAACTTTTTATTATTCATATTTAGACTTTTAAATTGCACTTTTTAAATGTCATTTTATATATATATATATTTTTTTTTTTAAGAGAAATGTTTAATATTAAGAAAGAAGAATAATGTAATAAAGAAATAAAGAATAGAATAATTTTTGTTAAGAAAAATTGATTTCAAGCTATTTGTTTATATAACGATTTAAATGAAACGCTCTCTCTCTCTCTCTTTTTCTTTTTTTTTTTTATACAAATTGTATAACATTACAATATATAGGACATAACGTTTCTGTCTCGATTACTCAAAGGAATAAATAAATTATGAACATCGTTACGCGCGCATCGCATTGTCCTGCACTCACAAAGCAGTTGTCGGTGCCAGAATCAAACGCTTATTGCTGTCATTTATCAGAATTTATGAGTTATCTATTATCGCAAGATAAACATGCCGCGCCGCTGTACTCGTGCAAAACTGGCACAGTCTCTCGGTGCGCGTATTAATTCTTGAATCGAATTTAGGCGGACCTCGGACTCGCGCGTACGACAATTGGCATGAAAACGTAGATTCTCTGGCACATCGTCGGAGGAAATTCCTCCGTCGAATTGTGTCAAATCACGAACAAATAAAATGACGTGACGCGCCATTCATTATCGGAATAATTACCAGCGCGTCAGTGAGCATCGCCATAATTCTTCTCCGTATATTCTGTTTACTCCTCGAAACTTTACCACTCGAAAATTTTCTGAAGAGAAATATTTTATTACTCTTTACGATTGAATCGTGAAACGCATGAGTCAAGATATACGACTCTTTATAGTTATAAATATTTATTGATTTTCATGAGTCGAAAATATTTTTTTTTTTTTTTTTTTGGATCTTACGTGATTCGGTAAGTTTAACAATCTGCCACGAAAGGAATATAAATTTTCATTTTCGACGTGACTATTTTAATTTTTTTAAAACGAACGAGACAGTTGAATCTTGATCGTCAAATCAATTTTTGTTTCGAAAAGATCTCGACTTTTACGCTCACATGTTGCGATAAAAAATTCCAATGATTATGGCTCAAAGCGTGCTTAGGCATAGATAATAGCGAGTCAGCCGAAATTGCATCGGGTTGATTCTTGGATTTTCTTGCGCCGATGAATTTTCCGCGGATAATCCCGTATCCGTTGCACGCGCGCGAGAAATTCGCTCGGACGTTTCACAGGACCCGGGATCCCGCAGGTAAAGGGAGACGAGAGCCATAGTTTACAAACAGAGGCTCGTACGATGTGTACACGGTGCGCTGCACCCTCATTATTTTAGGCCGTGGAAATTCTCCTTTCCTATCTGCTTATGGAATCAGCTGCCAGTAACTTCCTCAACCGGGCCTCACCTGCCGGGAAGAGTGGACGGACCTTCAGAAAATCCATAGAATCTCGGGAAAATCCGCCGTTTTTTTTCCTCGAGGTCCCTCCCGGACCGACAAACGAGTCAGCCGATTTTCAATTTGCTCTACGGGCCCCGGAGTTTGCCTTTCTGCCTTCTTCAGTGAGTTAAGTAATCCCGAGGGCGAAACTGGCGGTCTTTTCGAGGGCGGCGAGGTTGCGTCGGGTTTTTGGAATGCGAAAAATAAATTCAACAGTTACATAGAGAAATACCAAATTAAACGATCTGCGATTATGCGATCTCCAGAAGGAATTCCCTCTCCCTCCCTCTCGCACCCTCTCTCTCTCTCTCTCTCTCTCTCTCTCTCTCTCTCTCTCTCTCTCTCTCTCTCTCTCTCTCTCTCTCTCTCTCTCTCTTTCTCTCCGCTTGTTAATTTCCTATTTACATGCCATTCTTTAAAATATGCGAGTTTCTATTCACCGGGGTGCTCTTAACTGCATGGAAAAGTGCAGGGAGAAAAGGAGATGTCAGAAAAAGAGAACTCGTTAAGGAATCTTCGTTCGCACTCTGACCCCGCAAACTCGTTTCCAGAGGACGATATCGCACGCAGGCTGGAATAAAGTGCGCGACATCGCAGGGGCGACGGAGCCGATATAATCCGATTTTACGAGGAAGGCCCCGGGGCACGGAAAGAAAGACAGTAAGAAAGAGAGAGAGAGAGAGAGAGAGAGAGAGAGAGAGAGAGAGAGGGAAGGGGAAGGGAGATGCTATCCGGCCCCGTGCCGGTCCCAGGCGATATAAACTTAGACGCGAATTAGCGGTACTGCGATAGCATCTCATTTCGAGGCGAGCATGCGATCAGGAATTTATCGAGAAATTAAATTAGGAATTATGCTAATATCCCCCTTCCCCATCGCCCTATATAGACGGCACCTCACCCGGAGTCGACCGCCGTGAATGAGCGGCAGCGACGGCGGCGTCGCGTTTCCCCGGTTATTTATGCGTTATTTGCGCCATCCAATTAAAGGCACCTTTCGCAAGACTGCTCTCGTATGGCGTGCAACGTAATTTGCTGGATCGACATCGCATTATTCTCGGATCGTTCCCAGCATTTTCGGGAGATGTGGATTCAAAGCGAACTTTTTTTTTTAATTTAAATGCAACACCGTATTAAAATCAATTTGTTTATCATTACAGTAAATTGAACGACGGATTTTTTTGTATCTGTAAAAAAATATACACAAAAAGATTGTTTTGAATCGGGACGAATATTTTCGTATGTAAGCAAGAATAATTATAATTATAATTATAATTTTCTTAAAAATTTTAATCTTGATTTGATTGAATTTTGCATTGACATATTACCTTTGCTCAGCTCAAGATTAAAAATCTTTTATATAAAGATTATAATATTCTTGTTTATATATATGAGATTATCAATCTATATTCGCATCAATACAAATTCAATTAAATCAAGATGAAAATTCTCTAAGAAGGTTACAATATTAAATTACAATAGAAAATTTTAGTCTTGATTTTTTTTTATATATGAGTATATATAGTCTCTATCGAAGGCTAATTTTTTCCGTGTAGATGATTCAGGCAATTAATGAAACTAAAATAGTGGCAATAAATGTTACCTAATTTAAATAATTCAAATTTGCTTAAAAAGATAAATTTGCTTATGTGTTTTCAATGATATAGCTGAAACTCATTGATCCTAATTTTATTTTATACGCGCCGGTCGACGTGTGAAAGATAACGGCGAAGGCGCGGCTAGTTTTATTAATCGGCTGGTCCGTATATAAATAAGGTTTACTTCGAAATTCCATGATGGTCACCGAGATCGATTCGTCTCCACTTTTCGTGGAGACAACAGCGACTCACGTAGGACCATCCGCAGATAGAATCTCTTCGCATTCCTAACATTTTTTATAATCCTTGACGTTGATCTCCACGTGGACGACGTGAGCATGAACAGAATGATCAAAGTGAAAAACTGGCTTATTTAAATTTTATTCAATATGATATATTAAAAAACGAAAATGGCGAACTGTGAAATATTTTATAAAATGTATATTATATGATCATATAACGTCAATACATTATACTATAATACACAAAATTTATGATATAAATATTAAAATTGCAAATTTATTTCTGTTATTTTATATAGATAATATATTTTATTAATCATATAATATTTTCAATTAAAAATCCTTGAAATTGATCGACGCTTTAATATTTTGTGACTTCACGACTGCTTTTACAAAATACGCGATTGAATTTAGTACATTTATTAGTTATAAAAAAAACTAAAAAAAAATAACGAAGCGAAAAGTGATTTAAAAGACCTCGTAGAATTGTATAGGCATAATTATTAATCATTCTCCTCGCAAGAGAGTTACCTCGTCCAAGTTTCCAATCATTTAAGAGACTTCTCTTCTCGAATCCACGTGGCCGTCGAGAAAAGAGAAGGACGAGAAAAGCGTCGATCCTGGAGACGCGGAGTAAGTGTCATGGCGATGCAGCTTCGAAATAAATGTCTCCTACACGCGATGAGTCACAAATCCTAATGAAAATAATAATACCCGAAAGATTCCGTTCTTTCGTGGCCGCGTGGTGCAACGAGGATAAATTTACTGCGCGATCTACGGACGGATAAGGCATACCTGGGGACACCTCCATCCGGTTATAGGTTCCACCATGTAACGGGTGGTACGAAGAAGATCTTTACGATAAATCGGCCCTACGCCATCTCGGATCTCGCCTTTACGCGACGATATAGAAATCGATGATGTTTTCGAACTAATTAGAAATCGCATCTCTAATCGGGCTGAAATCGACACAATTCTGATTATAGATATTACCAACGAACGATGTTTTGAAAAAAAAAAAAATAAATGTGATAACGCAATTTTATGCATACCTTGTTTCAATGTATACAGAATCTTATTTTTACTTTATATATGATTACAATACATATATGATTCTCTATTGGGAATTATTTCTTTGGAGATTGATAATCTCGATAAATTTATTTTTATGTCAGTGTGAATTTTATCAATTTTACCAATAATCATAGTTTCAGAGTAGAGAGAGATAATTTTTTTATAATCACATTAAAGACTTCAGATTTATATTAACTTAAATTCTTATATACGAATAAACTGATATACTTGTATGATATACTTATATTGATTTTTAACATTATTTTTAATATTTTCAAATTGGAGTAAATAATGAATTTAAAAAGTTTAATACATTGTGTCTACACACAATTGAAATTACACATCTGGATTCTTTATTTTGTCTTTTTAATGTTAGCTCGATTAGAAATTTTATGATGATATACCGCAAACTAAACGGAACTTTTATCAGTATTGCTCTTCAATGTTGCGATATCGAAAATCCAGATATCCCGTGCTCCCTTATCACCTCGGTAGTTTCTCTGTCGTATCAAAGATCGGTTCTCGGAAACACCCCGTAGACAAGTGTCGCAACACTTGCCTCGAACGGTGCGGTATCACCAGTCTCACGTCTAAACGACTTGTAAAACAAGCGCTTAACGATTGCTGGTACCTGGAGGAGATAGGAGGAAGAGAGAGAGAGAGAGAGAGAGAGAGAGAGAGAGAGAAGAGTAGAGTAGAAGGAGAAGTAGGCAAAAGGGGTTCGGCCGGGCCCGTAGGTCCCACGTGCTTCAAGGAGGTCCAGGCCGCTAAATTGAGTTTACGAGACGCCGAGAGCGTCTCTCTCGCCTTCTCTTCTCTCATGCCCTTTTTTCCTCTTCCCTTTCCGCTGCGCGCACCTCTTTAAGACCGTACCTTGCCTCCCTACGCGCTCGGTGTCCGCCCTTAATTCACAAGTACGAAAGAGGCAGGATGTACCTTCTTCCCGGTACTTTACGCGCCGGTACCGGCTTTATCTTAACCGATATTATTTCGATTCCCCAGCCACGCCGATCGGCATCGCCGGTTTGCTCGCGAGGCGCTGCTTTAAACGCTGACGCTCGCGCCTGCGGATGCAATTAAATCGGGCCCCTGGGATGTCTTTATAACGGGATAATGAAGAACGTGTTTCTAATGGGAATCGGTGACGAGCGCGTATTATAATATTTTGCAATCGGCATCATTCTTAACGGCGCGGCTTATGCATATTTATTCACAGGGCGATAACTTTTCAACATACTTATAAATTTCTGAGTAGAATGTATTAATATATACATTATTCTTCTCTAACTGGTTAACGATCAGTCGTTTCACTGATTCTTACAATTTAGTTTCTTGTAATTATTATTATTATTTTTTTTTTTTTAAATTTAAACGCATGAATAATGTATGAATAAAGAGAGGAAGACGAATGATAAAAGAAGAATACTCATTAAAGATCATACTTGCAGGAAAAAAAGAAAGCAGCTGCCGTTGCTAAAAACTGCATGTGGTAACTATATATGTTGTAATATATGGATAGCTAATATCTTAGTTGTGATACCTGTATTATTTGCTATCCTATTTACTATATTAGGAGCAAAAATAAAACGATTTGCTGTTGCTCCTGATACATAAATATAATAGCAAATAATATAGGTATCACAACTAAATATTAGCTATCCATATATTACAACATAATATAGCTATGACAGCTATTTTCTTTTTTCCGTGTTTTCCGATAATGATATATATTAACATGACAATTAATATATATTAATATATATTAATATATATTAATTGATATATATGTTAATATAACAATTTGTTAAAATGAACTCGCGTTTGGTCCACCGTTTTTTAACTTGCAACTTATTTCTTATGTACCTTATGCGAAATTTCTTTTCAAAAAATGACTATTTTTATGAAAGGCAAACGCTACTTTCACTGGTTTCAGTGGCCAAAGAGAGGATAAAACGCACGGCGGGGGTCTCGGAGATTCCAGCAGCGAGAGCGGTGACGAAACGAAGCGGCAGTCGAGCCAGCAGCAACAGCAGCAGCAACCGTCTTCCTGCGCGGTTCAGCAACAGCAGCAGCAGCAGCAGCAGCAGCAGCAGCAACAAATGGTGGACCATCAGCAAACCTCCGGCATGTATCAGCTTCCGCCACCAGCTTCCGTCTCGGTTTCCAGCCCGCACTCGTATCACCAAGGCCACGGCTCGTCCTTGAGCCATCCGCACATGCAGCACCACGACACGAGCAGCGAGAGCGGCGACGACAAGAGGAATCTCCATCATCAGCTACAGCATCATCTTCAGGTTGGCACTCACGGCCCCCACGGTCTGGTTCACCCCACGGCCACATTGCCACCGCCGCCGCCCAGCTGTGCTCAACAAAAGAGTCAATTGGATTACATGCAGTACTACAGTCCGCAGGTAAGACGACGAAGCAACGTTCGAATGTTACCTCAAATTATATGTGTTGTTTCAATCTTTTTTAAAAGAGAGACATTACGAGATGTAATTAGCCAGAAAATAAGCTTTTTTTTATATCTTTCATGTTTTTGAAGATGGAGGAAACGTTACATGTTATTGTCTCATAAAACAGGAGCGAAAAATTATTTCTGATATATGAAAAGTTTTGTATATGTATGTATGTATGTAAATTGTATATATATATATATATATATATATATATATATATGTGTGTGCATATATAGAGTGTTCCACCATTACCGCATTTCTTTTTAAGAAATTCCAAATTCCAAGTGTGTCCCTTTTTCCACTGTACATTATACATGCATATGAGCGCGCGTAATTTAACAGCTCAATTGAAATCCCTTAATCAATTATAATTTGAAAATCGTTTTCGTATTAAGATTTTCGATTCTAGGAATTTCTCGAAGATTCTATATTACTTCGGGACTTCGTCGTTCAAAAGGAAATGTGATAGTGACCGGAACACTTCGTATACAAATTTTTTGAAAATATAATAACTCCAGGCTTTTTCTTAAAATTTACGAGTGCAAAGCAAACGTATCGGAAAAATATAGATGTCATCGTTTGCATTGGCAGGATTATCTAATCGGCACGCCAACCTCCGCGGATCTGCAGAAGTCCCTGCCGCACACGGCGACGTCGATGCAGATGGGCGCGATCGCTCCTTCCATGGGCGGGCTGAGCCCTATGGGCCCCTCGACGATGCTGTCCAACACCATGCAGGGGGTCAACACCATGAACACCATGTCGATGAACGGCATGGGCATGGGCGCTTATCAGGGTATGGGCTCCATGGGGATGTCCACGTCGCACGCGAGTTACCACAGCGGCCTCGTGCTGGGCGAGTACCATTCCTTGTGACCTTGGGCCCCAAGCACTCAGAGCAAGAGGAGCCAAGAGAAGACTTAATGCACATCGGTGAGGCGCAAGATTTGCGATCGATCAAAGTACTACTCGAGTGGCTTGCTGCCGAAATTTGGATCGCCAATAAATTATTATCGCTGAAAAGGATGAGAAGGAAAAGTGAGGTTAAAGTTTACTTAACACATTGTGAAAACAATGCAAAATTACTCAAAGGTATGGCGATACTTAATAATTAATTTAGAATGATATATAAATGTATTGATAAGTTAATTATTAAATAGCGCGTCGGAGATGTCTTATTTATCACGACGATAATTTCTTGACGATCCGATAATGTCCAAATAAATAAAGGAGGAAAGCCTTCCGCGGATAAATTGTTGCATCCTTCTTGAGCTTTTCTCGGTGTGTGTTTTAGAGCGTATGAAGAGCGTCAAATATGAAGTCACCTGTCAAATCGTCGCGTCTGCTTCGGCATTCAAAAGAATTTTTTTAATTCCGTAAATGAACCCCGATTTTTGCAGAAATAGGGAAATAGGGTAACTCCGGTATATGTGCCGCATTTATTGAAAACTTAATTTATCAAGAATTCATATATTATTTACTCTGTTTAAGATAAGTAAAAACTTTATACTGTCTACTATTGTCAAAAAAAATATTAGAGAATACAAAATATTTATTTTTTATATTAAAAAAAGAACTTTTTAAGATTCTTGAATTTTTATTATATATTCCAAAAGAGTGGGATATACAATCATTCTGAATATACAGCTTATAAAAAATTTAGAAATAACGCTCATATATATATGTGTATCATATATATCTATATATATATTTTAGATTTTTGGCTCTTTTTCAAGATTCTCTTGAAAAGATTCTCTTGTGTCCAATCACCTCAGCTTGTTTTACAAAGGCCATAAAATATCGGCATTTTGATATTATCTAGACAGTATTATTATCTATTGTCATTCTTATTATATTGCTAGATTATTATCATTATTAATACTTATTATTATTTAATTATCTTCAATACCTTTGTGCGCATTGTTGCAAATGCAAATATCGAAAAGATTAAAACGTATAGATAAAAATGGATAAATACGTACACTTTATGTGCTCTGCGCAAGCTGAGCTAAATGCTTATAGAGTGTCCGTACTGCGGTATAAAATAAATTCTACGTGTTAAAATGTTATATATCCAAATAGATAGGATATATAAGATATCAAAACTGAACAAAAAAAATACAAGAGCTTGCATTTTGCTATACTTCTCATGAAAGGACTTACGTCATCTCTCTATATCTATATCACAAAGTAACCATTAAGTTTTTACATTCTCTATAATAATAATCATTATCTCTATAATAATCATTTTACATGGATTGCAATAGTTACATTGACAAATCGATTTAATTCACGATGATTTCATTAATATTAATAGACATAAAAAGCTAATCACAATACAAATCACAATACAATACTAATATAATATAAAAATATATAACAGAGATGTTCAAATTATTCTCTCTTCTTCTTTTTTTTAACTTATGTGGCATTAATACTGGATTTACTCTATGCATAATTATATATATATATATATATATATATATGTATATATCCGGTTTTTTGGCGTCGCCTTCTGGGTATCCTCGCATACATTCGTGGTGCGTGTTGTTAACACCGATATATGAAACCTACTGTTTTATGCCGGTTCCGAACAGTCAATAGGATTTTTCTCGGCGGAATTACTCTATGAAGGTCTGGCGGTTTGCCAGACTTCCGTAAAAGAGAGCCGTTGCTTATAAAATATTGGCTGCGTTCAGCAGAAAAAGCAGCTTTGCGACTGTTGTAAAAATCTTTGATATGATTGATTTTTGCCCATAGTTCCTCATGAATACATCTAAATGTATAAACAATCATATTAAAGGATTTTACAACAGTTGCAAAACTACTTTTTCTGCTGAACGTAGCCATAGTCGGTCGAGATCGAGATTTGAAACCGGGACTTCTGACTTACGAGCCTCGCGCTAACTCGCAGAGCCACAACGCGTCCCATAATTAATTATTATTTGAAAAATATTGAAATATATTGCTTACATGATATAACCAGAGAGTTAATATATTGCTTTTATATTCAATATTGCTTTTATATTAATTAATCTGTCATTTTCAAAGCGAACGGTATTTAATAACGCTAATTAAGATGTGGAAAAAAAATATACGTTTATTTAAAATTGTTCAATTAATTTCTAGTTATAAACATGTTTGTTTATCTATCCTTGAAAAATCTTCGATTCTATTTTTCTTGCGAAAGAATAATATTTCACTTCGAAAATATCCGTGAAAGTCAAAGAATGCCGAAGCGATGATGACGTTTCCGAAGAAAATAGCAAAAGACATATTAGCATTTTACTTTCCCAGTTCGTAAAAACTCACGCGGGACAAGCCGGCTAGACCGGCTTGTGTTTACCACTATTTCCATAAGTAAACATCGGGCGAAAAATCCCGCCAGCTTTTCTGTCCCATCATCATACTTGGCGCCATACTTTCCCATTTTTTGCCCGACCGGAATAAATCGCAGCTTTAAAGCAGCGTTTCTTTCCTCTTTTTTTTTTTTTTTTTTTTTTCCTTTTACGCGAAGTGCACACGGAACACGGAGCGAATGCAACTCACCCCTTGCTCCTTCTCCTTCCACCACTTATAGATTCGATTCGCTAATTAATTTCCCGTAATTATACGCTCCTCTTACATCGTACGCTTTTTTGTGTTTGTCCTGTACATATGTATAATACACACGGCATTCGGCATATTATTAAGTTAATCTCGTTCTTATTCGCTGCCTACCGGGTGTGTTCCCGCGTTACCGCGATTCTGAAATGGTTAAAAAATTAACTTTGATAACGATAAACAGAAAAATTGATTTTTACGTCTGATAATACGAGCTTTTAAAATAATTTTTGTTAGTGAAAGAATATACAATGAAATTCTTCAAAGTAATGAAGCGTATATAATTCGAAATAGATTTTATGAGATGCTTTATCGTTACTTCACATTCCATAAATGGTTTGTGTGAGAAAGCGATTATTATTTGTATTATTTTACAAAATTATTTTCTAGATCTATCACATCAATTGTTAAAGATGAAAATGTGAAATATCGCATGATGTGAACGAATTGAAAGCACCTGGACGAGTGCGAAGAATCTAGGGTACTCCCAGTAGACAGTGAATGTTGTCGCAAAGTAAGATAGTGCGTAAGTTATCATTTATTCGCAGTTCGCAGTCTGTACATAAGTATATCTAAAGACAGTGAGAAAGAGAGAGGGAGAACGAGAATGTTATGTATGGGAAAAAAGGGAATGCAAAGGAAAAGAAAAAAAAAAAAAAAGAGATATTACGCAAGAGTGTGACAAAGACGGAAAAGTCGATATGTCGAGATGAATTTTTCATTTCTTGTTCAAGAAAAGTATATTTATATTATTTATAAGTATATTTATAGCCGCTTTCTTGCCAAAAGAAAAAAACATAATTATAATTATGTTACTCATAATTATTTTACTCTTTGCGATAATATCTTTCTTATCTTTAACAATAATCTCTATCCTTTTGCGATAAAGAAAAATATGAATTCTACAATGCATTTAATGCTTTTCTTCTAATTTTTATATTTTATCGCGAAAATCGCGCTAATATAAGAAGATTATTAGTCCGAGATTTATAAAGTCGCTTTTAAATTGATTCAGAGGCGCTTACATTCATCTCCAATGTCGACTTTCTATTCGTGAGCCATCTCGCGCGCAGATGTCCTAAATATTCCTTTAGCTACGACATTGCCTTGTAGATTCTTATCTAGGATGTCGAGGAGAGAAAGGATTTCCCTCATAAAAGAGTCCTCGGGACGAAACAGGGTAGGGGATAGGATTGAGGTAGAAAGAAAGAGAAAGAGAGAGGGGACGTGGAAAATAATAGTATCTTCAATCTACAAAATAACAGATCGGTTATTTTCATTTTGCATTTTTTTTTTTTTTTTTTTTTTATTATACTCTATATCCGTACAAATTTTTGCGGAAATAATTCAAAATTATGTTGAAATATTTATTGGACAATTCATAAGTGCCACATTATATGTAACAATAGAAAATACTAATGTCTGATTAAAGAAGAAATCAACACTACGCAATACTACATATTTCTTAATTAATAAAAATATAACAGATGAATATATATAACAATATTATCACGACGTAATACATATTTTTATATCGTTTATTTTATTCTTTCTGAATTACCTTGAATTATTTTGAAAATTTATATTCGGGACAATTTTCTATTTTTTTATAAAAACAGTATCGCCACTTTTTAAAAGTCACTTTTTAAAATATTAAAATTAATCTCGTTAGGTCATACGTTTTTGTCAAATTATTAAATTAAATATAAGAATCGATTGAAACTTTTTTGTTGATAAACTATAGAATGCGCTATTGCTTTTGCATTCACAAAATATAGTACAACAGTTTTATAACCGGATTTTACATTACTTTTTCAAACAAGTAATAAGCGTTATGTTTGCATAACAGCTAAATTTGCAAAACAGCTAAACAGGCAAATTTATTTATGAAATTATATAAACTGTTTCTAAATGCTTTGGCTAATGAACGCTGCAACAACTGGAATTAATTACTGACAGAAAAAGCTATCATTTTACTCTCTCGCATTTGAAGCGTTGTTTAATAGCGTCCACACCAATTGTGTTGCACAAACGCGCAGCTTCCGAACAATAGCACGAGATCTTCTTTCATTTCTCTTTTCCTTTCGGAAGTTGCTTTTTCTTCCTCACACGCCGTCATTATTCCCAAAAACTCGCATCGTTTTTTTTTTTTTTTTTAATCGCGATCGAAAACTTAAGAAATTTTGTATGAAACGAACGCTGCGATTCGACCAAAGTTAAAGAATTAATTATTTTGCGGATAGGATGTTAGTCGTAAACGACTCTTGCACAAATTACGCACTCGCACGTAACTCGCGCATAGGAGAAGGAGGCGGAAGGGCAATCGAAGAAGCGAATGAATGAAAGGAGAACCGAGCGCGCGCCGCAAAGTATGATAATTAATGGCCATCATCTGGTCCTCTCCAGTTCTCATTCGTGTATTTTAGCGGACAAACCTAACGTTGCACAACTAACTAAGACGAATTGCCGAGAGTGATCATGAGTGCGATTATCCATGTATGTATGTATGTATCATGCGAGTAAGCTGCACGTATGGGCGCGTGTGCGAATGTGTGCGCGCGCGCGCGCGCGTGCGCGTGTGTGTGTGTGTGTGTGTGTGTGTGTGTGTGTGTGCACGCGTGCGCGCGTGTCGCTTGAGAGAAGATAGAAAGGCGATGATGCGCAAGTAGATATAAGTAAGAGATCACGATGTACGATCGAATTGTAATCGAGTAAAGTTGATGTTATTTAAAGTAATAAAATGCGAGTGTTATCTGCATTCACACGTGCACACAATTTCCTTTTTCAATATCCCGTGTCTTTTGGATACCTTGGGATGCTTCGGACGCTGCCGAATATCGGAACTGGTAAGTGATGAACAGTATTGTTGAAAAAAATAATTAGTTGCAAAATAAATAGATTTTAATTATATTAAAATTTAGGTGAATTTTATAATTGATAAAATTTACATAAATAATTAGACAGATGATTTATTATTTTTTTGAAGAAATTGAAGCGAACTACAGATGCTTCTTATTAAGTTGTATTCTTAAAAAAAAAAGACTGAGTAAAATATAAAACGCGTAAGAATCAGAATCATGTGTAACGAGAAGTTTATACCGAAACTTGTATACGATCGCGATGAATTTGTTTCTTCGCATTACGTCAGTCACGATGTCTCTATCACGAGCCTTTTCATGATCATCGCGTTCGCGAAATCCGGACTCGAGACGGCGTTGCAATTTCAATTCCCGATGGGGAAGCCATGGGGAAAATATCGCGCGCGGCGCCGACGCTAAGCGAAAATCTTTCCCGGGAGATTATTTTTCAAGATCGACCGGGCAGTTAGGCGGCCGTAACGAAACGCAAGAGCGCGATGTGAAAAAGCCAAGTGTCTGGATCGTTTTTCCCCTCGCTGTTGGCGCAGCGCGCTAACAAGTAGCCATTGTGAGCCCCGTGTCAAGATGCTACTTGACAGTATACTCTCCCAACGGACCCTCTTCAGGCCCACTCGCCCCCGTTCCATCACCATGGGCGCATGCTGTACACGTACACACACGCACACACACGCGCGCGCGCGCGCGCGCGCGCGCGCGCGCGTATACGCACGCATGCACGCACCTCTGTGGGGTCCGTGCTTAACTTTACGATCTCCGAAAATCCCTTAGGGCCCCATCGCGCGCGGCTAATAGAACCGAAATTATAACAGGCCGATGAGCATGCGTCGACTGCTCTTATTTCGCCTCGCTGACGGATTCAGAAAGCCGTAAGGGAAAGAGAATCGGGAATCAATGCGAGGAAAAACCGTGAAAAATTTTATTCCGGTGAATGTCTTCTTTACGAGTTTCCTAGGCGATAACTTGGTTGTCTAAGAACGTTCAATTTTTCGCTCCATTTCGGAGAATAAAACGAGCCAGTGTTTTCAGAGAGAACATGCAGTTTGCCTTCATCTCACAATGTTTTACAATGTGATTTCCTTCGAGATGTATGTATTACGTATGTGTTATTGTAAAAAATTAATTTTCTACAAAAATTATATATACGCGCAATTTGATGATTGTCGATAGAAAAAAAATAGAACATTGCGATAATCCAAAAATTAAGAACATTAAATCCAAAATTACATTGGTAAAAAGGTTTAAAACGAAATATCAATACTTTGATCGAATCTAGTTTGCGATCATCACGATGATAAGGAAAGAATCGAGTACAAAGGAGCCTCCGGTCACGTGGAGAAGCCAGATGCTCTCTTTCAGGATCGTAGAGAATATTCGAACTGCCCTGGTAAATATCGGCACAAAGAGGAGGTCGAAGATCTTATCTGTCATTGCGATCGTTGATAGGCCTAATAGCGAGCCGAAGGACGGTCGTTTTAAAATAATTACCAGTTCGTATCCAGTGCCGATCTTTCCGGGTTCATCCAAATAAATCGTAGGATCAAAGGACGATGATCTCTTCCCCGTCGCCCTTCTTCTCGCGAAATGCCGTTACAGAGAAATAGAGATTGTGTCGACCAGTAGCAATTCTCGATTTATCCTTTCGCTCTATGAAAAAGCGGGACCTCTTTCTTTCGAGAGATGTGTCTGAAACTCTAAAGTGTCCAAAACCGTTTGGTAAAAATGAATTGCCTGCTTTTGAACTGCGCGTTATAATTGGAGAATATTTGGGCGGCGAAGTTTGTAAGCGTAAAACGATCTTAAGATTTATTCTGATTTTCGTGGTAAAAATAACGATTAAATTTCTTTTTATTAACTATAATCTTGCCTATCATCTGCAAAAATTGAAAAATTTGGAGATAAATTAGAGTTTTGCATAATTAAAATTTTTTTGTAAACTTGTCAATTTTATCATCCTGTCTCCATATGTGAGTAAGATGACGTTTAGTAGTTTAAATGATAAAATTAAAATTAACTTTTTAATAAAAATGAATTTTTTTACAAAGTTTTTATACTGTTTTATACTGTTATTATAATGCCTGAACACAATAAAATACAAATAGATAATACTTATGAACAAAAAATATCATATATAATAATATGAGTTTAAGAAAATAAAATCTAGACAAGAAAGAAAATAACAATTATTTATAATCACACAATTTTAAATAAAATAAAATTAGAGGCAAAAATAATTATTTACGATTATGTAATTTTTTACATGATCGTTATCTTAGCCCATGATCACTATATTTAACATCCATTTAGCAAAATGAAAAATGGAAAATAATAATATATTATTACATGCATTTTTAAATATATTCTACAGTAGCATAGAGAAAGTGAAAATATATTTATTATAATTATAATTGTAATTTCTCACGAAGAAGTACCACAAAATTACATATAGATGTATTCAAAATATACTTCTTATTATTCCTTATTGTTGACAGATTAAAGTCAAATTATAACCGATTATTTATTTATTATCATTAAAAGTCTCTAATAAATTGGGCACTGACTCGTTAATCTGTTATTAACTTAAAAATTAACAATCGTCATCTTACCCCCCTTTCCTCTTGGCTTCCGGGCGCATCCCCGTTACCATACGTGACGAATAATAAGTTTGATACCATTACAATGCGATCATTACGCGCCGGTAATGACGGTGCATTCACGCGCTAGGCGAACTGCAACGCACCACCGGTCTTCCCTCGCATCTGCTCGATTGCAACAATAGGCGCGATGCACCACCCCATGGAGCGGTCTCGGGTGGTAGCGCAATGATGCTCCCGTTCTCGAGAATCGATGTTCGCGAAAAAAAAAATGTTACTCTCGCGCTTACGCAACAAACTGATTTCCGTTGTTGTCCGCGATAGAAATTATTTTTATTTTCAGAGGCGCTGAAAAGATAGAAAGAGAAATACGGACGACCCGGCGCAGCATTCTTGAAAATTAAGTTAAATTCTGTTAAGTATTGTATAAAAATAAAACCGATTACACAACGCACGAATTAACAAAAAATACAATTACTAAAAACTTAAAAAAATTACTTAAAAAAAATAAAATTACCTATATAGTGTATAAACAAATAATGCTTGGAGAACATGTTATTCTTCACACAGAATCGACTTAAATTATTATTATAATAATTATTATTATAATAATTAAAATAATATATTATACTGTTAAAGAGAGATCTATCAACACAAGAATCTTAATCTTTTATTTAATTTAAAATGATGAGAAGGAAATTCTTTTGTACACAGGTTTCTTTTTCGAAACGGTTTCCTCTCTAGGCGACGCATCCCGATCGAGAGCGATCGAGAGCGATCGAGATCGAAGAATCGCGAATTCGTGGATCACCGACGCGCGCATATAAATCCATTAGCGCGCCACTTACGGGCGATCGATGTAAATTACGATGTTGGTAACGCTTAGGCGAGCTTAGACGAGCGTGCCGGACGGAGGACGGGGAAGCGATTTCGAAGGGGGGAAATATTTATGGGCAGACCGGCTGAAATTAATTTATGCAGCCGCATAGGCTGCCACGTAATTTATTCGCGGGACTCGCGACGATCACTCACTCTCCTCGCGGGCTTTTGTGTGTAAGGAAATCCCGGGCCATTAGAAATGGACACGAAGGGCCTCCGCGTCGATCCCTCTTCGAGCTCTTCTCTTCCGAGTGCTGCCCGATCGAGCTCGTTGTTTCGCGAGCACGACTCCACCGAGATCGGTCGGTCGATGCCTCGGAAAAGGAAACGAAGAAACCTCTCTCCCTCTATCCGCAAACGGGGAAGTGAGAGATCCTCGTCTCAATACCGTTTCGATAGTTCGCGATCTCTCGGCCGGTAACGAGAAAACGCGTTGCGTTACCCTTACGAGTGGCCATCCCGAGCCATTTTATTTTATTATCCGTATCTTTATCATAATGATTATTATCGGCACAATCTATACGAAGACTTCGTTACTTTTTATAGTCTGTCTTGTAACGGGCTACTTCGAGAAGAGGGAGAACTGTATTTATATCCTTGCCGCTAAGATTTATATCCTTGTAAGCCTTATGACTGTATGTAGATGTTTAGATCCACGATTTTCAGGTGGTACCTCCTCTCGGGGGCTTTCGAGATTTTTCAAAATTAAGTATTTCTCGGTATATAGCGCGTGGTCGCGACGTGGTGTGCATCCTCACGGCAAACGCGGCCGCGTTTCCATCATCGGGGCGAGATCCAGGAAGGATCCGCGCAGCGCAGCGCGGCTGAAACAAGAGGAATCGTCTCGAGGAAGAGCCGAGGCGAGGATCTCGCGGTGAGATCTGCGGTGCACCCGCGTTATGATTTGTGAGTGCCCAGATCGTGATCCTGTCCGGCTGGGCTGGCTGGTTGGTTGGCAGAGCAGCAGAGAGGGCACCCACGCTTTCCAGGAACTCGTCCGCCGCGTGGCGTCCGGCGCGAGGAAGGAAGAACCTAAGATCCTCGAGAAAGAGAGAGAGAGAGAGAGAGAGAGAGAGAGAGAGAGAGAGATCAGCCGGCCCCGATTACACCGAGGGTGTAATGGACGGACTAATTTGTGAAATTTAAATTCCGTCCCCGACGTTTTGCCGCGAGGCGAGACGAGGCGAGGTGAGGCTGGATGACCGAGGGGGGGGGGGGGAAGAAAGAGGGCGAGATAAATCGTGGCGTCCTCCTTTGCCCTCTCCTCCTCCCCAGAACGAGACGAATCTTCCTGGAAAATCGTAGGTGGATAGGTGCTTTGTGTCGCGACGTTTCATGAGTGGCGTAGATGTGTGTAGATGTACGTGTATATTGCCAAAATAATTTTCGGCGAGATTAACATCGGGTTGATAAGGATGATTCGAGAGAGAAAACGCATTGGGGGTTAGATTTTAATAAAATAATTCCAAAGGAATTTAGAATTGTGAGACTTTAGGCGCCTCAGATACTTGAAATTCATAAAAACCGATTTTATTTTTTTATCACTTAGATCACTACGCGATAAAAGTTAGTTTGATAGTCGAGCCAAGTTTCAGCATTCATTTTTTTCTTTATAAATATTTATTTGACTGAATACTATGCAGAATGCAACTTTGCGTTATTAAAAATGTTGCATGTTGTTTTCAACTTTTAGCAAAAACAGTAATACTTCCTTATCCTTATCTCAATCATTTATATTTGTTAAAGTTTTTAGTTTTAATTATGCACTTCATAAAAGATAATAATTTTACAAATAATTTATTTACATATAGAAATTCTCAGAGAGAGAGTCGAAATTATATTATATTCCTTCTGCGTTATTGATAAAAAAAGCATTTATCTCCGAAAATATAGACGTTCTCCAAGTGCAACGAGAAAATGGGCGAGACGAGGATGGAGGAAGAGACAAAGATAGAAAGATAATGAGCAAGATGTCTAAGCGGTGGCGGATTAGAGGCAGCTTCTCTCGCTGTACGGCGAGAGCGGGCCCTATTGTCGGGCCGCATAATACGGTTATGATTTAGTTTGGGACGTGAGGATGCGAACGAACAAATGAACGAACGGGCCGAGGGGGCCTGACTAGGAGGTAGATGGAAGGCGTACGAGGAGGGAGGGGAGAGGAGGGGAGGACCATTGGTGTCAGGTTACGCCGGGGCCCGGGCCCCGTCTGGCACATCCACACGTCCGCGTAAGGACTTACACGCGGTGTCGGGCCCTTTAAGCGTACGTGTGTACGTGCGTGTACGAGCTTCGCCTTTTTTCTCCCCGTAAAGATTGATCCCACTTTCCTTGCTTTTCTTCCTCTTTCCCTTTTCTCCTTGCACTTTTCACGCTTTCTTATTTGAAATGTATTTCGGTTGTGCTGATCGCAATTACCGAGGAAGATAAGATTCGAAAGAATTATTGAGATAAATTATTAAAAATTATCATTGATTATTTTATATTTTATATGCAGAATGTCTATTTTTTAACACTATATGATGGGTAATTTTGAAGCTCGTTTAAAGATTTCAATTAATTCATTTAGAGATTTTAATTAGTTTATTTGGCTATATATAAGCTATTATAAAATAATAATTATACACGACTATAATTTTATGAGAAAATCGATAATTTTTATACTTTCACGATAAGAGAAGAGGAATAACATTGTATAGTAAAACACTTCTCTTCAAAATAGAAAAGTGAAGATATTAATTTTGTTCGATATATAAATATTTTTTTGGAATTACAATGAACTATTTTCTTCCATATTTATTTCATATAATTTAAATCGAAATTAATAATAAAATAGCAACAAAGTAAAAAAATGTTCTATTCATTAATTCTTCTAAATACTATGAATTTTCTCTATATCGATATGTTCTGAATTTATAGCATGCTTAACCGAAACTCTACCCGTTGTTAAAGCGTCGACAAACATCCGAATATCTGAAGCTTCCGTATCACAAACGAGATAATCCGCCATCTTTCGACGGTGTTTTTTCTCTCTCGTGCAATTCGGGCGCGTGTTCTGCGAACTCGCGAATTATGAATATGATTATCTCAGACATGCTCTTGACGGGAAGCCAAACCTGTCCCAGAGGGGTGTCACCTTACATCCTTTCCCGCCCTCGCAACGGGTCCTGACTTAGCGCCCTGACACTGCTCCCCATAATCGAATCTCGCGAATAACGGACCTCCTTTTGATCGCGAGGGTTGATGATAAATAATAGCTATCTATCTTGCGTACACAATGAAAACCTCTAATGTCCTATCTAATGTCAGGTAGACTAAAATTTAAAATTGATGTAATTTCTCACGTTCAGTTTTCAAGCTGCAAAAATAATCTCTCTTTTTATTTAAGGAAAGGCAACAATATATATGTGTGTGTGTGTGTGTGTGTGTGTGTGTGTGTGTGTGTGTGTGTGTGTGTGTGTGTGTGTGTGTGTGTGTAAAACATTCTTTTATATTATTGAAAATTAATTTTAAAAAGAAGCGTACCGGTTTTGCAATTTTTGTTTAGCAGCTGATTCGAGAACCAGTTCCACCCTCTTATTCTCTTGCAGCGGGATGGATGCCAGCCCACCAAACATATGTCGAACATCTCGAGGCTCCCCAACTGTACAATGACACCCCGTATTTTTGTGCTCGGGGATTGGCCGGGCGATTCGCCCAATAGAGTTCATCCGTAGACGGCTCTCGGAGATTGACAGCTAAATCCATGGGATAGAGTTTACGGGATTAGGCAACGCGGTGACGCAAACGTAACGTCATTACGACAAATTGCGATCCTCCTGTGGGATAAATATCAAAATCAGTTAGAACATCGAATTGATGAATTAATAGGATGTTACAGAATGCGGAGATCGATACATCGCATAAAAATGGGGAAAATTAAGATCCCGCAATGTTCTGATTGCTAACAAGATCAATGGAATTGTTAAAATTATAAATTGTTGATATTAAATTATTGATTGAATTTTCTTAAAAAAATCTTGTCTAGATTCTTTTATTATTGCTAATTCAAAGTTATATAAAATTAATTTATAATTATATGTAGGTGTAAAAATATCATGGACTATGTAGAAATAGAATTTTCCCTCTATAATATTTTTTCTTTCATATTCTTGTCGTTATATACAGATTTGTTACTCCGTTCTAAATTTTAAGAGTATTTTTGAAAACTGAAAAATAATTCTTTAATACACACCAAGCGTAATAAATAATTACTTCAAAATAGTTTGGAAAGTAACGAGTGAAATAACGAGCGCCAGGCACAATGTTAAAAAAAAAAAAAAAAAAAAATAAAAGTTTTCAACATTCTGTATAACAGATATTATTTCGAAAAGCCCAACAGCCGACGAGTTGAAATCGATAATGAGAAGTACACCGGGGAGTATTTCGGTCTCGTTCTTTCTAAGGGGGTTGCTAAGTGATCTTAACTACGATATATGGGGCACCCTCAGCCTTATCTACAATCTGTATACAACATCGTGTCGGAATTCGATTCATAAACGTCAAGCAAGGCTGTTTATGCTGTTCGCACCCCCATTGTCGCCACCCGATTTCGGGACTTGACCTGTCGCCGTCGATCGTTTCTCACCCCGGGACACAATAAATACATCCATCTCCACGGTACGGCGTGATATAATGCGCGAAAGGGCCCGAGCGGTTCTCGTATCTTCGATACGATCGGTAGTTACTTAGCACTTCCATGACGCTCGATGCTACGATGCTTATCGAATCCAGCCCTGCCCCCTTCGTTGGATTTATTGCGGGCCTCCGCGGAAAAGAGGCTGGTGGCTCATCTGCATCTCCCGCTCTCGGGCCGATCTACCTCTCGTTGGCGAACCAGTCGTTGTTGCGTCTCTCTCTCTCTCTCTCTCTCTCTCTCTCTCTCTCTCTCTCTCTCTCTCTCTCTCTCTCTCTCTCTCTCTCTCTCTCTCTCTGATACTCTCTCGCGAGAGAACGAATACACGGAGGAGGAGTGGCAGTGTGTCGCGTGAAAGATTGAATTGCCACTTCGAAGGGATAAAGGAAGAGCAACGAATAATCAATTTTATTTTCGAGAATGATGTCTTGAATTTTATTCAAGCGCGCGAATATAGTAAATGTGATAATTATGTGCAATTGACTGATTTTAACTTTATAGATCTGCGTTAATAAAGAAGCTAATTAAAAGATATTCTTTGTCTCTTTTAGAAAAATGACTATTATTTTTTTTCTTTAAATGGGTTAACTATTTTTTTTTTTTTTTTTAAATACAAGGCGATGTGAGCCATTTAACAACAAATTCGTTGTATATTAATATCAAACTGACAGGAATTATCTATTACTATGATTATTATGACGAATATCAAATCAAATCTTCGCGATGATTTTATAGATAGAAAAAAAGGAGAATTTGAAAAAGATAAGAATTTTTTTCCAATTTCAAAAGTCAGATCGAGACCTGTGAGGTACGGTTCATTCAGGAGTCAAGGAACGTTGTTCTCCTACAAGGAATTACACGCGTGTGCACACGCACGCGACACTCACGAGGCGTGACCTACCCCACTGAGAATCGTGTTTCAATACAGAAACCGAAAACCATATCATTACGTAGAAGCTCCGTTTCGTCGCGCGCGAGACGCGCGCCGGCGTTGCATTGTCAAGAACCGCGTGTCGTTTTCGAGCAAGCAATTCGAGCGTTTCAATTCGCAAATTGTTTTCGTAGGGTGTAGAGAGCCATATCATTTTACACTCATTTTGAAGAGGATGGCCTCATCGGCTTTCGTTAAATCCTTTTTATTTCTGAAGCCGATAACACGACGTTCCGATAAAAGCAAGCGAGATCAATATTGATTCTGTAACTCCAAATAACGCTAGTTTACAGAAAATATATTTTATTAATTATTTTTTGAATCAAACAAGGTGCTTCTTATAGATTTATGGATTGTATTTTGAGAAACGATTTGCCGCAAGCCAATTTTTTCCAGTACGTCAGATTTCTAAAATAATTAAGGTTGTAATATGCAAAAGTGGCTTTTTGCTCTCTGAAGATTTTTTTATAAAGAAAGTTAATGATATTTTGAAATTCTGATCAGAAGTCATATATGGCTTTTATAAAATTCATTTTTTTTATTTTGATATGTTATTTTTTAGTTATGAAGAATTTGAATATAGTTTTGCTATTATAGCATAGATTTTTATTTTTTAGCAAAATTTTGTATTAAAATTTTTCATAACATAATTAAACATAAGATATCAAAATAAATAATAATGCTTTATAAAAGATAAATAATACATTCATGATTTCTGATAAAAATTTTAAGATATTGTTAACTTTTTTATAAAAAATTTTCAAATATCACAAAAAAGCATTTTTTGCATAATAAACTTCAATTATTTTGAAAATTTTACGTGCTGGAAAAATTTGACTTACGGCATCGTTTTCAACATCCAAAAATGTATAAAAAACACCTTGTCTAATTTAAAATAATTTTTTTACTATAAAGTAGTATAATCAAACAATAATAAAATAATTAATTCCGCCACTCAAGATTTCTTCTGCATGTAAATAAGAGTCCTTATTTACATACAGAAATATTTTTTATATTAAAATTTTAATATTTCTACACGCATGATATAAATATCACAATACTTTCTATTACATTCCTGATTTTCGCAAAGACTTTAAAATATAAACACGTTATTCGCATATGTTAATTAGCATAACTTCTTCTAATTGCCGAAATTGATGACTAAGATCGCTATCTCCGGAGAAACATCTTTCCGAATCGCGAGAAAGTATTGAGAATCGTTGTCGTACGATGGAGGAGGGGGGGGGGGGTGGGCGAATATATTAATTAATTAATTAGCATATTTCAGTGCGAATGTAACAAACAGCAAAATTTCGCGACGCTACAGCGACGACGTATACGACGGATACGAGGTTCGGTCACGTCGTAAAAACGACGTACGGTGACGGTCGGAGGAAGTGAAGTCGCGCGGAGGGTTGGCGACAAGTTAAAGTATTAAGTAGCCCGTCGCTGCGTCCGCTGTCAGTCTCCGCTCTAATTAATCGTAATTGACGGCCGCGCGAAGCCTCGCACATTGCTCGTGGCGTGCCTCCTCCTCGTTGCAGCTGCATAATCATCCACGGCGGCTTCTTCCGTCGCCCGCAGAAATCTGTCGAAACGGAATCTCGAAAGCCGCCTCTACACCGCCGCGATCGATACAACACCGAAACATAAATCTCTACCACGTCACCAACGCGTACTAATTATTTCACGTACTCGAAACTTCTCTTCGAATTTCTCCTGAGACAGTCGATGAGATTTGTTCTTATATATATATATATATATATATATATATATATATATATATATATATTGTTTTTATGCATGAAATTAATTTTCAAACAATACGAGGCAGATTTTAATATTTGGAGATTGTCTTTTTAGGAGAAATTTTTAAAATCCTCATCTTTGAGATGGATTTGTCAAACTCGATATATAAATATCTTCCTTTGTAATTTTATATTTTGTTTCAAATTAAATTCGATTCTCATCGAAATGGAAACAGACTTTATTATTTGTCGCACTGCTATTTTCGCGCGATATCGAATGTGCTAACTTGCGACGATGATGAATAAAAAGCAATGATAAACATTATCCGGCTTACGTAGCATTACTAGATAATTACGGGTGTAAAGTATCGGTTAATAACTGCGATCGTGTTCGCCAATGATGCGTAGCAAAACAAAATCAGTTAATTATGATAATGATAAAAACACGCGATGCCGCCCGAGGTGTCATTAATTGCGATCGTTGCGACCGCGACAGGATCATATAATCAACTCATATAAATTAATTGAAAATACATGTTGATAAAAAGTTTTTAATATATAAATATATTATTATATATATATATATATATATATATATATATATATATATATATAGAGTGTGTATATATGTGAACTATGGATGTACTCAGATTTTTTTCGAGGAAGTTTCTATCAATTTCTATTAACACACAAATAGCAATTTTTGGAAGTAAATGAATTGTTTTTTTTTTTTTTTTTTATATTTCAGAGCTCAGAATACCTCTTCCTGATTTTGAATGAGAAAAATGTTACATTTTTGTAAATTATAATTTTAACTTTAACTTTTTTTTTTATTTCGGATTTGAGTCTCCCCAACCCTCTGGATACGCCTATGAACTGGTGTGACCTGATAAGCAGCAAAGATACTAATCGCGAAATATGCGAAGACGGAACAGGAGTTACGCAACTCGAGTAATTTGCATG
This sequence comes from Pogonomyrmex barbatus, assembly GCF_055798465.1. Classification (NCBI taxonomy): domain Eukaryota; kingdom Metazoa; phylum Arthropoda; class Insecta; order Hymenoptera; family Formicidae; genus Pogonomyrmex; species Pogonomyrmex barbatus. Next base: position 218,626 of record NW_028297120.1, read on the forward strand.
ATTAGTTCACCCATTTTTTTTCTCCTGCTTCGGCCTGTCCACGCACCAGATACTGGATTCTCACGGTACGTACGCCAATTGGAGTCAACTCATCTAAATACCCGGGCTACCCGCTATTACAGACGCACGAGAGGAGACCCATTATGTAACCGACAATGTTGCCCTGCATTCGCCAATTGGCCGAACGTCGCGAATCTTTTTCACCGAATGCCCTACTTTAGAAATATGAATGGGAGCTTCGTAAAAGACGAAGCTAAAAATATCGTGATATCAAATCGTAAACACACCGTAATTAATGTCATTATTATGGGTAAAAGTTAATTAATGTGGGCAATAAGAATTATGCAATTTTCTATAACATAAAATAAAAATTATACTTTTTCTTAAATATCTATTATACTTAAAACATTACAATAACAATTCTTTGTAAGCAAGAAAAAAATGTTTTACGTTAAATTTTAATTTCTAAATAAATTTAGAATTTATTAAATAAATTCTAAACAGTAAATAAAGTTTGTGAAATTGCCGTTATAAATTTATAACTACGAAAATCGCATTAAAATCTTAGAATCTTAATAAAAATTTATTATATGTTAAAGAAAAAAAGAAGCGAGAACCATGAAAAGGAAAACACGTGGAAAATTTTGAGATTTAACGCAAAGCAGGGATATTCGACTGATTGTTCTTGTTATAAGTCTACCTCCCTAATAGAACCATTATCTAGGTCCGGTTAAGCACGTCTAAAAGCATAATGACTGTTTCCTAGAGACGCGCCAGTCCGAATACAAAGCGAATTAGAATAATTTGTTCCGTCTGGCTGCTTTACTATATCGTAACGCGTAAGATCCTCGTCGTCGTCGTCGTCGTCGTCGTCGTCGTCGTCGTCGTCGTCGTTGTCGTCGTCGTTTGTTAATTTCAGTTTCTTTCCACGATAAACATAATTTTTTACTTGAGAATAATTTATAATGTCGGGGTAACTTGTTCTACTCTCCGAGGAAGAGATACTTTGTGCTATAAGTCATTTTGCGGAAAATTGAAGTTGCCAAATGCAAAAAATAATGTTATTCTACATTCTATGAGCTGCTTTTATATAGCTTTTATAGTTCACCTTAAAATTATTTTCTAATAATCAAGAGAATAATAATATAATCACAACATTTGGTTTTACATGTAAAAAAAAGTTAATGATAATATTAATCTGTAAAAATCTGCTTGCCTGCGAGCTATTTTTATAGTGTTTACCTTAAAATTATTGTCTGATAATCAAAATAATATAATCACAATGATTTTACGTGTGAAAAAAGTTGATGATAATTGATGGAAAAAAAAAACTGCTTGCCTTTGATTATTGCCTGTATATTTCGTTTTATCTTGTAACTTTTATTGTATTATTTTAATAAACCTGCATATTCAATACAAATAATCTCCCGATTATATATTAGCGCATCCCGTCGTTCGCGTAATGTAATAACAACATAACAATATAATACTTTATTATTATTAATGTATTTAATAATGCGACGCCAAATGAATTTACAGATATTAATGGTAATATAAAATACGATCATATCGCAAGAGTGATGCAGGAGGTGCTCATCTCGATCGACGAAACACGAATTTTCGAGGATGGCAGCCATCGGGCAGCTTCGGATAGAACGGGACACTTGCCCCGACAGAAAAATTATCATCCGATGCCCACGCCAGAAGGAAATCGTTTTTTCTACGTTAGCGCAATTTGCCATGTAAATTCGATCGTAACATGATTACACGCCTTAGCAAACTATAACCGGCCGCCGTTGCCGCCGTCGCGTCGGTCGTCGATGCTAAACGTCGTTCCGTCCTGATCGATCTTGATCGATCTTTCGATACGCATATAGATATAGATTCTACCGGAGATCGTGCCAGATGGCCTATGGGACGAGCCGAGGCCATTACATGGCCGTCCGAGAATCCGTAATGAAATTAGAAATTAAGAAAGAGAGAGGGATGGGGTCTACGAGCTCGGCCTGAATTTTCCTGGAATTTCTTCATTGTCTTTGTAGCTCTATAAAAAAAAAAAAAAAAAAAAAAAAACGTTGTCTGATAATGAACAATATTTCCTTGTAAAATTGACGACTACTAGAGAGAACTATAGAAAATTTTTTACATTGATGATTGTTAGTTTAGTTTCAGGTCGTAGTTGATCGATATAGTGAAGAAGTATACTCTTTACTTTTAAATGTATACCTTCGGAGAATTCGCGGGATTACTTTTATTACAAAGCTCTATCTCTTTTCTGCGTTTTTTATGTAAATAATTCAAGATCTAATGATACAAAAAGAGGCGGGAAAATTCTAGGATGAAAAATGAACTTTGGAATGAATCTTGGCTAGTTTTAAGAACTTTATAGATGCGTCGTCGCTGCTTAAGGCATACGTGCAACTTACAGAGCACATCGCGGAGCATCGCGGCCGAGTGAAAAAAAAATTGTCCGGTTACCGGTTGTCACACATTGCAAACAAAAAGCCGCAAAAGAGGAGGACGGAGACGCGTACACAAAGCCCCGGGGCACACAAAGTCGTCGTACAGGACACATCGCGTGTACGCGTAGCTCGTGTTCGGTCACCCGTTAAGAAGGAAGCTCGTGGGGCCCGATGTCGAAGATAAGGCGGGATACGACGATGGTCCCCTGGTCCCTCCCCCTCCCCTCCGTGTTCGTGAAGCTGAAATTTGGAGACCAACGTGGGCAGGGGCCCTCTCACGTAATCCACGTAGTACGTCGCGACGAATTTGTTCGTTTGCCCAATGAGCTGTAATGCACTCCCTCCCCCGCACTCGCTGAGGGGCCCATTCGCCACGTTTCTTCCACGTCACAGCGAAGAAGCCGCGAAACTGGGCCCCGTGCATCAAAATGGCTACCGTCCACATCGGTGGTCATTGAGCTGCGATCGCGATTACACGTGGAATTAAGGGGAGGAAAACTGACTCGCTGTGCCGCGCAGAATTTTTTGGTGCGTGCGGTACAGCAACGTATATTTATATGTAATTATAGAAGCTTTGCAATTAATGAGAATCGAACAAACGCATAAACTGCACGTTGCCGCAATACTAATATAAATAATAATGATGTAATTTGTAATAAATCAGTTTTCCATATAAACCGATACGATATTTATCGTTGAAAATTTACATGGCAAATATAACGGTGGCATGGTATCCTCCCCCCGCGCGCGGTATGGTTTCTATACTTATCGGAAAATATATTTGCGGAGAGGCCGCGCCACGTTAATAATCGGCGAAGGAAACATTTAACAAAATGTACGAAGCATTAATTTTTGCACGCAATATGAAAACTCTGCGGACGCGGCCAATTAAGGGAGCGGGCAACCACCCGCTTCTCAGCAAAAATATACAGTGTCGAAATATCGTTTTTTAGACAAGGAAAATTTATTATTCGATACATTCTCTCTCGCTTCGCGAGCCATTGTCGTTCTTCAATCTTTAATATATATTTATATACTGTGAGAAGAGATATAAATTACAATTAATATTATAAAAATTTATATATTTATATTTAAAGATTTATAAAATATTATAATTTTCCGTCCGAGATATTTCTACTTAAAACGGCAATAGTAGATCCCTGCTTGTCATGCGCGCGTCCGGGTAATTGCGCGGGGTCATTTGTTACCGCAAATAAAAAGTGTCGAATCCGGCCCGTAAGCGCGATCGTCGGTGTGTAATTTGTCGATCGAATAATGCGATGTTAATAGAATGGTGTATTGGGTACACCGACCCCATAAATCATTGTTAATTTGGCAGAGCCATTCAATCGCCGGTGCTGCTAGGGCCTCTTTTCTCTCTCTCTCTCTCTCTCTCTCTCTCTCTCTCTCTCTCTCTCTCTCTCTCTCTCTCTCCCCCCCTCTCTCTTTTCTTCTTTTCTTTCTTTTCTCACCGACGATCCTTCGACTGCTCCTCTTTATGCCGGCTCCTGTTGGTCGAAGGGATTCGAAAACGGCTGTAAAACGAGGGCCCTTCCGATGACCGCTGGTGGATGTGGTCGTCCGCGAAATTGCTCCTCTATTTTTGTACCCTCCCGCACACGCTCCCGTTCGCCTTTTTGTTTCCGTGCATTTCACCGGCTGACCTTCTTGTAAAATTCTGCTTTTTGGCCGTCGATTACCGCACAATTATCAATCAATAAGCCTTGTCGTTGAATCGTGTAGTAAATATCATACTGAAATATCTTCAACGTCAAAAGATCAAAATTAATTTGGAACTTAATAATTTTTCAAATTTGCTGCCTAGATAAAGAGTGGCGTCTAGTGCTTAAATATATTTCCTAAAATAACTCACATTATGAGTATGTTGTTAAATAGCATGTAGTGGTCACTAATGAACGACCCTTGACGGCCTCTCGGCGGATTTCAGATCTACCAGACAGATCTACCTGCTACAGCTGAAGGAAAAATTAGGTGCTATAACAGCACAAATTAGCTGCTTGACAAACAACAGGTCGGCCCTGTCCTTTGTTCTCTCGGAGAACATCTTCCTCTTAGGAATCTCTCATAAATCACGCATCGCGTAACTCAATGCGAGCTTCCGCCGATCGATAAGTCAGCCGACGAGACCGACACATTCAACATTGTGCGTCGACTCGCGGTTGAACATGGTGGAAACGGTTATCCCGAATTTTTGCACCATCGACCTGCGGACGTCGAGCGACACGATTGGCGGAATCATCGCGGTACTTTCGTACTGGAAAAAGGTACGGCGGGAGAGAGGGGACGTTGACGAGGAGGATGCACGGATGGCGAACGCCAGGCGAAGGGAGGGAGAGGGAGAGGGAGAGAAAAGGGGAAAGAGAGAGAATGAGAGAGAGCGAGATAGATAGAGACAGAGAACATGATAGAGAAGGGAAAAGGAGAGTACGAGGCTCGTGTTTCCGGCCGGGTGAACAACAATGCCCGCAGACAAATGAGCATCCCGCCTCCATTGTTCGCCTGATCGGCACGGCGCAGCCTCTCCCCGGTTCCGCTTGCGCTGCTCCGGACCTCCCTATGTCGTCGTCACGGGCCCACGTCGTCCTCCCCAACACCCGGTTGGGGGGTCCTCGATCAACCTGATGCGGGCCAACACCGATTAAACATCGCTGCTTCGTCGAATCTCCGTCAACGGGACTCTTCGCTCTCCTCTTTTCCTTTCTCTACTCACCTCTTTCTCTCCTCCTTCCCTCTGTATCTCTCTCGTCTCTGTGCTTCCTCTCGCTTCTTTTGTGCTACCTCTCGATCGCGCTCTCTTACCTCCCGTGCTTTTGTCTCTGTATATATACGTTCGCTCCCTTCGTGCCCCCTACCCCTGCTCTTCCTCCATCGGCGCGTCCATTATGCTTCAGATGCTGCTCCATTCGCGGATGAGGAGCCAGGATGAATGACAACTCTCGTGTGACAAGACTGCACAAATCGAAGATAAGAATGCAGACATGCCGTAAATTATGCGACTAAATTGCATAATAAATACATAAAAAATTTACAGGTACAGGAACAATGTTAAACAGTCAAAAAAACTTTTTTTTTTAATATTAAAACGAGGTACTTACAAAGATATGTGATATTCACGAAATCAATAAGACAATTAAATAGCACTTGATAGACGCATTTGTGACACGCGCATCATTAATATTATCATGTTATGAAATTATCATTATATATTATATATTATAGATATCTCTCGAACTTTTTCCGATTACCTAATGCAAATAACAAATCCTAAAACTTTTCTAACTTTATATTGACACGCTGAAATATTTCTTCTTCTATTTGAGTCACGCTGCTGCACACATGTACATCTATGTTTATGTCTCGTATGTCTTTCAGATTCTCGTCATTTTCTATATACCCTCGATTATTTTTTACAATTTGTATAAATTATGTCACTTTATGAATATCATATTTCTTATTTTCCCATATTCCCTTCAAAACGTAATATCTGGCTGAGGTCTGACGAATCGTGCAATATTGGCGCTCCATCATTACGAGCGCTCCTAACTTCGAAACTCAATTACTATGGGATTCTCGACGTTATATTTGGACATGTCTCGTATAACTCAACGTGTAGATATCATCGAGAATTAGATTTTCTCATTTTGTGTGTTATTTAGCTAATGATGGCTGAGCACATGTCCTATTTAGCTCTCGTTTAAATAATTGCTCCAGAAACCGATGGACGTGCCAATTCCACGCTTCCTTGATAATTTAGTTTCTATCATACTCTAAGAGTATTATGTTATTTACACTACGAACTTTGGTAATGGGGGCTATTTCGATCGAGGGATCGCCCTCGACCGAAATAGTTATCGGAGTTGCTTTTACGAGATTATCGCAGATACATATCGCAATGCACGTACGTACAATATATGTACAGTATATGTACGGGCGCGGTTTCGATGACCGATTTCCGGCGCGGTCCCCGATTGAGAAACTCACGAGACAATGGACCGTTCGTTCCACGGAAGACAAATGGTACGCGTGTAATGGCACGAGCAGGAAAAAAAAGGAGAGCGCAAGATCGAAGCGAAACGGAAATCCCCCGCGACGCGCAAACGATCACTTGTGATTATTACCCATGGAAGATAATGCTGACAGGGCCGATGGTTGGCTCGGCTGGACTGGACTTCCGATTAAATTTCACTACGAGCGATCGTTCTAACAAACCTCGATCCACAAACTTAGAACTTTGAAGTGTACTTTACGAAAAAATATTAACATCGAACGATATAATAATAAGCGAAATTAGATTAATTTTGGTTATTTATCTTTTCTTTTTTTTTTTTGTAATTAAAATGTAAAAATATGTACACAAGTACGAAAATGAGGGGCTACGAGGGGAAAATGAAGTAAAGCAGAACATCGTGTTTTTAATACTCCTGCGATACCTGATCATCATTATTTTTCGACCATAAAATCGAGAAAGGTATTGTACTTCATCAAATAATTTTAGAATATCAATGTACGCACGTTGATCTGCATTATCATTATTATTTTAAAAACACACCACGACTTGAAAGATCTAATGCAATATTGTTCGATCAACATTTTTAAGTTTTTTTTTTTTTTTTTGTGATCTAGGTAGATTTTCTTAAAATTCTTAGAAAATTCTTGGATCGTCTTGCGTCACGTCTCTCGAAACGTCTCAAAACATCTCGAGGAGATCCAACGACAGTCTCGATTGTCGCGAAGTGTCTCGCTTGTACGACGGAGGTTTGACAATAAGAAGATGATGTCCTCGGCCCAGGAGGCCAGATGTCGCGTAAGGATTCAGAATCCGCCGGTCCATTCATGGATAGCTTCCGTGGCGGCGCATCTTGCTCGAAACAACACCGACCTCCTGGACTAAGGAAATCCGATACACCATCACGGTACCTCGGGATGTGCGCTACCCTACTCATCCATATTCGGGATCCCGTTCCAATTCCATTAAACAACCGGCAACAACCACCATCGACCTGGCCCTCGCTGTGTCGCGAGCGCTGTAAACGCTGCAATTCCTGTCATCAATTACACCGATTGGTTTCGGGGCCTTCGACGGCAGCTTAAAAGCGCAGAATCCATGGCGGTCTGTCGTATCATCCGAAATATCTCTTTTATTCATTTATTTGTATCATTGTCATTTATTATATTATTCTATTATTTATTTTTTGTACTTGAGTTTTTCGGGTCTTTTATACATTTCTAAAATAATATATTTTCTTTAAGCGACAAAATTTTTCATAAAAATGAAAAACAGATAAAGATATTCTCAGCACAGACGTATATATATATATATGTGTGTGTGTGTGTGTGTGTGTGTGTGTGTGTGTGTGTGTGTGTGTGTGTGTGTGTGTGTGTATAATTTATTGAATTATTAATGAATTTGAGTTATTAGAAATTGATTGAAAAATTAAAACGTTAGTTGAAGAAAGACCATTCTAAAACGTTGGTTGAATAAATAAATAATGAGATAATTTGTTTTTACACTGTCGTTGCGTTGCTTTTATTTGTTATTAGCAGAAGATGTTTCGTCTGGATTGGAACAGCGATTTTCTTGACGCTTTTCAAAGGCTTTCATGTCAGCATTCAATTCTTCGTATGGTTGCGTCACCGTGTCAGCCAAATCCTCGCATCTACGATTACCGAGAAAAATATTGTTTATCTAAATGCTTCATTAAATTATTTCGCTAATCGTACTGAATCATTTTGTGCACAAGACAAAGTTTGCATCGATCATCAGCCGCGAGAGCGGTCTTGTCCAGGCCGAGTTGCTGAAAGACTTTTAATCCTTTGCCCCAAACATCTTTCTCCTTTATAATTTCCTCCAAGCTCGATTCTGATGTTTGCGGTGGAGATTTGGATTCCAATGTTCCTTTGTGTTAAAATATTTTGCTTGAATTAATTTAGGAGAGAGAGAGAGAGAGAGAGAGAGAGAGAGAGAGAAAATGTTACTTGATTACTTTTATACAAAATAAAAAATATATTTTAATTTAAATTTGTATAATTTAAATAAATTATATTGAAATTTTAATATATTTAGAACGAATAAATATAATTTAAATTTAGCTTCAGCGCATCATTTATCAACTAATAACAAGCATTTAAATTGTTTTTCAATTATCGTCTTTTATTTATCATTTATCTATGACTTGTTTCAAAATCATGGTATGCATCATATATTATATATTACATGCATTATTTTAAAGTATATTTATGATTGCATTTCAAATATTTATATATTTATTTATGCAAAGATTAACAATTATATTTAAACTAATTTAAAATTATTATATAAAATATAATATATATTATTATATTATTATATAAAATTTAATATATATTATTATATAAATATTATATATTATTATATTAAAAAATTTGATTAAGATATGAGTGAATTAAGATATGAGGCCTGCCACATGTTAAAATTTTAAAGTCTCGAATTAGTGATAAAAGCAAAAGATGATATAACTATAACTAAAAAATAATAATTATAAATAATAAGAATAATTAAAAATAAAGTAAAAATAATTAAATGAAAAAATAATTACATAAAATGATTGTTGTTAACTACATCGTTGAAACTAAATTTAAGTCATATTTATTGATTCCAAGTATAATAACATTTTTTCGTATATCAAAACAGTATTAATTTGTATAATTTCACACAATAAAGATAAAATAATTATCACATATTTTTACATATGTGACAAACATCGATTTTGATATATGATATTGTTAACATAATTAATCCCAAGATAATTATTTTTTATTAATCCTAGTTGTGTTATGTAAAAAAAATATATTTATATATGTGGTATATCATCTTGTCTAAAATACGCAACATTTTGCAATAAAAAGAATCTTTACAAAAATATAATAATCTAATTACGCTTTTTTTCTACACACGATACCTTCGTGCGGTTTCAAGCAGTTTTGAGCATCCAGAAACTTCCAAAACGCCTTTACCTTTTCTTGCTGACTTACGCTGTTCTCTTTGACAAACGCAAATTCCATATAAGCTTCATCATGTTTCGAATTCATTTTGAAACCACGTGGCAAACGCATATAACTAGCCGTTAGACGTCACTTCCGCTCTCGAAATCGCGCATCTAGTGAAATCGAATCTCGATTTAGTTATAATCATTGTTTGGTAAAGACGATTCCGTCATCTAATAAAATACCATTGTGGATAACACATACTTTTCAAAAATAAGAATACTTTTTTTTAAAATATATCAAAAATATATTACATATATGTGTATATATATATATATATATATAAAATTCTTTTATCTATTAACAATAATAATATAAAATAAAAAAAAAAAATAATGTAAAATTTTTAATAAGTAGAATTTTTTCATCATTAAAGTAACGTATGTATTTAATTATTGCCATTGGCAAGCAATTCTTAGCGAATCTCTTTGTTTACACATGTATACATGTCACGACAATTTTAAGCAATAATACTTTTTATTATTTCTTAAGCCGCATTACCGATCGATTATCGAATAATTATCACATTAAAAGCAGTCGCAAATAAAAGATCTAAAAAGAATTATGACGTGAAATAAGTCGGGATGAGAGATATCCGAAGATATTTTTCTGACATTTCCCAGAAGACGTTGTGAAAATTTTAAACGCCTCTTGGATGACTTCATAACTTCCTTCTCTGGGAATTGGATGACGGATGATGTCATTGCCCCGAAGAGCCACTGAGCGGCGCGGCGCTGATGCGTGGGACCAGTGAGGCGCTCAAGATGGCCGTCACGTACATCTGATCGGAGGTGTGTATGCGAAATTTGACGCCGATTTGACGTGACGAGGGTGGGCCGTGCACCTCGTGCCGCTGGCATGGTGATCGCGCGGAGATAACCCGACCCCCGACATCGATGCGGACCGTCCTGGCCGTCGCCGTCGATGGTTGTTCCTGTCCCCGCGGCCGCCGGCGGCTCGCACTGAATCATGTTCGGCAAGAAGCTCCATGTAGACGTCAAGAAGTCGACGCTCAAGATCCAGGACGTCAAGAAGGACAGCGCGACGCGATTCAAGCATCTCAAAATTGTCCTAGGTGAGGACCGAGCGACGGTGACGGCGCCGCCGACTGACAGGCCGCCGTAGGCCAGATCGCTATTTCGCGGAAGGAGGATGATCGCATACCGTATTTATTAACTCCCACGCGTGCTGGCGGAGACTCCTCAAAGGTGGACAAGTTGTTTCCAGTTAGGATGTTCTAACGTTCTTCTACATTCGGATCCCGCGTTCACAGCCTGCTTTGTATCGTTGTATTCTTTAATCAGTCGTATTTTTTAACTTTTACTTCTCGTCTGGGAGAATGTTGTGGGAGAATGTCAATACGTCATTCTTTGACGTCCCCTCATTGCCGAGGGAAAATGATTCACTTCACGCGACTCGTTTGAGACAGAAAATGACAGTTGAAGAACATTGAAATTGTTAAATGGAACGCTTGAAATTATTATTCTGTGATTAGTCAATAATTAATTCAATTGACAAAGAATTTTATTTGCAGTAAAATTCAAATTATATAAAATTCTTTTTAAAATTCTTTTATTTTTTATTTCTGTTAAATCTAATTAATTATTTTATCTAGAATATATCTTAAAAACAATAACATAAAAGTATAAATATTGTTGAATGAATTAATCACAAGTTGATCAAAATTGCTAAATAATTAATAAGATTTTACAAGTATTAGTAATTTTTACATATAACTATTAGTACTTTTTTAGTATGTAAAGGTATCTCTTCCTAGCAATATTTATAAATCAATTATACAGAAATTTTAAAAGACATGCTTTTTATGTACACTTCTAAATATACTTTTTAGAATATTTGACAGATTTTAAAAGCAAAACTACAATCAATATCTTTTAGACAGATTTTATAAAAATATTAAAAAATATATATTTTATGTCTGAGCTATCTAATATAGTAAAAATACTTGTTACATCATTTGTTTGTTGCATGCTCTAGTTTAAAGAGAAAAGGATTTAAATCCAAGTTATAAGATCGTGGTTTCACAACGTTGTAAGAGAGGTAGTCAATATCTAATCACCAAACCGCCTGACCACATTGACCAACTTATGGCCTCTATCTTCAGCTAAAGTTACATTGTCGTTATACGTTTCATATATTTTTATACATCTACATATGTCGTTAATAAAACTTTCCTACAACTTTAAATACTTTGCACATTTTTCTATGTATATATGTCAATAGATATATCATGCTTATAGAAAATATTTCTATTTTATATAGATATATAGATTTCTATTTTATATTTTATATAGAAAATATTTTTATTTTATTTTATGTATATATTTATATATCCTGCTTATGATATATGTTTATATTATACATTTCATCTTTTTGTCTCTGTCCTCTCCCTGTTTCTTAGAATATACATATAAGGGAAAGAAAAGTTTTGCCATGCAAACATGTGACATCCAGAACCAGTCATGACGTAATAACATTTCCACACTTCTCTCTGTACAAGGCATATGTGTCACGAGGGAAAGTTTTCTTCCCTATTTAATCGATACACAAATTACATTTATAAATATTATATAATTTATAAAAGAAATATTTGCTAATTCAAGCATGTTTTTGTATTAAAGAAAATGTGGATACTGATGAGGCAAAAGGCTTTTTTGAAGGCAACTTCAGCCATGTGTATTTCATCCTATATGATTGTTTCGTATCTGCTGAAGCCAATCTTCGACAACGCGGTAAGCAAGTTGTATTTATTGTTATTAAAGTGTAATGTACCAAATGAAGCTAACTGTCTTATTACTGTATAACTTTAAAAGTTTCCATGCTTTAATACATATTGCATAATTACATTGAATGTAATTTAACAATAACATTGCCTTCAAAATTATATATTTTAAATATTAACCATAATATTCACCTATTATTATTTTATTATCATCTATTTCATTTCTTTCCATTCTGCTGCCAGAGCTTTCCTTCCATATTGGTAAGTCACATATCACACATATTACTCTAACTCGATTTTATTGCATTTGATTATTTTTTCCATTATTAACTTTTCTGATTGAAATTTTATGAAAAATTTGTGTAAATACTATTCTCTCATTAAATTTATTTAAGTATTTGTCACAAGTATTTTTTATATGACTTAAAGAAAAACCAATCTGTACTTTTTTTTTATAGTGCATAAGGCACACAGGGAAGAATTGGAACAAGTATTGCAACTTCTGGAGAAAGTTTTAACGCTTCTGCCTGAGCTGCTTAACAAACGATGGCAGTGTCATAGTTTAGCACGGATTTTGCAAAAACTCTTGCATCCTGGTAATAGTTGGAAACTTCGTAGACAAGCTATAAGGTATGTAGTAATTGCTTAAAATATATATGTTTATACATGTTTGTAGTAACATGTAATAATCCCCCTGATATTTTAGGTATTTTATTTTATGGTATCAAGCTCTTGGCGAAAATGCTCCCGAGCATATACATCAGATGTTCGCCAGTTTAGTGCCAGGATTTCCACCGCATCAAGCATCGCCTTATAAATGTGATCGTAAAACAGATGGCAAGAAAGAAAAACTCGCGAAAGCAGCTAATTCTGCTGAAGAGAAGGATAAGAAAGAATTTTATGATACGCAACTTGGCCAAAGTACTTTTCATGATAATGGATCGAATCAATGTCCTATCAGTCAAGTTGACGGCGGGCCTATTTTACCACCGCAAAGTGGAGAAAAGCCATTGGACAATGAAACTGTTAGGTTTTTGGAAGCATTGCTTGAATTTATGGTTACTCAGGTATATTATTTACCCCCTTACCTACAGATATTTATCGAATTTTGGACATAATATAAAAATAATATAAAAATGATTTACTATAATAACATTATATAGGTGGTAAAAGTAGAATGGCGGGATAAATCTACACGGCAGCATAAAACTTTTCAATTTTTATTAGAACGTTTTAAAGTAACGTATCTTCGTCATATTTGTCCGGAGTTTAACGATAACTTTTCGCTTTACAAACCTAATCTGGAATTACCTACAATGCGTAAACCAATGAATCAAAATCAGAATAACTATGTACTCTGTAAAGTTGCTCTAATCAAATGGATCGCAAGCTTCACGCATGTCGCTAGAAAAGATGGGCTTTTCGCACATCTTTCACAAAGGTAATTTAATATCTGCTTATTTCTGATCTATTTTAAATTATGACTTTTATCGCGAACACCGATTTGCAGTACAACACCAAATGAGGAAAACGCTGAATCGGAATTACGCCGTGTGTCGGTGTATACTCAAAATTCTGCGGATTCGAATTTATTGTCACCCGAATCAGTTATATCCCAGCAGGATAGTCAAAATCAGGAAGATAGCGCCGTTTCGGCCATGTTAGTCAGAGAAGTTTTATATGGAAATAGAGATAATGTAAACTTTGTACACGAATTGTACAGGCAGGCATTTCTTTTGGATTTCAACCATGCGGGAGCTATAAGAAAAGCTATTGCTGTTTATAAAGATTGGATTCAAATGAATGTAAGTTTGAAATATTAGAAAATTATGTGTTGTATGTGTTGATGTAAATTGATGTAAATTGATATTTATATATTTTGTAGGAAATTCCTCCGTTTATGTTGGAACCGCTAGATGGTCATAAAGATCGGGATATGGAAGAAAGTTTAAGAAAGGAAGAAATGGAGAAAAGTCCGTCGGATAATTATCGTCAAACGAGATTAAGGAACGATTCTTATCTAGGCGCTATACACCGGGAAAATTTGTTTATTAGAGCAGGCTTACAAAATGTTCTGCAAGTTTTTATCACGCAAGCATCAAACGTATTTTTCTTAGAGAATTCGGGGCCGAATGCATCTTTGACATTACTTGAAGAACAGACAGACAGTTGTAAGAGAGTCCTGAATGTGTATCGATACGTTGTTATGCACTCCAGACTGGAACCAGCAACTTGGGAACAGTTACTTAGGTAATTTCATTCGCGATTTACTATCTTTCTTTAATTAATGTTTTCTTGCAATGATTAATTTTTTTGAATTTATTAGAGTGTTATTGCAAATCACGTCGCTCGTTTTGAGTGAGAAATCTTCTCGCCACAAGCATCAGGAAAGTATCGGTGGAAAACTTGCACCTGCCATATTTCAAACATTAATTGTTACATGGATTAAGGCTAACTTAAATGTGGTTATTTCTACCCAATTATGGGACCAGTTTCTAGAAGTGTTAACATCATTAACACAATGGGAAGAATTAATTCGAGAGTGGGCGGTGAGTATGTGACGAATATCTCGCGAGTTCTGACTCATAATTGTAAGATAATATTTTTCTTTCACCTATACAGAAAACTCTGGACACGCTGACGAGAGTATTAGCAAGACACGTGTACAACTTGGATTTGAATGATTTACCTTTGGACAGACTCAGCGAACAAAAGACAAAGAAGCGGCGTGGGGTTGGAAGTCGTGCGGCGTCGACGGGGAGTGTACAACCACCTCGGAAAGGTAGTATTGATCAAGAAAACAATACCGCACCGAAAGAAAGTGTCGTGGGTATGTAAGATCTATAAGATAAAATTGTTATTTTATCTTGTTGCAATTTAATTTAAAAAATATTTTTCAACTTTGATTACAGATCATCCCCTGCGCGATATGAGGAAGGTACGACCATTACCGCGCAGTGCGAGTGATAATACTATTTACGGTGGCAAAGCTCGTGCAAAGCTGCAGAGACAGCGAACACATACGATGCATAGCGGTATACCCGGTAGGTGGATGAATGTAATAATTCATAGTGCATTAGCCGCAGTTCTTTTTCTTTTTGATTTTTACTTTTCGGCGAGATCTTCGACGATGCCTTTGTGTTGCTATGTGCGCAATTTATTTATAACTGTGTCTCTTACTTGTTTTTTTTTTTTTTTTGCTTTGGCACTGACACCAGGTTAAAAATAACTTCTCTCCGTTACCGTACAGACAGACAGTAGTTTCACTCCCTCCCGTAGATTTGTCATATTTATAACGTAGCGCCCATTGCTTGTCCTAATTTTTAATCGACATGCCATTCATAAGATCAATTTTAACTAAATCAATTTTAACTGGTTTGCTGTTGAATACATTTCTGCAGTGTTTGTGTCCTACTTGATTAAGTATAAACAATTTCCACACGTGCAGTACTCCCCCTATCGATAGAACAAGATATGGCGCGGTTATTGTCAAGCAGTTCTCCTTCTTCGTCGTCGGTAACTGGTCGGAAGATGCTGTCCAACAGACGTGCCAAATCTTTGGATAGCATTGTTATAGTTGATAGTGAACCGCCGTCGCCACGTTGCCCGTCACCGACACCCAGCAGTGGCATTGATAGCAACAAAGATAGCCCTATACAAATAGAGAATATTGATGGTAGTAGTATGGTCGGTATGTATGGTCTATTGTGCAATATTTTATGTATCTCAATGTATGAAACTTTGTCTTATCGCGTCCTGTGAGCATTTTCTCTTTTGAAAAATTGTTATATCTATCTTGCATTAATAACCATTTTACATCTCATATTAATCGAATAATGTTTTTTTTTTTTTTTATTAACAATATTATGTTGTGATGATCACTCGAATATTCAAGACAACAGAAACAAATTCGAACAATATTGGATCAAAATATATTTTTTTAAATTAATCCTAAGCTTTTTAAATAGCTCTCTGCTTTTTGGATTTTATATATTTATTATTAAATAAATTATATGTCAAGTTTGTAACAATTTTTCTTATTATACAACATTATAGAGATATAAAGCTTAACTATAGAGCAATTTTATAATTCATAAATATAAATGCAGTTATAGCCTTCAATAATATATGCAGTTTAGCGATTCAATAATAATATTTGCTTTTAAAGTTAGATTTTTTTATATCTGAAATATAGATAGATTAATATATATTTAGCAGTTGTTATTTCTCTGCAGATACAAATGACGCATCTGAGAGAAGATCAGTCATGGCAGGTGGAGGGGTCCGTGGATGGTTGCCAGATGTGGCTGTCGTTTTATGGCGACGTATGCTATCTGCATTAGGAGACGTTAATAATATTCAAGATCCTGTTTTACATGGCCAAGTCATGGATTATCTCGTACAACTCACACAAACGTTGATTAAGGTAAGCACTGCTAACTTAAAAATGTTAAATAATATTAAAAATAAAATGTATTATGGATGAATTGGCTCTTTTCATATTCTATATGATTTTTAGATACGTTTAAACCAAGGAGTATCCGGGGATAATCAAGCGACACCTCCAGCACCAGAGCTAATTCCACCTTTAACAGTCATCGCACCTTGGTGTTTCAAGGTATATATTTACATATAATTTGTATTATAAAAAAATTTGTATTACAAAATTATCTTTTGATTCTTATCCACATACTCTTTGCAGGCGATCCAGCTTCCCGATCAATACGAAATTGGCAAATTAGCTGCGTATCGCCTAATATGTCTGTTAACAGTGCAACCATTGGACATCAGTCTACCGAAACAGCATCTTACGCTCTTCTATCGCGCCGTTCACAATGGAATTGCTAGTAATGATACTAAAGTATTGCACGTGCTTGTGAAATATACAGGACCTAGATTATTTAGTCTAAATCTACCTGGAGCGAGTCTTCTAATTTTGGATTACATACACGCTGTTAATGTGATACTTAACAGTCAAGATGTCGAGGTATTTCATCATTTTTTTTTTCTTATCACTTTTTTCTATAAATTATAAATAATAATAATATTTATCTCAATATACATAGTATATATTATTACTTTTTATTTCAGGCACCAAGAACAGAAGCTGTTTCGGTTATCGGTTCATTGTTATCCTTACCTGTTGCAATGACCAAGTTACCCATGTTACAACCGAATGGACCTGATATTGTTACTATGACGTGTCCAGAAGCAAAAGTAATACCTGCGCATAATTTAATGACATAATTGATTGTCTCAAATTAATTCTTGTAATTTCATGTGTATTTTGCATTTTTAGGAACATATCGTAACAATACTTTTGCGAAGCTGTCGACGAGAACCCACAGGTATTGCAAGATGCTTGGCCTTATCAAGTATCGCAATGTTCGTATATAAAGAACTATCCTACAAAACGCAACATCCAAGAGTTCCGGAAGCTGTCACAGTTCTTCTCCTTGCACTTAGAGTAAGATAAACATTTTTTTCTATGTTATATTGTAATCTCTATTATATATCTTTGTGAATAACGATTATACACACACACACACACGAAAGATCACCAAACGCACTAAGATTTTAAGTGGAATCCCAGAAAAATTTCGAATATAGAATGCATGGCGAAAAAAATTATTCTTTACAATTTATAGTTGTTTGATAATTTGCACTTGGAATATTGCCTTAAAATTAAATTAAACAATATCACATGAAATTTAAATTAAATTTAAATTAAATGGTATTACATAAAATGCATCGCTACTACCCATAAATGTATATATATTTTAAAAAAGAAAGAGAAAAAGAATTACCTTTAGCAACATCTAAGCTCAAAGCAGATGTGTTGCAATAATAAGATGAAAGCTAAAGATCTCTTTCATTGAGTGTCATTGGCAGCGAATGCAAGGAGCAGAGCGTCGCAGAGCTGGTTTCTGTTTTCCCCTAATGGATCAGGTAGTTTCTTTTTTTTTTTTTTTCTATCTTCTTGTAGCTATGTCGGCCATTATGTGATGTTCACAGTTTTGAACTGATACGTACGTGTCGTATGTCTTACACGAAGATGTATGTCATTGACTTTGCATGTTCTATATGCTATATGTATGTCCGAAATAATAAATTGTTTCAGTCTGCGATGATACCCTTTCATCCGATATGCTGTATACTTGCTAATGATCGAATTATTTACATGTTACTAACTTAATGTTGATTATATAATTATTTTATGATTATATATATATATATATATATATATATATACACATACATATATCATACTACGCACGCGCGCACACACACACACACACACACACCACACGCGCGCTCACACACACACACACACACACACACACACACATATATACAAAGTATTTTTATCGAAAATTAATGTTTAATGATTATATTTTTTTCAGGCTTCTCACGCCACAGTTGCGCAGGTTGCCTGTGATTCTCTGTTACTTCTCTGCGATAAGGCTGACGTGTTGCTAGAGTTGTATCCTAACGTGCCATCTAAAATAATACAGGTACAATATAAGATTTTATTTAAAAAAATATATTAAAGAAGAGTATTAATAATAATTTGCATTTTTTTCGATCTATTTAGATCTTATCGGATACACTTGGGCGAATGACAACGCGTGAAAGGCGCGGATCTTTAACAGTATCAATGCTATTTTGTTTGGGCGAATGGGCCATGCACTTAGGACCAACAGTATTATTGCAAGTGTTCCAAGGGAAACCTCTCTTGATGACCTTATTTACAGTTAGTATCTACATTCTCTTACATTTCATATATGTCATGATTTGTCGTAATTTGGTTTTTTATAGCGTTTACTTTTATTATGTAGGTGTTAAATAACATAGTGCAAAATAAAGTTGGAAAGGAATTTTCGAAAACCGCTAGAAACAATCAGGAGGACGATGACGATTTTGATCCTAATATTACGTTAGATAATTTAACTGACGAGTCCTCTACAAAATCACCTCATAAAGGAAATATTCAATCTGTACAATTGGCAGCAAAAATGGTAAACTGATTTATTATACATATATGGGCTATTTATAATTTATACGAATCTTTGTACACAGGTATTGATGCATTTAATTAATCATTTGGGACATTTTCCAATGGGTATCGGAGCCGCACGTCTCTCATCGCTGGTCGTTGAGCTCGACGACGTTCCTGGAATCGATGGAGACGAATTATCTTCCGCCGTTTTTCAAGCACCTAACATACAACTCTTGATGCTCTCCAATTCGATCATAATGTCATTGGTGGAGTTAGCGGCATTGGACGCACCCGGTGGAGGAGTCACAGCTGGTTTGACTACAGCTCCTTCTCTGGTCAGAGTTTTGTTGCGCGATCTCGCTGGAAAAGCCTCTTGGGACAGTTCAATTTTATACAGTCAACCTTTCATTGATGACGATTTGCCATTGCCTTTCGCAAAGCCTGGTAATTTACATCATTTTTTTTTTTCGTGCAATATACTTATTTTTAATAAAAAGATAATTGTGATATAATAAATTTTTATTATTAATTTTAGTTGACTGGAACACAAAACTACACACGGACGATTTAAATAGCGTCATTACACCTCACAATTGTACACCCAGGCACACAATACGACATCGCGAACCCCACATATTACCGACTTTCGCGAACGCCGCAAGCGACATGGACAATTTGGACGATGTGAGCAAAGTTGCAATTAAAGATTACAGCAAAGTTAAAGTTGTACTTAACTTTCAATAATTATAAGAATTAATTGCTAAAGAATTGCATACTTTTAGCTTCTTCAGTACATAGGACATACCAGTCCGGAAGTTTTGACTAATCCAGAAATCGCTCTCAATGCACCCGCTAATCCACCTCAGGGACATTATCTCGAAAGTGAGACTATTGCAACAATTTTGAATCAGAGAAACGCAGAGCAAGAACATATGAACAATTGGAATCAACACATCAGGTTGCATGCCTCACTCTATCTGAATATACCAAATTACAACCGAATAGAACACTGCTTAAAATTGTATTTAATCTTGATAAATCTTGATAAATTATAGTATGAGTGCAACGGCAGTCAGTCCACCATCGTGTCGTCCGCCTCCGGCGCCATTTCATCACTGCCGACTTCTGTTTTCACATCTCGGTTTGTCTGGCTGGGAACTGCGTAAGAAATTACATTTGCTGGCGAAAAACGAAAAGCTCTTACGCGAACTTCGTAATCTTGATGGCCAACGATCTCGAGAGACGCACAAAATAGCGGTGATTTATGTTAGCCAAGGACAGGAAGACAAAAACTCCATACTAAGCAACGTCACTGCCAGTAAGGAGTATGAGAGTTTCATCGCGAGATTAGCTTGGGAAGTCGAGTTGGAATCGCACACTGGTTTCCTTGGTGGTTTGGTGCCTGGAAAGGCGTCCGGTGTCACCGCTCCGTACTATGCCACGTCTTTCACCGAAGTTCTCTTCCACGTTGCTACAAGGATGCCGTCGGATAGTCCTGAAAGTTTACTACAAAAGGTATCTCCCGGCACAATTTTCTGCAACAGATGTTTGCGTTTACTTTTCAAGATATTTATGTGATATCCAATTTCAGACGAGACATCTTGGCAATGATGAAATTCACATAGTTTGGTCGGAGCATTGGCGAGATTATCGCAGAGACATTATACCCACAGAATTCTGCGACGTTCTCATTGTCATTTATCCGCTGAAAAACAAATTGTATCGAATACAGATCTCGCGTAAATCGGAAATTCCATTTTTTGGTCCTTTATTTGACGAGTGTATCGTGGAAGATAAGGTATTGCCGGGTCTAGTGAGAACGACTGCATTAGCTGCGAGTAGAGCAAAGAGATCTACACTTACGTTGTACCAACATTAGTGAGTAGTTCGTTTATAAATTGTAGTATTACGAGAATTATCGTCGAGTTAAACATTTAAATAAAAATTTCAGTTACGAGGAAAGGGCGCGATCCATTGACACTGTTATGAGAAATCACAAGGAAGCTACAACATTCGAGGAATTTACAGCCAATGTTTATTCTCCAGTGCAACCACCAAGCCCGTTTAGCGCAGCTTCATCTGTCTCTGGTATGTGACTTTCAATTAAACAAAAATGGCGTCATAAATATATTTTTTTGCAACAATATTTAATTTTATTTATTATTTTTCCATTGATATATACGTGGCATGCAAAAACAAATCTCTTTAGAGTTTTGTACGTCACTGCAATAACTGTTTATAGCAATTCCTTATTTTTTGCTAAATATCGCACTATCAGGATCTACAACAAGCGTGCAATCCACAGCATCGTCAAACCTCGCGGCAGCGCTTATAGATTCGCATCAGGGACGTTCCGGTTTACGTAGCAGTTCGACAGCAAGCAGTGACAACCGTGCGAATAGAGGTGACTAATTCAGTCCACTAACCCCCACCCACCTTGTAACACCAACGGACAAGGTAGTATTATTAGTTATTTATTATTTCCGTGCTGTTCTTCCAGCTGTTTTATCTGATACTATGTCTATATCTGTATCTGTTAAGTATACGTTATAATCATTCAATCACAGTTCCATAGATAGTAATATATTGGAATATCTGCAACACGTTACGATTGACGTAAAGTTTGAAAGTAAATATTTTTTACCTTCTGATTCTCATGTTTTAAAACATGATTATATATCCATTGTGTGTCCGATAACAATATATAAAATCACAAAATTTAATATCTAATATTATGACTAGATATATATTTAAGATATATATCTAATATCGAATATTATGACCAAAAAAAAAAAATAAAACTATCGAACAATTTTTTTCTTTAACATTTCTATATCTCTTAATTAACTTTTTGTTTGGCAGTCTTGCAAAATATATTCAGAGGTAATCTCTCCAATCTATGAGCAACACTAAAAAGATAGCATGTTTAAATTATTTTCTTTTACGTTTATGTGCGGTTCTTATGTCTTTTAAATATTGCTTTGCAGGAAATTATGATATATATAAAATATTGATATATTTTCGCCGATGCTCTCTTCTTATTCAGACTGCACGCTTTTACTTTTTCTAATATCTCTGCCTTTCTCACACGAGCGTCTATTTTTTGGCTAATATTTTATATGTGGCTTTTTGATTAACGCTTTTGATCCACAAGATTATTAATAAAGTTTCTGCTATTTGTTTTCAGTTTCTGACGGAAGCAGAGTATGGTTTAGCAGTGATACCCCCGAGAGTACTGCGCTTCATGGGATTTCACCGAGACCTGTAAAAAAGATGTCCTTTAAAACTGGACCAAAGCAGAAGGCTAACACACAACCGACGCCGCCAGACAGTCCGAGATACAAATGAAAGATTTCTTCTTTATTTAGGAAAATGCTCTGCACAATTGATTGTCTGCTCACCGAGCGTTGTACTTTAAAGGAATTGTTCGGGTAAAAATTAGAGTAACGAATAATTATACGATAGAGTATTCCACTGTTAGTATTTCGCGCGTAGCGTGAATTACAGGATAAGCAACAATGCCTGACAACTTGATGCTTTTGCCGATCGATACACGTTATTCACAGTGGAGATTGACTATCTGATTAGCGTTTTTCTGTTTTCCGTCCTAATTTTTATATCGACTGTACAGATCGTTGTTTATTTGTTGCAACGTGAATATTAATTTATTGGAAAAAAAAGTATATGATAAATTTATTAAATTATAGGTATACTTACTAGGTATACTTCTCATAGACTTATTAATGTCGAGAGACAGTTATTTACATTGTACAGCACTTTCTTAAGATTAATTTATCCTAGTACTTCGAGATAACTGAAATAATAATTCTAGACTATAGAATTTCTATCTTACATCATATATTAAAAAGTAGCATAGAAATACTAACATTGTTTGAATGCTCTGCGGCTACTGCTATATGGCCTTGTAATTATCTTACTTATCACACAGTATACACAGAATATTATTTACAACTATTTTATTATTAATTGGCCAGATAAACGCGGAAGAATTTACGATTAAATGTCATTCGCGATAATATTTTTTAGCATATTGAATAACAAGTTCATATTCCAGAACTGATGTGAGTTTGATAATTGCATTAGCCTGATTTGAAGCAAAACGATGATTATTATTTAAACGAAGTGATATACATAGCCATTTTCAAAGAAAAAAAATCACTTATGTTACACATTCCATACGCATATATTACTCTGTTCTTAATTTATACTACACTTATAATTCATGTACATGCATAAAGATGAATTACCGAGCCATTCCATTCAAACATTATAATATTCATAATTCAATGAACGTATCTACATATTTTTTATACGCTTTATAACGTATCTCTCCCTGTGAAATTTCTTTTATTTTATTCGATGTAATATGAAGAAATCGCAAATGCAATCGCCAAAGTGTTTTATTTCAATACTAAAACCGAAGATACATATTGTTTTATCATATTAAGTAAATTTTGTATGCCGATGCAAAATCAGGCCACAAATTTAGCAAGAACCGAGACAGTAATAAAAACAGTAATAAATTTGAAAGTATTTATTCTATTTATTGAATGAATAATGGCTACTTGCTTTATACGATTCATCTTCATACAGTGATAATCAAAGTATTAATGTTATCTATTACTATTAATGAATGGCAGACTAATAAAGGATTATATTATGGTAACGATGTGCGAGAAAGAAACAAAGAGATGAGATTTTTCTATAGGTATACACTTTGCGATGATAAACTCTGTGTATAATTAGAATTTTTTGACTATTTTGAAGACTACCATGAAACACACATTCAAAAGTGTAGGTATTAGCAACGAAGAGATATAGGTAATAATTACTGATGCGCAAATCATGGCCAAAGCAGCATTATTTTTCCACTAATTTATAATAAGATAGAACCAGGGAAGCTCTGTATATGCATTGTATATAAATTGTTAAGCATATAAAAAAATAGTTCCGAAGTTATTTAAAATTATTCTGAATATGTATCATGTTACATCGCCACATCATTAATATGATTTATTATTATAATATGGTTTATTATTTGAATATACATGTTATATAATATAAAGTTCATTTATTATATTATTATATGCAAAAAACGCTTTTACTGATTGTATTTAAATTATGTACTTAATTAAACATTTCCATTTTATACATAAAGCTATCGCGCTATTATTTAATTTTTTGAAGGATAAATTGTTCTTGATGTCGAAATATTTGTTTATGTTATGTTTAATTGACAGAGCGAGAGATCAGTAAACGCGTAAGGGTAATAAGAAAAAAATGTAGAAGTGAAGTAATTTTTTTTCTATTATCAAAAAAGGGGAAGTATTCAATAGGGTAAGAAAAGCCTAAAATTTTGGAATACCTGAACCCCTTAATCACACTGAGCTGTTTTTGTACAAGAGTAAAATCGTGCGTATGATCTATCTTTATGCAAAGATATATATTGCAAATGTTTACATACATTAATATTTATGCAAGATAACATATAGTGATCTTACGGCATTTCTTCGTATTTACAGAGAAATCAATTATTTCCAAGAGTTAAGAGAAAAAAATAAGATATATAAAGTATCTTATAACACAATGATTCTATATTAAAATAGAATTAAAGAGAAAATCAATATATATATATATATATATATATATATATATATATATATATATATACATATATATACTAATATATATTTATTGTTTTCTACAAAAGGCTGCATGGCTAAATGTATATTTGTCCGATTATCTTTCTATGTAATTAACCTCGTACTGTATAATAACTGCAGCTCGGTTCGTTAAAAAGCAATTATATGTTTTATTCGATATTTCTTGCATAATTCAGTATACAAGGGATATAAAATTCATGAAATTTGATTTTGTGCCATCGATTTCACATGGCATAAGTGTTATTGAATTTTTAACACAAGATACCAATGATTTTCTCATTGCACAAGTTCTATCACTCTCCTGTCAACTCTTTAACAACTCTTTTAAATTTTATGCGATACAGCAATCAGTCATTATTTTGATATTTGTACAGCGTTCAAAGGTGTTCAAGAGATGTTATTCTTCTGCCACACAGAAATTTGTTGTCCAAAGATATATATCTCTGCTATTATATTAATTGTACACATCTCCATAACGGAATGTACATTTTACTGCACAATAAAATTGTGATGAATTGCAGTGAAAGTATCTTCATCATTTTCATTGTTTGTATTGTTTAATGTTTACTACTACAAGAATATTAAAATAGCGTTAAAAAAAAAACGTACGATTTAATAATTTTAAATTTACTACGAATCGACATGAACATAAATGTGTCGTCTGCGATAATTTATTACGTGACAGCGGTATATAATAGAAAACGGAATGAATATCACAGAAAATTACAGCGATAGTTCATTTATCAGATGAATCAGTCGTCCCGCGCTAACCGCATTCATATCTCGTGGACATTTTCGTAGCGAAAGTTATAGTCGATTTTCTTTATTTTAAAGTCCGCGAGACCCCGAGCACTTCCTTTATTTTAAGATTTCCCCCGACCTCCCACTCTCTTACCTCGATGCAAATTTAAAAGGCTTCGCGCCCACCGCCGTTCACTCTCTCTCTCTCTCTCTCCCCCAATCACGTGATCATAAGCAGTACGAGAGCATCGATAGGTGGAAAGATGGATGACGGGTGGGGAGACGGGGTCAAGAGGGGATGAAGATGCTAATTTGAACAAAAACAGCTGACTCGAAATGGAGGAAATTATTTGCGTATGCGCGCATTCATTAAAAGTTTGTCAACAAAACGCGAAAAAGTGAGAAGAGAAGGGGCGTGCGAAAATAATCGCTGAGAAACATATCAATGTTCCGAAATGCAACGCGAGGAAGGAGCGAGGAATTAAACACAAAGAATTAGAGAATTAGAGATTTTTTTCGGCATATGGGAAGCGCCATGCCTCGATGCGCAATCAAGGAACACCAAGGTACACACGTCGAGGAGAATCGGGAGTAATTTTTCCCTCCTAATTCTTCGTGTTCAATTCTTCGCTTCCCGCTTGTCGTGTGTGTTCGAGAGAACTTCGAGAGAGAGAGAGACGACAATCGGTCTTTCTCTCACAGATAAACCACCAAGAGGTAAGAGTGGAAACGCCTCATGCAGCACACGTTGGTGTCGTCCTCCTCGTGATACGAGACACGAGGGTGCCCCCGCGCTCGACTCACCGACCGGGCGCAGGTCGTTCTCGATTGTTCTCGAATCCGATTTGCATAAGAGCGTATGCACATGAGAGTACACGAAATTTCGCATCAAATTAAGGTGACCGCTAGATTTTCTTATTTTTTTCCCCCTCTCCCTTCCCCCCATCCCTTGTCCATGTGTGCATGCATAATAAAATTGCAAGCCTAACCAGCGCGGTGCGGCGCGGCGTGGCGTGGCGTGATGCGGTGCGGTGCGGTGCGGTGCGATGCGGTGCGGTGCGGTGCGGTGCGGCGCGACGAGGCGAGTTGACCGCCGATATCGCGTATCGCGCGCATGTGTGCGCGTAGAGCAAGCACGACGGTGCGTCGTCGCTGCCGTTATCGAGAAACGCGCGTTACGCAGGGTGCCAAGGCCCCCCTCCCCTCCCCCCCCCCCGTATAAAACACAACAGCGAGGAGCCTTGTCACGGGATCTGGACCGCGAATTGCTGGAGTGTCCGCGAGGAAGACCCGACTCTCCCGTTGAGTCGCGTGAGATCCTCTGCGACGGAGATAATACCATTACGAGGGAGTTGACGGACGAGAGGGAGAGGGAGAAAGAGAGGGAGTGACAGAGAGAGAGAGAGAGAGAGAGAGAGAGAGAGCGAGGCAGGCAGGCAGGCAGCCAGCCAGGCAGGAAGAAAGACAGGAGCAACGCGCGGGGAGCGTGAACATCTGATCGTTTGACGCGACACGCGACGCCGTGAGTCCCGTGGGTTTACTCATTGCACACGTTGTGACACGCGAAACGCGTCGACGGACGCTGTCATCCCCCGCGTTTCCCCTCTAATACGTTCTAATCGCACGTGTTCCTTTGCAGCCGACAGCTTCGCCGGTGGATTCAGTGGTCGACGGCTCTTGCAGCTTAAGAGGTTAAGTGGGGATGTCGATTGGAGTATTCGGTCGTCCATAACGCGAGCGTTAGCCCGTGTGGATACGCGAGGCGAGGGATAGATATGCACGATGAACCTCGGCATCCCCGACACGCGAGCCTACATGAGAGACAAACCGCGAGCTCGGGAGAGAAGACCCATCGACTGCGATTCAGTGCAATAAGCGTACATCTGTGAGGACGAGATGCACGTTAACATGCGCGCACGCTGTTAAACTGCCAAAGATCCGTGTGCTACTAGCTACTGTATTGAGTGAGTTTGTTGAGACGATATCGAGGTGCTAAAGACTAAAGAGTGTAATGAGTTATAGTAACTTTAATCGAGGAAGGGGCTTCGGACCGCAAGGTACACATGCCGCGCGTCGCTTCGGCAGACCCCGATTCCCGCGTCCGCCCTTCCGACATGCAGCACCACCACCACCACCACCACCAAGGTCAGGGCATCCAGGATCATTCGGCATGCCCTGGCAACCAAACAACAGGTTTTTTCAGCCCCACCTGATACGTGGCAATCCGCAGTTCAGACTAGATAATAGAAGAAGAAGATTTTGCAATTATGATGTTCGATTTCCTCCTCCTAACAGATTACCTGTACATCTGAATTATGAGGAGACTGCTGTATCGCAACCAGATAATCTACAGGTAGAAATCAATCAGCCTGATACTGTGCCACAACCTCCTCTGCTCGGTTCCGAAGAAGAGCGACAGCAGAAGATAACTGAAACAGCGGATCGTCTAAAGCAGAAACTTTCTTCGTTTAACAGTAATGAAATGATAAACATTTGGAGTGATAATATACCAATATCCGGTATTACAGATGATGATTGTACAGAGTCTAGAAAAATTCCTACAGTCGGATACAAATCATCTGAGCTCAATTTGACTTATAATGATTTAAAGGATATTGGAAAAATAAATTCTGATAATGTAAAATCTGACAATGTACAGCATACAACAGATATATTAAATATTACAGACAGCGATGTCATAGACGAAAACAAAGATGGCTCTCATCTATTAATATCTAATGATCAATTGACAAATCTGGAAAATGTGCCAGATGATAATGAATATATGGAAATGGACAATTGGGAATTTCATGAGGCAGTTGATAATTTAGAACAATCAAATTTACATGGAGATAATAATGTCGAAAACGAATTACTGGAATCTGAACTTCAGTATAATGCACCAATAACTAGTATCTCACAAGATCAAGATAACCAGCAGAATTGTTCACAAGCCTTTGAGGTGTATCCTGCAGATGCTCTGAAAGACCAAGCTGAACCTGAAACATTGGATTTACAAGCTATGTCACTTTCAATTGACACAGAAAATCAAAACATCTTGCAGAATAATGTATCGCAAAATGAAGAAAATTTGTTCACAAATTCAGAAATTGAAGAAAATATTTTAAATTCTCAGACAGAAAATTCGAATAATAATTGCACATCGATACAGCCACCACTAATTGATATACCAATGAAGAATGTTGTATTAGATAATCGAGTATCAACAGTGAAGGAAAATTCGTCTCAAAGTGATCCACCAAAATTATCGCCGCAAATCGAACAGGAATTGCCTATTGATTTTGATCCAACTACTCCACCACCGATACTATTGAAGCAAGAACAGCTATGTGTACTACCTGCATATCCAATACCTGATTTACCACCGTTATTTGATCCTACGGCTCCACCACCGAATATGAAGTGTTTACTCGGATCAAATATTTCCCATGAAGACGCAAATTCTGCATGGAATATTAATGTTGTAAATCCGATACCTGTTGTCTATAATAACATGGAAGTTCACCCGTGTTTAAATACACATGGAGGATTTATATCTCAACAATTACCGTTAGAAATGCCCAGCCAAAGTAATGTTTTTCTACCACCTCCTATGGATACTGTCAATTTTTCTCCGATATATCCTATACCATCAAATCATTCTACTATCAATACACACGTTCCGCCAGCATTGCCTCAAGTCTATACAGCATCTAACGCTTATGTATCCCCATCTTCCCCACCACAACTTTCCCCGTCTTCCGATTTGCATTGCAGTGTGAATAAAGATGATGGTTTGAGTGATATGCAGGAAGCTATGAGATTTGCGAAAGAAATGACAAGCATAGGAAAAACGGATGATGAATCTAGATCAAGTTCCAAATCTCTTTCCGAAAGTAGCGCCTCAGTTAATCGTGTTGGCAACGTAGAATCTATAGCTTTGCCTCCAGGGAAGCCAAAGGTCAAAATTAATAAGCCAAAAAAGGTAAAACAAGATGATACGAATAGCAAGAGGAAAATAGTTCCCGATGAACAAGGGATAACAAACGATCTGCCGTCAGAAGGAACGATACAAGTAGAAGATACAAATGTAAAGTCTAAGGATGCTTCATTAATGAAGGAACAAGATCGCCCTAAAGTGGTATTTAATTTGAATAATAAAACAAAAGTGGTAAATACTAAGGGAGCTTGGCAAGAAAATAGCGAGAAAAGAAATGGTATAACGCAATCTATGGAATCAGAAAATGTGCAGGCAGCAGTTATGATAACGAAGAAGAATTCTGAAAATACGTTAAGACGTAAAAGAGAAGAGGAAAAGAATTTGAAAAGAAATGAAGATAATTCTGAACGTGCGATATCATCCATATTGATTACAAATCAGGGTACCACATTGCTTCACAAAAAATCACAAAAGAATATCCAAACGGAAAAATCTCGATGTTCCAGCAGGTCGCCGTACTCAAAAGTTAACTTGCAAAATTCGAGGATTTGTGCAGAGAAAAACGAGAGTTCCAATTCAGAAGCTTCTTGGAAGAACAGAATTATCAGTCGATTTTTGAAAATGAGCAAAAACGATATCTATAACATGGTAAATAATACTAGTCTTCGAAAGTTTGATATTATAATGAAACGTCTAGTCAAAGAACAAAAGTCTACATTATCGTTGGAGATGAGACACGCGCAAGATGAGAAGATGAAACTGTACGATCAACAGGAATTTATGAAGCAATTGAGCGCAATGTTAGATACCGATGCTATTGTATCCGTTACGGATCTGCCTACGGAGTTCATTCATCATTTGAATGAAGTATTACAATTGGACGTACAACCAGACAATCATGCCGAGTTCGCAACAACTTCGAGTAGCCAATGTAGTCAATTGGAAGATACAAGTCATACGTTCAATCCCATAACACATAACGCCACAGAGTACGCGAGTAAAACAATAACGTCATCAAATGCTGTTGCTCAAGAAAGTGTAAAGAACAAAGCTCGTGCGGCAAAAACGAAACATAATAAGGATATTGAACAGGCATATAATAAAAATAAAAATAATAATTTTAATTTGAAAGATGACGCTTGCAACGCTATTACAGCTGATGCATCTAGCATCACTAATTTGTCGACTCTGCAACATGATCTGGATGATATATTTTCAGAAGTGACGAAAAAAATTCAAATTCCTACGGTAATAAAAGAACGTAAACGTTGCACTATGGAATTAAGAAACGCAAAGAAATTTGACATTGATACGCCTTTGTCGAGAAGCATAGAGAAAGAGGCACCCTTTGAAGATAACAGAGCATTCAGATCGGAGAATTCCCCGCAGTGGGACGAAAAGTGTGACAAATGGAAAAGGAAGGAACGGGAAGATCCGCATGCATACAGAAATCTTACCAAAGAAGAATGGGAAGCGAGATATGGGACGCAAGCAAATTCAGTGCCTTCCGTATCTCTTTCTATACCTCTTTGTGTAACACCTGTACCTCCTCCTCTCTCTCCTTCCGCTCCTTTGTCTATACCTCCTACAAAAAACGTCAATGTTAACAACAAGAAATTATCAAGCAGAGGACGTGGTAGAAGAGTTCATTCGCGACGTCGTCATTCGTCTGAATCTTCGAGGCAGCCGAACACGAGACACAGAACTTTGGAGAAGGACAAGCATAAAAGGTCTAGGCGACATAGCGACGATAGGAGACATAGTGCGGGATACTTGGAGCATAATAATGATCACGAAAGGATGAACAGGAGCAGCAGCACTAGCAGTACTAGTAGCAGCAGCAGCAGCAGCAGCAGTACTAGTAGCAGTAGCAGCAGCAGTAATAACAGCGATAACACAAATGTTACGAAGCTTTTGAGAGCGATAAAAGAGAAGGAGAAGGTAGCCAAGAAGATGACATTGAACGAAGCGATAAGAGACGAGGTGAACGCCGAGATTCAGCGAGAGCGAAAATCGAGGAAATCGCGAAAGAATCATAAAAACGCGAAAGGCCGAAAACAGAGGAAGACACGCCATAATAAGAGAAGGAGGAAACAAAATAAGAGAACGATGAACTCGTCCGACTCCTCCTCGGGGAAGGACACCAACGAGGAAATAGTCGACAGGTTACTGACGGAGGAAGAGATTAAGAAGGAGGTCGTAGACGACACGATCGTGCAGCAAGTAATTGTTAAAGAGGAGGTAGACATTGGCCAAGAAGACAATATGGGAGCTGAATTTGCAAACGCTTCGAATCTCACGCTCATGGAGAGTAGTAAGGCAGCATATTTGTTCTCCGAATCGCAAACCAGGTACGAATCCTCAATGCGAGAGATTCCGCTGACGGCCGCACAGCTACACACCGAGGACAGACTGCCAACGGCTTCCCCGACGCAGCCAAAAACTAAAGCACAATTGAAGCAGATGCCGGAAACATCCGATATGAACGACAATAAAGTTCCCCTGAATATCATCACCAGCATACCGGAGGATTGGGATACGTTTAATCCGATGAATTTCTCGGGGTACACTTTGGAGAGTTCAGACAAATCGGCAACCGATCCCGATCACGTTGATCAGGACGAAGCTAAAGTTCCATCGGAAATTGACAATTTGGCAGGACATCGAAACAGCAATGCCGCGCACGTGACACCACGTGACAGAGTTAACGAAACTGCATTGCCGCAACGTTCGGATACAACGGTGTGCGCTTCTACCGAGTCGTCTCGCACCAAAGAGATGCAAGATGGAAATGGCACCTCAACTGCTGATAACGACGTATCAAATAAAG
The DNA here is from genome assembly GCF_055798465.1 of Pogonomyrmex barbatus. NCBI lineage: Eukaryota > Metazoa > Arthropoda > Insecta > Hymenoptera > Formicidae > Pogonomyrmex > Pogonomyrmex barbatus. The sequence goes on from NW_028297120.1 coordinate 251,070, forward strand.
TATCAACGGTTGCTACGTCAGCGTCGTCGGTATCGAGTGCAAGTCCGGCTGCAAGTAGCACCGTGGCTCAGAAGCAAGGAGCCAGCAAAAAGATCGACATAAAGACGTACTACGAGCGCGCCACGCGACGTCGCAGGAGCGAGAAGTTAGAGTCGAAGAAACCGGCGGAGAGTCCCGCGAGCACACCGGCAAATTCAATTTCGGCAGCACCGAAAGCCACGGGGCCGGAAATCGCAATCGACAAACCTACACTCGTATCCGCATGCGGCAGCTCCGTTCAGGATCCGCGATTAGTTTCAGCGGCGCGAATAGTCGTTGTTCCGTGCGCAACGAGCAACAAAGATGATGCCGCATCGGCAACTCCGTCTGAAAAAGATGTTGGACAGAAAAAAAAACAACAAGTGGCAAAGGAATCCAAGATCGCGGAATTAGCACCGAAGTTTTCTTCTGAAGAAAATACGAATAATCGTGTCGTCAGCAACGATAGCGCCATTAAAAAGCTTAATCAAAGGGATAAGTCAAAGGATCAGGACAAAACATTTGCCGCTGAGAGTAATAAAGTGTCCAACGTTGTTGAGGCAACGTCTAAGATTAAATCCCAAAAACGTTCAAGGATTGAAGAAGATACGAGAGATAAAAAATTACAAGGTAAAGTTCCGTCTGATTGTAAACGATTTAAAAATATTCGATCGGAAGGTAGCAAAGAGTTGAAATTAAGGGAAATGGCGAAAGAACAAAAAGCGAAAAAGAAGTCTGCTACGGTGTCAAAGTCTGACGGTGGTGGTCTGGTTTCGACAAAAATATATGATTCTTTGGGAAAGACATCGAGGAGTGAGAGCACGCAAGTGGCTCGGGAAAAGAAGAATGATGACATTAAGGATATAAACAAAGTGGAAACGACGGAACAAACCGCGCAATTAATAAGCTCTCGTGAAAGTAAGAAAAATAATAGCAAAAAGAAAATAGAATCGTCGACGGGAAAGGCTGATAATAATAATAAGTCATTGTGCGATACCGGTAAGGCGAAAGAACGTTCTTCAAAGTTAGAATCTCTTGAACGAGGAAATGTTAAAGAAGCTCTAACTTCTAGTATCAAAAATAATGACGCGCCTGAAAATTCTTCATTATCTTTTGAGACGGCACAAAACGAAGAAGCTAATGTGAAACATGCGGAAGATACGGTAAGCGTTGAGACTGTGAATACAAATCAAGGTACAAAAGAAATGTCTAATGCTATTTGTGTTGAAGTCGATACAACGAGAGTTCCTAGAAGTATTCACAAAATGAATAATTCTGAAATCTCAAGCGATACTAAGAAAACAACAAACGAAGAAGAGAATTCCTCTACATCTACAACCGAGAATCAACAGTCCGATTCCACTCCGAGAGAGACGGAGTCTTCATCGAGTGAAACAAATCAAATTAAAATTAAGGAATCAAATTCCGATTTATCGAAGAATACACACGATCGTGACGTAAGCAGCATTTCCGAGTTGAACGAGTCTCGATTGGATGACGTCGACGGACAGAGTACGGAAGATCGGTTGTTAATCAACGATGAAATTGATAATGCCAAGGAGAACAATATGAAACTAGATGTACCGGACGATATAGATAAATCTACAAGTACGAGCGAGCAAAATTTTGTGGCTGAAACAACTGCCGAATCGTTATCAACTTCAACAAATGAAAGCACTCGACAACAGCAGAATACAAAGAATGGTGTTATCTCTCCCGACAGCGCAGGTAGTCCATTTAAAGGCTTTCTTCAAGAAACCGTCATGGATTTTGAACAGTCGAGCGGCGATAACTTGTTCGACCTGAAATTGGACGAAGTCGACGCCGATAAAAAGAACAAGTTATTTTTAAATGATTGTAATGTAGATTATGTTGCTAATTGCAAGGATACGAAAATCGACGACGAAGGACGGCAGAATTACGAAATGCTAAGCTCTGCTACCGATTATGCTAACGATGCAAATATTAATGTCAATGAGAATTTTAATATCGCTTTCGGCGACGCTTTACTTGTTTCAGATAAGGAATGTGCGACGAACGGGAAGAGTGATAAATCCGATTTGATGGCGGTCGAAAGTAGAGAGGAACGCGTAAGAGAATCTTCGAGCGAAATAGTCACGACGACGTTACACGACGAGGACAACGGCATCGATATCGGTGGTATCGGTGAGAGTGGCGAAGCGGAAAGGCGATTGATGAGGAAAGGGAGATACCCATCGTGCGCGGAATTAGAGATTAAAGAGGCCATGTTTATTAACGAGGACGAGATCATTCTCACTCAGGGTGAGAATCGGTCCAAGGATTTGACGAGTAAACTACTGAAAACGACAACCGATCCCAGCTTGTCCGACGCCCTGGAAGCGACGGCCTCGGACGATGCGTTAAGACTGTCGGAAAATCACGTCGCGGAACACCTCGACAATCATCACATGTATCTGGAAACGAATATATCCCCGGAGAAGGTCCCCCCCTGCGACAAATTGCCGGACTTCGATTCTGACGAGCATCTGGATAACATGTTCTATTTGGACGATCGTTTGCAAGGCGCCGCCGCGTTCGACAACAAGGACGACGAATCCGCGCATTTCTCCGTTCACGAGTCCCCCCCGGGTCCCCGGTACGACGACATCACGCCGACGGTGACGCCGGACGCGGAGACGATGCTGATCACGTCCTGCGCGGATCTATCGACGGCGGACGTGACGCCGCGGATCGGCGAGATCGGCGAGATCGGCGAGATCGGCGAGATCGGCGAGATCGGCGAGATCGGCGAGATCGGCGAGATCTCGAAGCCGGAGGAATGTGAATTCGATTTCAAGCGCATCTCGTCGTCGGACAACTGCGACTTACTTGCCACGGGAATTACAGCTTCGACGGAACGGCCCGCCACGCCGAGCGACGTACCGGCGAGGACGCTGAATATTCCGACTAAAGCCGCGTTGAAGGAAGCCGCGACGAATCTCTTTCTGAAACCGCCGAATAACGACGTGCCGACGGCGACCAAGGAGGACGTGACGCTCGAGATATTGGATAAGGCGCAACGATGCGAGGCGGATCTGGATTACGATCGGACGTCCGCGTGGCACATACGAGATATACAAAACAACAGAAAAACGAAGGAGTTTCCGCTGGAAATAACTCGTAATAACACAATGATTGCCGCGCCGGCAGATTTTGTAAACACGATATCGTCGACACAAAATAACACGTGTGACGATCTAGCTTGCCAAGTAGTTAGCGTTACTCACGAGAGAGTTCCTTCCATTAATCTAAAAGAGAAACGTTTTCCCGGCATGCAACGTACTCCGGTTGTTGAATTAACCAAGTTGAAAGAAGTCGAAAAGCTGTTGGAAAGGAAGGGAAATTCTGAGAGGGCGAACGAGAGAGTTGCCGAAAGTCGGGAGAAGCGCAACGGTACGATATTGAATAAGTTGAAAGACAAGCGAAAGATGAAATACCAAGTCAAAAGACGATCGAACAGGGACAGCCTGACGAGGAGGCTCAAGAAAATGATGCGATCGGGAAAGCTCTTGGGCACCACGAGGGAAGCTATCGTGGCCAGAATGCTAGAGATCGATCTCGAGATACATAAATTGACAACGGAAAAACTCAAGTTACACGAGATATTGCAAAGTGACATTCCTGAAAGTTCGACGGCAGGTGGCGGCGTGACATCGAGAACAAAGGAAGACGACGCCGTTTTTAATCAGCTTGAGACATCGCCGACATTGAGGCCGGCGCGAAACAACGAGATGAGTGCCAAACAACAGGGCGAAGGTAAAAACTTACCTTCGCCTAAAAAAAGAAAGACGATCTCTTCCCGCGTCTCTTCGGACGACGAGACAAATTACGTTCAGAGAACGAAGATGCCTGTGATTCGATGGAAGAAAAAGCCACGACTAGAGCAGACAATCAGACGAGATGGAGATGAGGAACGGCAGGAGAAAAACCCTAACGAAGTTACGGTACAGCAGAGGGCATCGACTTCCGTCGATAAAAAGATGAGAGACAGTCATTCAATTAATGCGTCCAAAGGTAGTGGTGGTGACGTTCTGAAGAAATCTGACTTGAGCGCAATGACGAATGAAATAGAAGAAACTGCTGAAAAATCTGACAAGGACAAGGCTCGTAATGTTGATTCGAGACGCGCAATCTGCTCGAATGAAAATATGGACAATCGTTCGGAATCGCAGGACCTCACCGAGGAAGGAGAAAACGAGCGTGAAAAACATTTTGATATTGACAAGCAAAATGATGCTCCGCCGCCGAGCGAGGTGGCGAAAATAAATTCTCAACCGTCAAGCAGACAGGTGCACAGCACACCGGAACCTTTGTCCATATATTCCGACGACAGCACGTGGGATTCTCTGGTGCAGAACACCGCGTCAGAGCTGCATGAGAGCAGAAAAATGACTCGGGGGCTCGCCCTGGTGGATGAAACGTTCAAGAAAGAGCAGGATATAACGCGCAAGATGAAGGCGATCGTTCGCAAGAAAAAGAAGAAGCAATTGGATAATTACTTGAGAAGGGTTAACAATCTGACAATGGAGGAAGAGGAATTGCCTTTGTTCAAGTTGTACATCAGAAAGTTGCGGCAGAAGCGAGACTTGCTCGATTCGCTCAGCCAGAAGAAAGAGGATATTGCTGATCCGAAGAACGTGGATGAAGTGATAAACGCCGTGGAAACGGAAAACAAGGTGGACGATCTGTATGAGCCTCAATCGGAGACACGTGCTTCCACCGATGTTCCAGCAACGTCCAATGACGTTCCGGAAACGTTCAATGACGTTCCGGCAATGTCAAATGATGTTCCAGTAAGATCCAACGATGTTCCAGCAACGTCCAATGATGTCCCAGCAACGTCCAATGTTTCCTCCATGTTGCAATCTGATAATCAATTTTATGTTGACGCTGAAGCGAACGCCAATTCAGACTGGCCTTGCCGAGAGAAGGAAAATATAGAGGAGACTACGGTGCAGCAAGACAGTAATGATGGATCGAATCACGTTTTCAAAGCTGTAAGCCAGGACAAAGTTCCTTTCTACGATGAACATAACGTGGAACCCGACAGTAGCGTCACTCCTGAGGAAACTCTAATGAAAAGCCATTCTTCGGACTGTGAGCGTGCCCGTCCAAAGGATGCTAATAATATTACGTCATGCAATTTTGACATTAAAGTATCCGTGCCCAAAGTTTTAATTAAAGATGATTTCAGCCTGGGATTGTTGCAGAAATTTAAAGACACGGAGGGCAGTGTTGGCGGCGCTGGTTTGGTCGATTCTACAACAAACGCCTTTCCGGCCAGCTCTGAAAAATCGGAGGAAAGGGATAAAAATTCTTCACAAAATGCTTCACAAGCCACTAAACCGACCGACGTGGAGGCGGACAAGAGAGATGAGAAAGACGAAGCGAAGGATGAACGTACGGTGGACGAAGCGAATAAAAGGGACGAGACAGTCGACAATGTAAGTAATGTACCATCCGCGCTACAATCGAGCACTACAAAGTCTCCAGATGCAACTGAGAACGAAGAATCGGGCGACAGCGTTACATCTAACCAGTACAATAAGATAGCGATAAGAGATATAGAGCGTGATTCAAGCATTTCAGATTCTACTGTAGAAAAGACAGATGCGAAACAAAAAAGATCAGAGGCCGAATCCGAGCGATTCTCAAATGACGCAACCGCTACGCAACAGGATTGTGGAAAAAACGTGGAAAACACAGCCGCCAACAGAGAAGAGAGTAGTAATTCTGAAAGTAAGGCAGACGCGTTTGACAAGAACTTGGATAACGATCGAGGTACGAGCAGTCCCGTTCCGGGGCTTGATCGAGCGAAGGAAAAGTCGCAAGAAGCATTCAACGAAGCATTCATCGAACAAAATCCCGTCTTCGGTACGCAACCCTCTATGCAGCAAAATACAATGACAATTCCTACTACAACTCCAGACAAAAGTTCCCTTTTCCCGGACAAGACTCGTGATAAAGAGAAAGCCGAGATTGGAGTCTCGGAAAAAGAACCGGTCAAGGAAAATATGGATCGTACGTCAACTTCCTCCACCTTTTCGTTCAGCAAGGCAATTGGAAAGGGCGGAGACAAAAAACTTCGTCGCAAATACAGTAATGCAACGCCGATTCGTAGAAGCACCAGAAACTCCAACGAAAATGTCAAACTTGGTAAGATAAACGACATTGATACGAATTCGAACAGCAGTGAACAGGAATTGAGCGTTCTTCACGAAAACAGTTTAATAACGCAAGGCGAAAGCAAGTCTCCTACGTGGATAATGCGCGATGAAAAAACTCCAAGCAACGTTAAAAAGAATCGTACTACACAAAAGAACGTTCAAAACAACCGAAAAGCGTTCGTTAATGATGGATCTGAAACGAAGATTGAAAATCCGGTTAATCGTTCCGATACAGTTACGGAATCTAAGATTAGAACTGCGGAAATCGCAAGGAAGAGGAAACATACGGAATGGCAAATGAGGAATTGCAAAGTGAGATTGGTGGATTGTAAATCCATTCTCTCGAAGTATATCAGTTCCGAAATTCTGAATAAATTAGGAATAATTGCTATTAATCCTAACACATCGAGTAACGGAACATCATGTACGCAGCATGCTACATCATGTCATCAGAATACAACGACAATTCCCAATACGGCTTCAGATAAAAGTCCTCTTTTGCCGGAAAAGATTTGCGGTAAAGAGAAAACCAAGATTGAAACCTTAGAAGAGAAGTCAACCAAGGAAAGTACTGACAACAATTTCGCTCAAAAATCCGCTTCACATGCAATGGAGATCGACAAGGAGGAATCATCGAGAACGCAATATACGGTCCACAAAGGTCCTATTTTAGACATCAAGGTAATAATTTATTTTGTTTAAATAATTATATTTTATGCAAGGCATTGTACTAAATACATATTTCTTTTTAGATTTTTGAAAACTCCTTCCTAGCAGCAAGTGAAGATGGCAAAATATACAGATATAGTCAACTGTCTAATGGAATATTGAATATCTACAAAGGTCACAAATCTGCAGTCACGTGTCTATACATTTGTAGATCAGATATTGCAGGAGTTAACAAAGAATTCATGTATTCTGGTTCCTTAGACGGCACTTTGCGTTGTTATAACATAACGGTAAGATTTGGAGATTTAAACATTAAAAGTTCTATTAAAAAACTTAAAAAAAAAAACTTGCCTTTTTGTAGACTGGCGCATTGGTAAGAAACCCAGTGCAAATAAACAGTCCAATTCAGTGCATGGATGAAGCATGGGGAATGATTTTCATTGGAACTAAATCAGGACATGTTTCACGTTTTCATATTAAAGTAAGTTATTCTTTTCGTTTAAGCTATTCTAATCTACAAACTTCTGAATGTAAGGATTTAGATTAAGAAGGATTAAGAAGAATACATAGAATACATTCGTTATATATATCAATATATATATATATATACGAATTTTTTTATTTGCAGACTGGTGTCGTTAAAGGAAGCAGTATCTCGTTTTCGGATAAGTCTGTACTTGCACTTAAAGCGACAAATGAAGGACCACGAAAAATCCTCATTGTGGCATCTCGAAATCAACCGATAACTATACGCGATGCACAGACTGGTTTGTTTCTACGCACAATTAGTGGTCAGAAAACTCATACGGTTTATAGTTTGTTACATCATCATAATTTGATCTATTGTGGTACAAGCAGTACGTCTATAAACGTTTTCGATTTTACGGTAAGTTATATCAATAGTTTTTTTTTTCAATTCTTCTTTGAAATAAAAATTAAGTTGTATCATCATTCTTAATATAATTGCAGACCGGTGAGCAAGCAGTTCAATATGATGCCGGTGTTGGCATTGTATGTATGCGGCTTTATAAACAATTACTCTTCGCAGGTTGTTACAACGGCAATATTTATGTTTTTGATATAAGTGTAAGTGATTGTCTTTTTTTTTGTATCACATATTATATAATTAATTCTTTACAACAGTATCTTCGTTACTCAATTAAATTTCTTTACAGACTCACAAATTAGTATGTAGCATACATGGTCCAGGGAATATGTTATTGAGTATGGAGGTTGTAAATAATAAGGTATGTATTCAATACTCACAAATTTTTTTAATGATTTTTTCCAATATCTTAACTTTTTGTATTATTTTCTTTTCTCTGATTGATATTTTTTTAAATATTAATAAATATTTAGCTTTTTAATTTATCTTGCATTGCAAGTACTAAAAAAAAGATGCTAACTTAATGAAACTTATTAATGGAACTTTGTAATTATTTTTCAGATTATAGCTGGAAGTAAAGATAAGCGTTTACATTCTTGGGAAATGCCAATCCAAGTGCGTGCCTTACTTTAAACAATGCCATAGCACGCTTAGAAATCTTCTATTTCAAAAATAACTATTTGAAGAAAATGGCCAACTCAACAATTTACAGCGACCGAGTTACATTGGACAAGTGTGTAAAGCAGTATAAATTTATGGTGAAAACAGTATAAAACTTACAATACCGAAGATATGTTTTAATAATGTGTGTGTATGTCTATATATTTTCTAACTTTTTCATTATGAATAGCGTCATACCATCATATTTTATGCAAATTTATATTATGTATTTAATAAGTACATGTTACATAAAACACAAGATGCTAAATGATTATTTATAATTTATAATGCTAGAGAAACAATATAAAAACTATTTATAGTGGAAAAGTTCTTGCGCCAAAATTGTTTTCATTATCTATTATCAGTATACAAGATAACATATCTATGTAAATGTAAAGTGTACATTTGTAAAGAATTTAGACTGAACTGATGCAATAATGAAAATTATGCTGCTATGTATGCTTTGCACTCACAAAAGACTTAGGAAAGTTTTTATGAACTATGTACTTGTCCACCAAAATATTATGACATTTCATATATGCATAGCAAATTTTATGCCAACGCGTCAACATTTTAGTAAGCTGTTTAAAAAATGAGACTGGTATGCACATAGTTAAAAATGCAGAATGCAAAATGCATAACGAATTCGTGTCATTCGAAGGTTTATATGAACTCTGTTAAAAGATATTCTTGTTCCTTGTTGGTGTTTCACAAAGATTTGTTACTCTGTTACCCGTTCCTAGAAAGATATATGTCTAAAAAGATTGTATCATGTGTTGTACATCAACAAGAACACCATGTTTTTTCTTTTTTTTTTTTTCTTTCAATACCTTATGTATTTTAAATGAAAACAATTTTATTTTATTGTAAGACATTAGCTAATGTAAATAAGGGATTTTATTAAAATATGTAACAAATCTCTTTAATTTGTTTAAAAAAATATGGAACTTTAATTGAAGAAGGGACAATGTTTATGCATATGTCATGTAAAAAGGATATAAGCAAGAGAACATTACATTTAATAAATTTTGAACTTCTACGGTGATACGTTCATTATTATTATAAACACAGACAATGACTATTTATATATTGTATACATAATGATTATGGTATGTAAATTTATTATGTACGCAATATTTACTACTGTATAGACATAAAAAGCATATGTCACACGCGTGTTATTTGTCTACAAAAACTGATGAATGTACAATGTTAGAAGATTACTGCCAATACCTAAGTAGTGCGATTTAACAATATTAATTCTCTGATGCAAAGTTTTCAAATAAGACAATGTAGAAAAATTTTATTTCTTTTTAGGATAGATATAAAAGTTGAATTTTTAATTTTGTTAAAGAAAACTTTTGCAATAAATGCATAAAATTACAAGTGCAATCAGAATATATTTTTCGTATTCATTAGAAAAATGTATATGCTACATATATTCGCTATATATATTCATATTGTAAATATAAATATAATTAATTTATAATGAATTTACACTATACCTATTCATCCACTTACACACATACACTTACATTCATCCATATACACGCGTCACAAAATTTTTTATACTGTGCTAATTCCTGAAGTCATAGGTTATGAATAGAACTGTGTGTATATATATATATATATATATATATATATATTTTTTTTTTCAATTAAGGCGTTTTATTGCAATATTAATTAAAATTATAATTATAAAAGAATATCTCTGATGTTTAAAATTATTATAATATTAATATATATATGGATAAATCATTAGAGAAATTTCAAAATATTATTTTTGTCTTTTGATAGTGTCATTTAAATATAAATTTTTTAGTGCAACATTGTGAGATTAAAACATAATTTTAATCATTGAATTTTAATGAGTTTTTTGCAGCTATACGCCTTAATTATCACTTTAATTTGCTCGCCCATAGAAATATGTCATGGCGATGAACCTGTTAAATCAATATCAGTTCGTTATATCTTTTAGAGAATTGCAAGTATTTATCATTTGAACAATTCATAAACGCTATTTTAGCTTAAAGTTTATTATAACAGTTAACAGAATTTTAAATATAATATAAAAAAATGTGTCTCTGCCTTGGACCATTTAAATCTGGCAAAACTCTTTTAATGAAAAGTCTCCAAGGAGATGAAATCGATGATGCGACTCATACTGTGCCTACCAATGGAATAAATATATTTACCGTAAAAAATGATACTGGCGAATTCGATATGGTGATTAAAGAAATTGGCGGTAACATGGCACCGATATGGAAGCATTATTTTGATAAGGTACTAACTGTAAAATAAAAAAAAAAATCGTATCTCAATAAACTCACAATACACAATTTAAACACGTATATACGTTTCTATTTTCTTTTTTTCATTGTTAGATTCATAAAATAATCTACGTCGTGGATACTAGTAATCTTTGCCAAATTAGTGCTGCGGGCGTATTGCTATATTCTTTCCTCGTGGAACCGAGATTACGAAACGTAAAAGTTGCGCTCATCTTGAATAAAATGGATGTATCATATCGTCAGATGAGAAACGAGGCCTTGCTGATGCTTCAATATGCGCGCTTACAGAAGGAAGTGACACAGAAAATCACAGTGCTGGAAACAAGTGGTATGACAGGTCAAGGGACAGAGAATTTACGTAGCTGGCTATTCGATCCAGAAACACTGCGCGCCACACTCAATGCTAATAAATAGCTTAAAATTGTGACATGATGAGAAAAAAAAACGTTACCTCAAAATGCATCATTCTTTTTATTTACACTCGATCTTACAAAGATACAAAGACATTACTCTACAAATCCGAGAATTCTTTGAAGATAATTCATTAACAAATGTCCTACATTATTTTTACGTCATACAGGATTCTAAAAAATACTGCAACAGGTCCTAACGCGCACCAAATGAGCGTGTAGAATGAAATAAATTCACACAATTTTTAAAAGTGCTAAAAAAGAGAAAACTTTTTTCAAGTAGAGGAAAGGAAAAATTTTCTTTTTGAAGAGAAGAAGAAATTTACGTCGTTTTTCTTATTTGTCAACGATAACAAAACTAATCATATAAACATACGCACTCCCACTTAAATTATTTGAATCCTTTTTATATATATACGAATTCTAATATTCTTAAAGACACAATCCATGGATTTAAAATATTGTTTACTTATATAACATTTAATGTATCCTTGTAAGATCCTCCACTATTTTTACAAGATCGTCTACAGTCGCTTCCTTTTTCATACCACTTCCATCGTCGATCTACGGAAAAAAATAACGCATTGAGAGATTCAAAAAAATTAATCTAATATGCTTATATATAAATGTATACACAATTAAAATAATCTATGTCCGAATTACCATAAGACCCATCGCAACTTCTGCCATTTTGTCGTGATTCAAATCGAGAAAACTTTCTATCAGATCACCGTCTATGAATCCCTCGCATTGCTCAATCTTCAATTCCGTATTAAAACTTCTCCAAAAATTATGTTCTATTTTACCCACACTCTTTATTACGCTATTTAATTTATCCTCCATGTTGCGCAGGAACTCGTAAAATGCAAATGGTATTTGTGTCACGAGACCGATTGCGCCGCTTACAGTGCCGAACAATACACAACCTAGAGTCGGCGTGCTTGATTCTCCCAAATTCTGCATCACTAATGAACCATGCCGAAAAACATTGACCATATCACCTAAGTGAAATTGGCCTACTTCCTGCATTTGTTGCCTCTCGTCCTCGGATGTTGCAGCGCTAAATAAAAAATTGTCGTCATTTAGAACTGTCTTCCTAAAAAAGTATGAATTTTTGACGTTATAACCAGCATACCTGTCTTTTTGACATACAAAAAGATTGAAGCAATTTTCGGCACCCAAAAATGTATCATCATCTAATATCTCGATAGCGGTCATCCAATTAGGATTATAGTCTCTGGCTATTTCTTCAAAGCTGCCTTCCATAGTCTTGTACTGAAGCAATGTAAGAGATCTCATCAAATCTCCCACTAAAACAAAGTCGCCTTTGGTCTTTAGATACAGCGCTATAATGTTATTGAAGTGGCTACATTCTAATCTGAGCTCCTTTTCTGCAGTCCATTCAAACAATCGTACGGTACTATTGATGCTAGCTAGAAGTTTCCCATTGAACTCTACCAAGGAATAGCACGAACCCTTGATCTCCTTTTCCGCAACCTGCATGAATTTGCCTTCACTCCAATGATACAACAATATCCTGCCCATCTTGGGCTCAGTCTCATCGGGATTTATAAACGCGGTCCCGACCACGAAGTAAGAGGTCGGATCTTCGCCCAGTCTTGTTGAGATCAACGATAACGCATACTCGGTAGGCATCAACGTGTGCGCGTGTAAAACTTCAAAAGTATGTTGATCGATAATCAAAAGATTGTGAACCTCAAACTCCTGACCGATCTCGCTGGCGGTGTGCCCACTGGGTTTGTTATGCGAGGCTACGTGGCTACTACTTGACGTAGAAGTCGCCTGAGTGGATGCGGAATGCCTTACGAAGCCTACGCCACTGCTGTCTTGCACGTCAACACGCATGGTGATCACACCGAAGGTCTGTGAGCTTTCCTGATAAGCAATCCTCCTAGGCGACTCCCCAAGTGGAACCGTCCTTATGTGAAGCTTCTGAATCTCGTCAATTGTACCAATAGTGACAGTGCTATCTGTCGCCAATGCTAGACTGTCGGGATAAGATTCCGCATTCAAGGAGCACATGTGATTTACTTCCTTTAAATTAACATTACTGAAAACGAGTTTGTGATTTGAGGAATAAATAACGGTGGGTCTATCCGAGCATGCGAACACATTCGTTGTAGAGAGCGATCGAAAGGTTCTGAGAACCGTCGGCTGTGTTCCTAAGGTGACTTTCTTTTTATCGGAAAGCATACCCGTTTGTCGATGTAGAGTGAAATAGTACATACTGCCGTCGCCTAAAGCGCAAAGTAAATACGTGTTACCCTCAAAGCAAGTCATTAAAATAGATCTGGGTATAATCTCGCCTCCGAGAAGTTCTTTATTGATCTCTTCTAAACTGGGTAGTGTTAAGATACGAACAGATATATCTGTCCAAAGTCCGACAGCAACGATCTTGGCCTCGTTAACACCATCCAGAGGAGAGATATCGAGACATGCCACTTCATGCTGTAGGGTAACAAATCCCTTAGATACAATTTGATTGCATGTAATTTCTATATAGAACAGATCGTTTCCTGTAGCGCAAAGGACCTGCGTTCCATTACAAGCTACTACGCTAATGGTTCTTTTGTTTTGTGGTTCCCATTCGGAGACAACCATTTTACTCTCGTATGAGATCAATCTGACAGAAGTTGGAGTTATCTGAATGAACAAATCATTGGTAACATTGCCTGTGTGAAATGTTTGCTCATCCGCGACGAAACCTGGAATGTCTGTTTCCTCAACTTCTTCGCCATTTAGAGTTAAGATCCTAGTCTGTCCGACAAACGACAGCACCAATGTATTATCGAAATGCCTGCTACCAACCTTCAGAGCCCACATGCCTTTAATTCCTGGTAAATCGATACTCGCATGCTCTTGTATACCTATACCATTTCTAATAATCCTGAGAGATCCTTCTTTGAAAGCTCCCGAACATGTAACCATCTGACCTTGACCCTGTCTTTCCAGATCCACTACAGCCATATCAACAATAGGTGCAAGATTAGTGAAAGTCTCCATAGGTACGCAGTAGGATCCATTCTCATCTGCCTTTGTAATTAATTTAATCAACTGGGAATCGCCCATACGACTACCGACATATATTACACCATTATCCAAATAAGTTATACATTCTGGTATACTTATTTCGCCCAACAATTCGACTTTCAAATCTTTCACTACTTGCGTTCCGTCGGACTTTTTCTCTTGTTCCAGAAATAACATAAACAAATGACCAGCCATATCCCCCAACAAATACCTTAGTCCTTGATTATCTACCTTAGCATAGCAGGTAATAGTGCTCTGCTTTATAATTGATGGCACTACCGCAACGTATGTAGTACCGTCGTGATACAAAATACTCTCCTGTCCTATTATAATTGCGCCACAAATAGGGGAAGGTACAGGGATGACCATCATGGCTTCTCGCTCCACATTATCCTGTCTCCATGGTATCTTAGCAAATTCTTTATCTCTTAAATTAATTTCGTGTGTTTTTACATGCCTACCATTGATATCTTGATGAATTAAAATTAAAGTAGGATTAGCACATCCATGAAGGAAATTGACATCCTGTACTTGTTGCTCGTCCATACGAATTGAAGATGCTTTCAATTCTGGATTATCTTTGTCCAAAGGTATAATTTTAAAGAGACCATCATATAATCTAAGACCGATTACTCGTGCTTTTGGATCAATAACAGCTTTAATTCCAGTTTCAGAAGCTTTCCCGATACGATCTGCTACATTTCCATGAGCTTTTGTTATAATCTCTATATCTTCTCCCTCTCCAATACATTCCAAAATCATGGCATTATAACGTGTCGTTAACAGGAACAGAAGATCCTTTTTCTCATGCTGTCAGAAAATAAAAATTTTGTTAAGCATTGTTATATAATTTAACATATTAAATTGATTTTCAACAATGCTTCATCCAAATATTCCTTCAAACAATGTTGCATAAATTTTCATAGATGTGCGCATCTTCTCATAAAACTTTAACAATGGCTTCTCTTAAGAATATATTTGTTTTACAATTTGTCTGTGTTATAAGATAGATATTACAATATGCTAAAAACATATCTGTATATATCAAAAAATAATTCACATAAGTCGCTAGACATTAAAGTAGTGATGTCTTCCTTTATAATTTATTAACAAAAAACGAATACAACTGCTGGATATATAGCGAATGTAAATATTTTCCTATTCCGAGAAAAACCATCTTAACCCTTTAAGGGGTTAACCTTACCGGCGGTCTGAAGAATTTTATGACCGCTATCTTGCCATAGATCCCCACTTCCTTCAGGGGTCGCAGACCCTCCGGTGTCACGAGATATATCTCCAAACGTACATTCTTAGCCAATATTAGATTCAAATCCGTGGGTGACGTGAAATTACCTTGGGATAGTGCAACGCAGCAGTAGAATGATTGATATCTCATGCTCCAAGTGATTTTATGAATTTAATCACTTACCAGTCACGCAAGCAGTGACAGCCGTTGGTTTATGTGCCGTCACTACGTAATGATGGGACATTGCTTTCATAATATATTACCCAGCAGGTGATAAATACTTCTCAACAACCACCGAATCTCAGCCGAGGACCTTGCTACCCGTGTTTTTCAATTTATCGCGCCATGAAGTTGGTCACACTTCAGACACATTAGACTCCTTTCCAATACACGGGGCGCAGTTAAGTCCGATATTCATGCAACGAATTGAATGTACGTAATTGAATGCGTGTATCTTTTATCCAATTATGGATAGCTATGGTTGTATTTAAAAAATACATAGTGACCAAAGATCCGATCTTGTCATCTCTGCTTAATTAAACCGGCTGATTATTCCATTGAAGTCGAGGTCGTCGCACCAATCGCACTGGGAAATTGACTATTTGATTTAAAGTATGATCGAGCAATTCTAACAAAATAATCGACCGATTAAATTCATCAGAGATGGTAAAACTGGCCCAAAGTCTCATTACAAATGCTTCGTCGTCCAATTTTGTCACTCTTGCGTTTAGCACGGAAGAGAACCATAAAAATATGCATATTATCTACGCGAATAAGGGTACAACTAAAACGCGTCCATGACTACTCTCAGGCTTCTCTCTGATATAGGCAAATTCTGGTGGGTTAATTTACATATTTATATATACTTTATAATTATGATTAAATTTTTTCCACAAGCGATGGCCTTTAGAAAAGATATTCAATAGTATAAGTTCTATGGCTTTGAAGCATTTGATTGATCAATCAAAACAAAAAATTTTATGAATTGACCGATTAAAAAATGCTTCAAAGCTAAAGTTGACTGCATCCAATGTTGCACAACAATTCATCAACGTGATTGATTTAAATTCAGAGATCTAACAGTAAAAATCAATAATCATTCACTGATCACTTTGTTCTATTGAACGCATCTTGTGAGTGCTGCTTTATTAGGAAGATCTCACATCGGTCGATTCTTAGAAATTTTCTAGTGGACCACCAATTAGAAAATTTTATATTTAATTGGCCAATTATCGACATGGACAATCGGATTCTACTCGATTTGTCCATAAAGCAAATTATTTACTCACGATTTATTTTATAAAATATATATAAGATCTTTCAACAACTCCTATGCCCATATCAGATTAGAGTTTAAGATTGCGTTCCAATATTCATTGCAGTAAAAATTTATAATAATGACATGAACTATATATATATTTTCAGTACTGAACATCGGAACGCAGAGATTAGATTGGAATTTAACCAATCAGGAAAAAGAAAATTAATCTCAAGTTTATTTGGATTGGTCAAATTCCAATTTAATCTCATGGACATTAAGCCCATAGACATGGATTAAAATTGAGATTGAATTGGAATTTGACCATTCAGAGGATTAATTATATATCTTGAGATAAAATGAAAATTATTAAAGAGTGAAGAAATTTATTAAATTTCGATATATGAAATCGTAGATACTCTGAATTCCTTCACTTTCATAATTTTTATCTTGTTTCAAGATACAACAAATTGACTTTTAAATATTTCTTATGTCTTTAGAATGCTATAGTAAAAAGCAAATATATAAAATAGCAAATATATAAAAACAATCTAAATTTAAAAAAATTTTTCTCGTTTTTGACATAAAGTCCATGCAATAAATATGTATTATAGCTCTTGTACACGAGATGTGGCAACGTTATTATTGTGCGGCGAAAATTAGCGCGATAGCCAATCAGTTTATCACTTTTACATGACATTTTTCATAAAAGCAGGAGAATAATTGGCTACCGTTACTTTTCGCTGCACAGTATTGTCATGTTCTGTTTGCAAGATTTATTAACGCAAAAACTTTAATTATGGAAAAGAATTTCTAAACTTATAAAAGCAATACATAAAAAAATTTTTACGAAAAACATCGTATTCTGTTGATAAAATAGACGAGTTCTTGGCTCTTGCACACAAGACGCGACAAGCATTGCCGTATTTTGCGTGCAGGAGTCATTAGTCATTTACTTGGAACCGGTTTCACCATCTTGAATTAATTTTATCAACCGCTTAAATCTAAGATCGCCAACTGCAAAATTTAAAACTGTTCATCTTTAACCTAATTTCTTAATTATTTTTATTAAAAGTATTAATTATTAATAAATAATAACATAAACAAGTCATAATTTGCGGATAATTGACAAGAAAAACAAAGTAATATATAACTAAAGATTTATATGAAAATGATGCATGTGAGCACAAATTTTGTATGTATGTATGTATGTGTGTGTGTGTGTGTGTGTGTGTGTGTGTGTGTGTGTGTGTGTGTATAAATGTATGTATGTTGATGTTCATATGATATTTTCCTGCTTTGAATTTCTAATAATTGAAGATAGCTTAAAAAAAAATCGATTCTTGAAATTTTTGATTAATATAGTATTGTTAAAGTCTCTAATCTAATCATAGAGAGTGTAATGTATCATCTTTCGTGAGCAAATAGAGTGAGTTATACTGAGTTTTTTATTATTATTGTACTATTTTTCAAATCTACGATTGTGAAAATGATAGATTTTTATATTCGTTATAAGCCGCTTTAGCTGCTCACGAGAGAGGATATGATTATTATACTTTGTATAATATAAATCTTTCCTGATATTTTACTAATTATTTAAAGCTTGACTGTTATATATAAAAAATTTATCAAAATCAATAAAATTACTAGCAATTTTCGTCGATTGTAAGTAATTACAAATATTTTAAAGTTCTTGTCGATTCATTATAGTCATCTTGAATTATGATTGAAATGAGAAAACATAAAAATTCTTGCAAAATGCATTAAAATAGAAATACTTTTCGATAAAATGATATTTGCACTCTGAACAGATTTGTAAAATACACAGAAAACTCTTCTTTTAATCTGATAATCAGTAAATAACTACCCATATCTAGAAAATATATAATTAAATATATATCTAAATTATATATAATCAAGAATAGAGCCACAATTCAATTATAGATATAGCATTATTTATTGATTAACGAAGCGAAAGAAAAGTTTTCGATATATCTTAAAAGTCTATCTTATCGAAAGTAAACATTATTTTATCAACATTTCTGTTTTAATGTATTTTGCAAGAATTTTTATTATTTTTTTCACTTTTGATATCGTAATTCAAGATGGCTGCAGTGAACTAACAGGACTCTTAAAATTTATTTTCGCACATGCGCACTAAAAATAAATATTAAAAAAAATCTCTCAAAAATTTTGAACCATGATATTTATCTTAATAGAAACGAAAATTTACTGAGAGAAGAGAAAAGGCAAACTAAGATTTCAGTTACAATACTAGAAATTGTTTTAATTCCTTCAATTTAAAACTTTCAATTCTATTCTTTTTATTAAGAAAATCTTTTAAATTCTCCAAAATAATAAAAAGATATACATACAAAAAGAAATTCCAAAAGTCAGGAAGATTAAACGTATGTAAATTTTTAAATAATTATCTAAACACATTCTTTACAATTAAAACTTATGTATCGAAGGAAAACAAAATTTATTATAAATCGAAAATGCAAAAAACATTTTTATCTTACATTTTCAGACCATAAACTAACATTTCGTCTTACTTACTAAAACTATACAATTGTACAAAGATTTTTAATCTCTTACAATATAAGTCATCACATTTGACAAGATTATGTTTTATGGATAATACTTCTCTGATGGGTCTGGAAAAGACGTATTTTTCACTTTACCCGCGTATATGTACACAGGTTTGCGTTAGTTGATGGTCTGTAGACCGTCCATTTGCAAACATAACTCTCGTAATTGGCAGTACGTGGAAAGAAAAAAAAGCAACCAGAAAAACACAAATTCCATCCATATACAGTACTACGGTAAACAAGAGATAGAAGCAAATATATGATAGGTATGGTAAATATTTTGCCAAGCAGATAACAAAATAGCACAAACAGATGCGAAAGAATAGTTCTCTCCTATAGAATATTAATCCTATATTTATATTGTTATACATATATGTATCCACATGACTGTATGTATACACAGTCTCAAGGGAAAGAAGAATGAATCAGCAAATAGGATTATTAAACGATATTCTAACGAGATTTAACAGGTATTAGAAGATCGAATATTGTTCGATCGCAACAAAACTTGTTGAAGAATTTGCTTCTTTTAAATGTTGAATCGATATATCGAATTTGCGGCCTGCCTCATTGGAATTTCATAATATCGAACATAATATCAATATGTATCGAGAAGCAATTTCGAAATCTACGTAGGTAAACTACCAGTTTCATTCAGAATTATATGACCGTTGGAGAAATTAGTAGGCGTTATAGATGTTCTGGGACTTCCACTTTGGCTAGTATCGCAGCTATCGCTTTTGCTATCTGTTCTTATGTTATTATCTAATCTAGATTTATAAGTATGTTTAGGAGACGTTCCTGTACTCGAAAGAGAGCAGCTACATCCACTTTGGTTGCTATTACTAGAACTGTCGCTATCGCTTTCACTGTCGACACTAGACTCAGAGCTGCTCGCGTGTAATCTTTTTTCAGTACGTAACATTTCGTTCTCCCGTCTTAGCTGCTCGTTTTGTTGTATCAAATCATCGATCCGCTGTTGACACAGCTTTAACTTTTTTGCTATTTCAGCATCTGTATTAGACACATTTTTATTCTCCGAATCTCTTTCCTCCATTTGATGAATGCTCTTATTACGTAATCTCTTTGTTAATGAATCCATTTTGGCTTCCAAGTGCCTATATTCTTGTATCAATTCGGTTTTCGTCAACATGTTCAATCTCTCTTCGTGAACTGCCTCATACGCAGTTGAAAATTCCTTCGTTAAAAATTCCTCTTCATCTTCCGGAGATGAGTAAAAGTAGTCCTCATCAGAATCTACGCTGAAACTGGAGTCGCGTGTACGCGATGGTGCCGGTGGCTTTTGAAACATAGCAGGTACTTCTAGTGATGCAGCTTCCGATAATTTTTGCTCGAGATCAGGTAGATCGCTGTGATCAGCCATAAGAAATTGCGTGGTGTTATATAAGGCTGGAGGTTGCCTACTAGTTTTAGCGATCCTGCCGATACATCTGCTCCGCAATTGATGCTGATAGGACAACTGCTTCGAATATGGCTTCAGTTTCCTATGCTTGGGTTTACCCCTTCGAGTTTTTCTCTTTTTCGCTGCGATGTCCGTTCCGTCTTCGTGCTGGCCGCCATCCTGATCGCCGCTACCGCTGCCGCTTTCCAATCTTCCACAGGTATTTATAAGCGTCTTCACATGCTACAAAAGAACAAAAATGTGCCATTAATTTTATATAAAAATAAATTTAGTGAAACAACGATTACATCGATAATTATATCGATTTATATTTATAAATCTGTTGGATAAGAGTTCGGAAATAATTAAAGAATAGAGTTGATTATTGATATAAATTCTTGACTATTTACATAATGCGTAATGTTAAATTCATGATTTTTTATTATACAAAAAATAAAAAAAAACAAATACTCTTACTTATAATGCTATAATATCATATATATTGCCACAAAATTATAATTTCTAATTATCGCCTCTATGAATAGTCAAACACTGATGTCTCTATGAATAGTCAAACACTGATGATGACACTGATGATGATAAAAAAAACGCAATTTAAATTTAATTACTGGATTGTAAATATATGTACATTTAAAAAGAAATGTAATAAATCATAATATAAATAGAATAATAATAAATCATAAAATAAATATAACATAAATTCGTTGTTTAAATTTTCAACAGTTTCACAAATTCCCATAAGAATATTGTTGGTCTTTAATAATACCTTTATACATGTTTTAATAAATAAGTATACTATATTTATGACATATATGTAATATATTGAAACATTTTATTGGTTTTCAAATATATTTCGGTAATTCGATAATATAAACTTAAGATGAAAGCCTAGTAGATAACATATTTGAATCATGTAACTTCCTGAGGAAATAAAAGACTAAGATTAATTTCAAATAATTCTGAGCTATTAATTTTCATCTTATAATCTTTAAGATTATAAAATAAAATAAATGTATTAAATATATTATAAAATAAAATAAATATAAACAAAATAATTAAACAATGAATAATGATTTTTTTTTATTAATTTTACTCGAAAAATATTTTTTGATAATAATGACGTAGATAAAATTTAATCATTCCTAAAGTTTAACAGTATGCAGAAGAAATTATTTCATTTTTTAGAGATGAAATATTTCAAATGCTTTTCCGAATATTTGCAAAGAATTACTTATAAAAATATGCAGCATCAAAGAT
Organism: Pogonomyrmex barbatus; assembly: GCF_055798465.1. Taxonomy (NCBI): domain Eukaryota; kingdom Metazoa; phylum Arthropoda; class Insecta; order Hymenoptera; family Formicidae; genus Pogonomyrmex; species Pogonomyrmex barbatus. The sequence continues at coordinate 273,018 of NW_028297120.1, forward strand.
ACAATCATAATATATGTATTGAACCCAAATCACTTTTAAACGTGTACATGTATTTACAATCAGTTAATGATTACCATTTAATGTTTAATAAATATTTGTGAATGAATGTTTACATTATTAACTGTTACAATGTAATATACATATAAAGACTTGAAAATCTGTGATTAAAAGAAAATATGTTTATGTTTCATTTTTTTAGATTAGTGACCGATCGGTAATTAATAAAAAGAATTCACCTTCTTTGTTATATAAATGTTCTCTAATTTGAATTATTTCATAGACACTATTGTTTACTAATGACAATATAATTATAAATTGATTAATCGTGTCACATTTAATTGCTGTTTAATAAGCAAATAAAATATTGAATGTATTCAATTGAGATATATAAATTAATATTCAAGAAATATATAGGTGTTGGAGGGAAATTTAAATTTCAGCGCTTAAAATAACATCATTATTCGAGTTTAAGCTACGTTCGGAAGTAAATACCACTCTAATGATCATTTTATCATTATTGTTCACTAAACAACGTTAAACAAGGATAAAACGATACGCGGGTAATATTTCTGAACGTAGCCTTTATCGAAAAAAGAGGCTTTCAGAACGTGGGCTTTAATTTTGAATCTGGGATGAATCGACGGGGGTCGACTCGCTCTGGGAATGCCAAAAATAATGACGGCACGTAAAGCAGAAAAATATGAATCGCCGGACGTGATTTGCGAGGTGAAAGAGCGAACAGATATCTCGAGATCGAACGCAGCGAAAGGAAATACACGACGATTTATTAAAATATTTATATTATCGCGCGCCACTAATTAATCGACCGGGGGCGGGGGGGGGGGGTGTCTTGCGTTCCTTCCTACCTTCTTCGAGCAATCGACATTCTGCTCCGTATTCTCGCCGGTAGATCGCGGCACCCGCTCGGCGACCGCGGGCAATGACGTCGCAGGCGTTGGCCCGTCTTTTACGCCCTTCGCGTCGTCGCGTGCTCCATCACCGACGCCACCGCCCGACGCTTTCTTCATCGTCGTTTCCTCCCTGCGCGGCTCCGCACCCGCAATACGCACCGTCGCCCGTTAATACGCGATGGCACGATCCCGTACCAACGTCAAAGAGTCACTCTCGCGTACTGACACCCAACGCCGCGGCACTAGTAACCGTATGCTCGCACCGTAAACAGCGACCGAATCGCCATGTTTGATTTGCGTCCGTGATTCTACGTACGATAGCGAGCCGCGCCGCGACACGCTGACGTATCGTCCCTACCCCGTCGACTACGGGCGGCCCTCTCTTGCGCCATCCGCGCCGCCAGCCGCCACGGCTGTGTGTTCCGCCGTCCACCCGAATCCGCGCGCGCGTCAGCGCCTTCTCTCCGCGCGCATGTTGCTTCGATCCCGTTGGATCCCGCGGCGAAACGCTGGCGAACACCTCGCGATCGACATCGCATTGATATCGCACGTACATATATTTAATTGTGTGCATTTCGTTACTGCGACATAACATACATATTGTAATTAACATCGTTCATACGCGTGATTCTTAATACAATCACCGGCGTCCAAAGTCATGGACGTGTCAGAGATTTTTTTCAGAGGGGCGAAGGGGGAGGGGGGGGGGAGTTAGCAATTTTTTGCTGTTTTTGCTGATATTTAGAATATATCTCCTCTCCTTTCTGATTTTGAATGAGAAAAATATTAGATTTCGTAACTTTTAACTTTTTTTTTTTTTTTTATTTCGAGGGAGGGTTGAACCCTTGCTAAAATTTATCGTAATAGCGGCATTGATATAAGAATAATTGTCATTCCATGATATAGACTTCTTGTTATGATCATAAATAATTTCTGTTTCATTGTTTTCGCTAATTGCTAATGGACCTTTTTGGCCGAGTTGTCCTTGGAGTAAGACAGGCACTCTTCAAATCGGGAAGAAAAACAAGCTAATGGACCTCTGAAATTGAATCCTTCAATTCATCTTGTCCATCACAGTTTATCAGGCCCGTTCCTGTCCTCGCGCTTATCCCAAGGATACATTTTACACGCCATGTCTCTATCTCATGTAAATACGAAGATATGAAGAAGATATAAAAAACATGTCGTAGGAGATACACGAAAGTAGAAATTACCAGTAAAATGCTAACAGCTATGCTGGCGGATTGAGATAAAATATTATGATGACAGCAACTTGATGTCCGCATAGAACCTGATGACAAAATCTGACAATAGACTGCCGGCAGAAACCAAGCAGAATCTATCATTTCGTAACTATTTGAATGACTATGACTATTTAAACGGCCATATCGTTTAAATGATTACGAAATGGATTCTCATGTTCGAAATTCCTGCAGTCAGTCCGCCATCACATTCCGTTAACGAGTCTGTTTTATTTAAGTTGGCGTTTTGCCGACAAAATTTATAGCGAACAGCTACAAAAACCTGTGATTCGATAGTTTTGGCTATCACCTACAGTGTCGAAATCTGAGTCAACCAACAACATCCACGAGCAATCGATTTTAATTAAAAGAGATTAAAAAAAAATATATCATGTAGCACGAATCGTTTTTAGAAAAAACTTATGCAGCATTGTGATTGAAAGAAGTGCAAGTGCATATTGCGTCATCGTTCTTGTCCTCATAAACAGATATATATATATATATATATTTTTATTCGATAATAATCTCCGATCATGATTGTAAAAACTATTTCTCTCGCATTCTACATAAACAATAAATCTATTTTTAATTTATATTTATATCTTTTATACTTTAAAATAAGCAAGTATATATGTATCTAAGCATTGTGAAAATATATCATTATAATTTCGCAACGCACACAAATACATAACAGCGACATTGCTGGAATGTAACATGCAATATAATGTATATGTATTAATATACATGATAGTCGTATTCTTCTACTGAATGCAACTAAAATGTTATAGAAAAAAATATTATAGTTATATAAATCGCTAAAATGTTATACAACTGGAATGTAAATTATTATTACATCTCTCAATCTTTCAAGAACAACGGATTAATTAATTTTCAATAAAACTAAGCAAAATTGTACTGTCAAAAATATATTTTGCTTACTTTTGCTCCTTAATTTGGGATTTGTTTTTGAGGAATCTTCTCACTAGAATGAATCATAAAATTGATTAAATACGCATAAAATACGCATAAAAATACGCAAAAATTTCACAATATTGTACCTCTTATTTGATTTATTCATGTATAATATATATTTTTTATTTTCAAGAAATAATTTTAAAAGAATAACCGTTCATCTGATGGCAGTATCGTCACATATTGTCACTGCATTTAGTTCAACATGTTATATAATTTTATTAATCAAAATAATTTAATATAATAATATAATATTTTTATATATGTTATATTTACGTTATGTTGTTTTAACGTATTATTTTATAAAAAAACAAAAAATGTAACTTTCATAATTTAGATAATCTGTGCATACAAAACAAGATATATAATATTAACTATAACTAAAGTGTAACATATATTATATCACATGTTACTCTTACGTTACATAGCAGTTGTACTTTGTTCGCTGAAAATACTTAATCATTTTTTATAATAGAAATGATGAATAGACGGAGATAATACGTCGAGTAAAAATATTAATTTTAGATTATCTAAAATTATCTAAGTTTATACTTAATTATTTGCAACTAATTGAATTTACATAATGGTTTATGTATTAACTAGCGAGTTTAATGGAAACATCATAATTAATAAACTATGTATTAGATTATGTATAATATAAGCATTGATCAGAGATTCTTCAACCATGAGAGAGAAAGAGAGAATAGTCATAGTGATATTTGTCGATAATTATGCAAGTAAATATTTACGTTTATAAAATTTACGCGCTGCTATTACCGTAAAGCCGCCAAACAATAATCCGTACTGAAGACTGTCTTTGTCCCTCGCGTGCTTAAACGGTCATCGTATTCGGTGGCTTCGCGGGCCATTAATTGGTAGCTAAGGGTAAAGGAGCCTTCACTCGCAAAGCGAAACCGCCTGTTAAAACAGAAGCGTGCGTTACACGCGTGGCCGCACATTACATTACGCGTTACGCCTCTCCGTGTCGCGTTACCCGATTGCATTGTGATCGCGATCGGGATCCGCAGGAAAAAAAAAAAAAAACGGACTTACGCAATACTCCAGCGCGAGCGTATATACATCCTTTATTACAAAATACAATTTCTCGCCGGCGGTCATTGTACTCGCCATCCTCCATAAACCGAGATCCGCCTCCTAGAAAAACAAGAAAAAAAAAAAAAAAAAAAAAAAAAAACAATGAAATCGCTTATCGGGAATAACAGCTGCAAATTGCAACGCGAGAAAGATGCAACGATCGCACACAGCTCTCTTTCTCTCTCGCAACGAGCATAACAAACCCAACTGTACCTTCTCTGATTGAGCGACGCGACATCGATTTGTCGCCGTTGTTATCGCGACGTTGCTTAATTAAAGGCAAACATATAAATATATCGCTAGTGCGGAGGATCGTCGGCCACGACGATGGGGGGAAAACAGAAGAGAAGAAAGCGGAGCCCAAGTAATCCTGAAGAAGAGATAAGACAGCCAAATCGCGAGGAGCTCAATCGGGACAGGAGGAGTAGGAGGTGGTGTCGTGGCCACCACACGTAGTCCAGCTTCTTTCTCTCCTCCTTGCTCCCCCTCCCCCTTCCTCCCTCCCCCATCCTCTCTCTTTCTTTCGCTCGTCGTTTTGTACATATGTTCGTTTATTTTAGTGTACGCGTGTAACAATGCGCGCGAGCGTTACGTACACCCGTTACACGACTCGCGCGCGCACGCGCACATCACGCACGCACGCACGCACTATCGCGTATTTATGCATCGCCGATGCAATCCGCCACCTCAGGTGCAATGTACATACATGAAACGGAGAACTATAAATACGGGGAGTCCGCTACGTGGGAGAGAGTCATACGTCCATCTTTGTAGTCCATTCCCTTTTGTTCCCTCCCCCCTTTTTTTTTTCTTTCCTTTCTTTTCCCTCTGTTTTCGTTCTCTAAATGCCCGAGCGCCATTGCTCGCGCGGGGCAGAGGGGAGAGAAAGGGGACACGGCGGGTTGACGGAAGAGAGGGGGAGCTCGACACGAGAGGGTATTTAACTAACTTCACTCTCACTCACGCGCGCGCGCGTATCACCGACACCGCGAAAGGGACAAGCAAAAAAGTGAGAGATGCTCAACGCGCGGAGAAACGTTTCGCGGGACATGTAGGAGAGACAAGGAGCACGTGTCGTTGCGCACGCATAAATTTTACATAAGCACCTCGAGCATGCGGTGCTGTTTTTAAGCGTCTCAGCTGATAAAACGTTCGGCGCCGAGCGCTATCGAAAAAGAAAAAAAAAAAAAAAAGGAAAGGAAAAGGAGAAAGGTCGGTTCTCGTACATCGAGCACCTTGCCTTGTAACCGAACTATTCGCACGTTGCGTGCGTGCACGTGCTCCTTCTCGCGTGTCCGGTTTCGGTGTGTGCGTTAACGGTGTGGCCTTAAAGGCCGCCGCACACAGTGCCAGCAGTAAGCATGTATAATCGTGATATAAAGTGTCTTGATGGAAAGAGATCCCGTAGCGTGCGAACGCGCTGCGGGAAAACGCGGTTGATCATATCGACGATTCTTTAGACTGGTCCTACCACAGGCTCCACAACGCGGCGTGTGGACCCTTTGTGTGTGCGTTTAAAGAACGTTGCGTGTATGTTTATGTAAATGCGTAAGCGGCAACCATAAACATGTCTCATAGGTATGAAGAAGGAACCCAGCGTAAAGTTATAACCGCCTGATTTCGAGGTATCCCCACCGATATTCGACATTTTACACACACACACACACACACACACACACACACACACACTGTGTGTGTGTGTGTGTGTGTGTATATATATATTATGTTATATGACTAAATTTGACATCAGTGGCTTGTTTGTTAGTGTCTAATGTGTGAATTAGACGCGTATTGGAGCACATTGGGTTACAGAAGCGTCATCTGAGTATCTTTATCATTTTATCCTTGTTTCGGTGAACACAAGGATAAAATGACATATAGGACACTGGGGTGACGTTTCCGAACGCAGCCTCACGCGTCTCACGCATACGCCCGAAAAAACACATGCGGCTAAGTTCACGTGACAAGGCATTATAACGAGGGCCATGTATACGTGCGCGCGTTTATGCCTCCTGTGTCAATTCCTGTATGTGCTACGGCTTGAAGTCGTCATCCTTCGCCGAGCACGATCGTGATTCGCACGCACACATTCGCGTGCGTCGTTCATCCGTGTGTGCGCGCGCGCGCGCGCGCGCGCGCGCGCGTCTTGTTCTTCTTCTATGCGCTATCTTCACTCGGAACCTACTTTTCGCTCGCGTCTGTGTGCGTGCACGTGTACGCGTGTACGCGTTGCCGGTCGCGGCGCAAATGCGATACATTTACGTATGGGTAGGCATCGCGTCGAGGACGGTGCGCATGCGAGCGCGACAGAACAGCGTGGTCTACAGGTCACATTTGTGCGTCTTATTTGGAGATAGAGGGATCCGCGAAAGTCACAGGAGTCACGAGTCACCGAGTTACAAATCGTCGCCTCTTTCGACGATCGCCGCGAGAGACGAGAGATCTAAAATTCCATACGTGTCGGATTCTATGCTCTCGTTTCGGCGTTCGCCCTTTCTCGTCTCAGGATTATCGCGAATTAGAGAGAGAGAGAGAGAGAGAGAGAGAGAGAGAGAGAGAGAGAGAGAGAGAGAGAGGGAGAGAGAGAGAGGGAATGAGAGATTGAAACCCGATATCAATCGGACCAATATTAATAGATATATTATCTTATGTCAAATTACAGAGTAAACATGAAGTTTATTTTCGCATTCGCATATCTGTCGCATCGAAATATCAACTTAGCGAAGTTATATCAGTCTCGCCTCGCGATATACAGTCAGTGAGGGAGGGAAAGAGGGGTGGAGGAAGGGAGATAGATTGAGTTAACCAGGACTTGAGCGCTAATCAACGTCGGTGTGCGGAACGGAGTTGAGTCGAATCGAGTCGAAGTTGGAAACAAGCGAGCGTTCCGGAATTGGACCGATTGTATCGTCGTAAAAATCCCAAAAGAATCGACAACCATCGTGCGCTAGACTCGTGTGCTAACTCTAACGTTTTCCGTGGCTCACAGGCCCCGGTATTAATTTTCCAAGCGCGAAATCGATGCGAGCAACAGCGGGAGGAATCCCGCGGCCACGCGCGGCCGTGACCGCGCGCCGAAAATCCGAAGATCTCGACGGCCCGGCGATCGGCCTCGCGGCCGATAGTCGATATTTATACGCGCGTACGGAAACGGAACGCGCGCGCGGGGCTGCGACTCGTGCGTTTCCGTGCGTGCATTTCGCAAGCCTCGCGCGGCGACGCGCCGGCTTCGCCTCGCGCGCGCATGCGGTCGTATCGTAACGGCTGTGGCGTAGAGCCTCGCCGGTCGCCGCTCCCGCGCGGCGTCTCCGTGACATCATCGTGTCCTGGGTGTCTCGCGCTCCGAGATGCCCAGGAACTCCCAGGATTCGGGAGAATGGATGGACTTGATCCGAACTTCGGCAGAACGATCGGGAACAATCGAGAAGGTGTCGTGATCGACACTGGGAGCGATCTGTTCCTTCTGGTTGCGTTTTCTTGAGCGTGAAATGAAATAGATGGACAATTAGACTTAGGAGGAAGAAGGGGAAAGATGCAGAAAGCTCACAATCAACTACGAAGTCTGTCTGCATTGATCATTATCAATTGGTTGGAACCAGCGGTCGATCGAATGAGACGGCTGTCCGTCTTCGTGACGAAGCTTCGCGTTACCGTCCACTTGATCGCACATATATGTGAAAGAGTTTCTCTATTTATTTTCACATCCAGAGATATCTGTTTTACGTTTACTCTTGTTTCCTTTTTTTTCTCTTCTTTGCAATCAAAACATGCGATATCTCGCTCGCGTTTTATCTTGAAAAAAAAAAAAAAAAGATAAAAGGTGCAGTTAAAAATGAATGTCTTGTTTTATTCAGTTGTACTTTGTTACTCCTTACTTAAGTAAATATTTTCTGTAAGCTTTACGAATGAATAGAAGACGCAAAATGTAGTTTTAAAAAAATAGATGTAATGTCCGAGAATATGCATGCAAAACGAGGTAATCATATAAATGTATGTACGAATGATAATGTAGAATAACGATTTTATCACAAGTAATGCTTTTGAAAATGGAGTAGATGGAGGGATCGTAGCTCATGCCACATGCTAAAATTATTTCTTCCCGGTGTATATGTACGAAATTGCGTCTGCTGTTTTGAATTCCAAGTAAAAAATGGTAAGAATACTGACGAATTTATTTTTAAAAAAATATCTAATAGCATAAAACTTGCGTTTTACATGTCGTAAGAACGCAAACGATCTGTATCAATGTCAAATTCGTGAAATATGTAGGCGAATCTGAAATGCAATGCCGAAGCTGTCGCAGATATACAAATATTTCGTCAGCTTTTTTCATTGTTGATATATATGTAATATTAATATCATAAAGTGGTGAGAATTTTGCTGTGAGAACAACTATCTTCATGTAAAATGACAAACATTTAATATTAATGGAATTAGAACTAGAGCTAAAGGTTAAGTCTTCTCAGTTAAGTCTCCTTTAGTCTTTTTATGATGCATTTCTGCCTTCAGCAAGGCATTTCATTAGGACTTAGAATGTCGAATTTTAACATTTTAATAAGAATAAAAACTTGGCTCTTTAGGCATCCACAGCTGTGGCAGCGGGTATTGGTCTAGCAGCTATTGGCTTTGCTGGTCGTTATCTGCTCAGGAGAATGCCAAATTTATCACAAAGGATGGCAGAGACAGTAAAGAAGCTAGATTCCCAGGTAGAAATACTTCTCTTTAGTAAATTTTTCATAGTTACATTATTCACGAATATAAATGTTAATATTTTTAAATTTATAGTCGCTAGCGAATAGTAAGTACTACAAAGGTGGTTTCGAGCCGAAGATGACCAGGCGAGAAGCTAGTTTGATTTTGGGAGTGTCACCCACAGCTAATAAAGCCAAAGTAAAGGAACAATTTAAAAAGGTAATGGCTGTGAATCATCCAGATCGTGGCGGTTCTCCATATATCGCTGCAAAAATTAACGAGGCAAAAGATCTGCTTGAGAAATAATGAAAATAGAGTATGTAGCATATATTGTAATATATATCTGTATTTAGGAACAAAATTTTTTAAATGTATATAGTTCTTAACATAATTTAATTTTACATATATATTATCTATTCTATAAACAATTTTTGAATTTATTGATTTATATTGATTTTAATACCTTCATTGTTGAGATTGAGTTTTGAGAGGGAAGTTTGTGCATAAGTGAGAACTGTATGTGCATATGAGTTCAATGTCAATTATAAAATATTACAAGTATAATCGTTTCTTCTCAGATATTCGCTTTTAATACTCTCATATAATTCCCGCAAAATATCACAATTATGTATATAACTTCCATTATAGTTTTTATAATACTTCATATTTTAATATCCTCGGTGAGATAATAATCTTATAAATCCTTGTTTTTTTTTTTACGTATATACAATAGTAAACTAAGATAAACTTAGACTGATTGAGTAAATATATCATACTTACATTATTAAATAAACAAATTGTATGTACAGCAATAGAATATAATAATTATGCAGTAACAATATAATACAACTTTATATGCATCCATTTTGCAGAAGATATAAACGAATATCAACAACGACTAGAATATTTCGGTGTATGTGGAATCTCAATCATTAATACTATCGCTCCAACTTGTCTTGTTTTCGTTTTGCACGTTGTTGCATTATTTTCGTTCTTAATTTTGCTATTGTGCTCCCAGGCAGTGATCCAGGTACTTTAAAAATACTCTGAAACAATAAACATAATATCCATTTCCGTAAATGTTTAATTTTTGTTTTATTTATAATGTTTAGACAACGTGCAATGGCTACATACCTGCATAAATTCATGACATCGTAAAACAATACTATCTTTCGTTATATCCTTAAAACATTCGGCTAATGTTGTAAAATCTTGGCAAGCTAACAGATTGGATCTGTTCCTTTTTATAAGCGTCAACGCGACGCGGAAGATAATCTTAGTACCTTCGTAGAAGAGACAATCCCAAATACGTAGAGTAGTCTGTAAATACGAGATCATTAAACATTTTCAATGATTAAAGTCTTAATTAAAAATTTAAATTCTTTATGTATATAAGTATAATTATCAATATATTTGCATATATTCTGATATTATGACATGAAAAAAATTCCACGATAATTAGAACATACCTCTATAGGTAAAACTTCAGCAAATAAACACACAAACCATTTAGTTGTAATTACTGGCCAAGGTAGTCCTATATTTGTCACATGTTGATACACATCAGGCATTTTTATCCTGTGCAAATATAAACGCATCCGTATATAATACTGTTGATAAGTGAAATTATAGTAAACTATGTGTTACCTTACTAATTCTGCGAGAACATCAATATCGGTAAGTAGACCATCCATAGTACATGTATAATAATCTGGTAGGATTTTATCAATCAATACTTTTAATAACCAAAATGCTGTTTCTTCGCTTTTTGTTACAAGCAAAAGTAAACCTGCTATGTAGTTTAAACCCTGAAAGATATTGAAAAAATATGTTTAAAAAAATAAATAATAAAAATTATATAAGGATTCTTAATATTAAATATAAAATGGCTAATGAGAATATCGCGTGATAATAGTGCATAAATTGTTACGTATAAAATATATTTTAATTAAAAATAGAATAAAGATCAAACATTTCAGTTCTATTTCGAAACTATTTTCAAATATATATTTGAAATTTTCTTATTTATTGTTAACTTTTTCTTAAAATTATTAAAATTTTATTACTGTTTTATTTATATACATAAAATATTCACTATATGAGGTTGTTACCTGGCAATATCCTACAGTTTTATTTTGATGAGCAAAAGCCAACAATATATTATATAATTGATGTTGTTGATTTTCTGTGTTATTAAAGAATATATTGTCTGGAAATGTTCTTGGGAGATCAGTTTTAATAATCTCAGCAGTTTCTGCATTGTGAGGGGACAATAATAACTTTTGATAAAAATCTGGTGACTCATTCTTCAGATCTTCTCCACCGCTTACAGCGAGCCATACCTGAATAATTTAATTTTATTTCTTTTTATCTTAGATACTTAAGATGTGACAAGCTGAATTATTTAACATGTATTACCAATCCTCTGTGTTCTCCTGGAATGCCTTTACGAACATATTTCTTTATTGTAATGCTTCGTTGTAGAGACTTGCCCTCGCCAATAATTTTTGCCCATTTCTTAGCCATCTTTGCAAGTACTTTGAGATACTCGGACATAAAATCTTCGTAAGTTTCATAATCGAAATCGTGTGGTCGCTCGAAACCATATTCGTCCACATCACTAAAAATAAAATAAATGGATGTATAAGTTATAAATGTTACAAGATTAAATATGTAAGTAACTGATACATTAATCGCTAAATAAATATCACACATTTTCATACGGTAGAGCACAAATGATTTATGAATTAATATGTAATAAGGCCGCAGAGAGACGAGACGAGTGAGAAACAAATTTTGACGAGCGATAAAAGAAAAACAAATTGATGTTCCTCTGCTTTCAATTTCAAGACCGAGGGGCGGAAACATAACCTCGACAAGATAAAAGACAGAATAAACAAATGGGATATTTTTCAATCGAGGACTCTGTTGAGAATCAGGGTCGCGTTCGCGGTACGTGGGACTGTTTTACGGACAAGAGAGCGAGAAGAACGAACTCACCTGAAGCATGAGCTTGCCATGCCCTACGTTACTCGCCAAGTGTCGAATGGTTCTGCGATCGCGTGTGCGTGCAGCTCGGTCCATAGGTGTTTCGTGTATGAAACACCCACGAGTTTCGCCTACCGACGCAGTGACACCCGATCGCGGAAATGCTCCGAAACGCCCGTCTCTCGTCAGAGAAGGAGAAAGGAGCGTGGTGTAACTCTCATGGCGCGCGCGTCTCGTCTTAAGTACGGGTGGACGTTCCGTTCGGACGACCGAACGACGGATATTCGCGGAGAGGATGGAGTTGCGAAAGAGCCGGGTAGAGTGACGAAAGATCTTCGTCCTCCGTTGCGACGCGTCGCAATCGGAAAAACACCTGTAGAATCTCTCGCGATTCTAAATATAAATACGGTCATTTTTAAATTGCGGATTATTTATCGCCCACTCGCTCCACATCCCGCGATGATTCGAAATATCGGCGATTTGATCGATCGATCGATCGATCGATCGATCGTTGCGAGTCTCGAAGTATCGGATACGCGCGTAATTGAATTCTAAATTCCTATTAAATCAGATACCGAGATACTATTAAAGACCGACAACCGTGGATAAATTTTCATTACCAAAGTCTGTGCCTACTCAAGTACCACAGACTGTCACAATAAGCTCCAGTATCTGTATCTGCCATTAGATAAATAGATAGATAGATAGATAAATAGATGGATAGATAGATAGATGGAGAGATGGATGATGGAGAGATGGATAGAGAGATATAGGGAGAGGGATATAGGGATAGAGGGATAAATAGAGAGATAGAGAGAGATAGAGAGAGAGAGAGAGAGAGAGAGAGAGAGAGAGAGAGATTATTTCTTTATAGTTCAAAAATTAGATTCCGAGTAAAATTTTGTGAGAAAAAAAATTATCTCAGAATATAATCAAAATCATGTCTTTTCAAAAACCCAGAGTTGTTTTCAATCACCCATATATTTCACAGAAACTTAATAGAAATAATATATCCATAAAGCACAAAACGTTTCAGAAAACATTCAGAAAGCTTTTAAAAAGCAGATATATCATAAATGTGAAACATGCCTGAATATTTTTTTGAAAGATTTTTGCACATTTTCTAACATACTTCGGCACTGTGTGAGAAAAATTATGACTGAAATATTTCCGACATATTTCAAAGATTTATTATTGAAATATTTCAAAAATATTTGAGAAACATTTCTAAAATTACATCAAAGTGGACATATGATGTATCTGAAATACGTCTGAAATATTTTTTTGAAAAGTTTCATATTTCATTGACAGTTTTCTGAATGCTTTCCAAAATTTTTCAATGCTGTGTGGGGTCTATCTAGACAAACTTGCATAGCTGCATAAAAAAATTATCCAATTGTATTTTATGTATGTTCTTATGATAAAAATGCGATTGGATAATTTTCTTTATGCACGTGGTTATGTAACTATGTAATTTTTTAATAGATCTTTAATCAGAATTCTTTATTTTCAGATTAAAAATAAAAATGAAGGACTTTGATTGGTTGATTATTCTATTTTTTATGCAAATAATAGGCCTGTTCTTTTTAGTTGAACTTCTTTTACAGCTCACATTTCTTTTCTGTCCATGCTGGAGAAAAAAAAAGGAAAGATGAACTGTGCGAAAACTTTAACTGAAAAGAATAGACTAGGGTCTATTCTTTTTAGCTGAACTGGCTGCATTAATTCAGAGTTTATCTTTCTTCTTCCAGTGTAAGAAAGAAAGATAAACTGTGAACTAGTATACATAATAATAATTTTATCTTTATTTAATAATATTCCAAATTTATTTAATTAAGTCTATATTAAGTCTTTTATTAGAGATGTATAATCATAAATAATCTATTTTTATTTTATTATAATCTAGTCTATTGCATATATCTTTCGTTATCTTTAGATTATAATATTTAATTTTGATCTAATTCTATTAACAATATATTAGAATGTAATTAAAAGCATTGTTTTAAAATTGCACTACTTAAAATATTGCATTTTTAAAATATTGTATTTTTTAGATAATACTAAAATCAGTAAAAAATAAATTAATGTTATTAATTTTAAATTTAAGATTCTTCATATCGTATATTTAATTTTCTATGAAGAAATGTTATAAACATTTTAAGATAATATAAACAGTAAAAGATACAATATATTTGCGAAGTTTAGTGATATTTCATTAATTTTTAAAGAACAGCGATAATTTCAATATTCCTTTTCATAGTTCTGTAATTTTCAAATATTAAACAAAGTTTTGCATTTTTAACATTAAAAAATGAAAAATAAAAACTATTCTACTTTCATGTTTCAGCACAGTATGTCACTATAGAAAACAATCAAAATATATATGTCATAAGAAGATTTTGACTAGTTCTAGACTCCATGTTTGTAAAGCACCTAAAGACAAAATTCTAACAGTTGACAATTTTATACGCGAATATGTGTAACAGCACACTTGACGAAAATGTGTGATGTTAATTATTTAGCCATTTTAGCAACAGATCTCGTTAGTTTTTTAAGAGAGTTCTATGTTCTACAATCATTTTTAAGCAGATTTTCAACGTCTACATAATCAGCACTATATTCTTTCTTTGAGTGTTGGTTTGCATACGGTACTACGTGTCTTAAATCTCGATTTAAAATTAGTAATATTAACTTATGTCTAGAGATTAATATTATATAAAAAGTATAACATGAAAGATATCTCAAGTGATATGATTTTGACAACTTTACTCGATTATATTGTTAATAAAATAAAATCGAAATTAAATGTTTATTTTATGAATGAAAAAGGATTAGGTGCAATGGACTAGATTATAATCAAATAAGAATATAATATCTATGATCATATATTTCTAATAAAGTATACTTAACTAAATAAACGTAGAATATTATTAAATAAGGATAAAATTATTACTATGTACTACTAAGGAATTAGGCGTAAACCAACCAAGTAAAAATAGGATATTTAGCAAATAAGGATATAATTTTTATTTTTATAATTTTATTATATCTTCTAACCGTTGAATTAGGCGTCGTGAGTTTACTACTAATTAATAGTCTAAAGAAATTAAGTTTATTATCTTATACATTTTGTCCTCTTACCTTTCATTTTCCTCTGAGAGTCTTGAAGAGATCGATGCATATCTATCTGCGGAAAACGTTCATTCCTTAAATTAAAAAATTTTAGTTTCTTCTTCGATTTGATGTCAGGACGTCGTTTCGTACTGACATCGGGATCGCGCAGCTGCCTACATTTTCGTTCATATTCATATATGCTTCTCCATGTGTGAGAAACATAGGCCGCTATATGAAGCGATTCTTCATCCAGCATACTAAAAATTAGATTCGAAATTTCATAAGGTAATTTCGCAATAATATCTATACGAACTTCTTTATGTTCAAAACACACGAGCAAATTCCTGAAAGCCTCCATAGCTAGCGATCGGGATGGTTGCAGCGTATGCAATGACTATTTCGGCAGTTTGGCTCGGTATTTATTGGACTTCACCCCACCTGTACAAAATCTTTTTTCCCTCTCTCCACCCCCACTCTCCATCCTTCCACCCTATAGCCGTTAGCGGAAAGAAGGATGAGGTGGAGGGGTGAGGGGTGGGGGGTGAAGAGGTGGGAAAGAAAATTTTGTGTTGGAAGGGAGGTTTCCAATAAATATCCAGCCAAGCTGCCGAAACAGTCATTGCATACGCTGCAGCCATCCCGATCGCTGGCTATGGAGGCTTTCAGGAATTTGCTCGTGTGTTTTGAACATAAAGAAGTTCGTATAGATGTTATTGCGAAATTACCTTATGAAATTTCGAATCTAATTTTTAGTATGCTGGATGAAGAATCGCTTCATATAGCGGCCTATGTTTCTCACACATGGAGAAGCATGTGTGAATATGAACGAAAATGTAGGCAGCTGCGCGATCCCGATGTCAGTACGAAACGACGTCCTGACATCAAATCGAAGAAGAAACTAAAATTTTTTAATTTAAGGAATGAACGTTTTCTGCAGATAGATATGCATCGATCTCTTCGAGACTCTCAGAGGAAAATGAAAGGTAAGAGGACAAAATGTATAAGATAATAAACTTAATTTCTTTAGACCATTAATTAGTAGTAAACTCACGACACCTAATTCAACGGTTAGAAGATATAATAAAATTATAAAAATAAAAATTATATCCTTATTTGCTAAATATCCTATCTTTACTTGGTTGGTTTACGCCTAATTCCTTAGTAGTACAATTACTTAGTAGTAATAATTTTATCCTTATTTAATAATATTCTACGTTTGTTTAGTTAAGTATACTTTATTAGAAATATATGATCATAGATATTATATTCTTATTTGATTATAATCTAGTCCATTGCACCTAATCCTTTTTCATTCATATAAAATAAACATTTAATTTCGATTTTATTTTATTAACAATATAATCGAGTAAAGTTGTCAAAATCATATTACTTGAGATATCTTCCATGTTATACTTTTTATATAATATTAATCTCTAGACATAAGTTAATATTACTAATTTTAAATCGAGATTTAAGACACGTAGTACCGTATGCAAACCAACACTCAAAGAAAGAATATGTGCTGATCATGTAGACGTTGAAAATCTGCTTAAAAATGATTGTAGAACATAGAACTCTCTTAAAAAACTAACGAGATCTGCTAAAATGGCGGTAAATATTATTTAATTAACATCACACATTTTCGTCAAGTGTGCTGTTACACATATTCGCATATAAAATTGTCAACTGTTAGAATTTTGTCTTCAGGTGCTTTACAAACATGGAGTCTAGAACTAGTCAAAATCTCCTTATGACAATATTTGATTGTTTTCTATAGTGAGTGACATACTGTGCTGAAACATGAAAGTAGAATAATTTTTATTTTTCATTTTTTAATGTTAAAAATGCAAAAATGCAAAACTTTAATATTTGCGAATTACAGAACTATGAAAAGGAATATTGAAATTATCGTTGTTCTTTAAAAATTAATGAAATATCGCTAAACTTCGCGAATATATTGTATCTTTTACTGTTTATATTATCTTAAAATGTTTATAACATTTCTTCATAGAAAATTAAATATACGATATGAAGAGTCTTAAATTTAAAATTAATAACATTAATTTATTTTTTTTAGACACAGATTTTAGTATTATCTAAAAAATACATACAATATTTTAAGTAGTGCAATTTTAAAACAACCATTTTAACTACATTCTAATATATTGTTAATAGAATTAGATCAAAATTAACTATTATAATCTAAAGATAAAACAATGAGATAAAATAACAAGATATAGTAACGAAAAGTTACATGCAATAGACCAGATTATCAAATAAAAATAGAATATTTATGATTATATATTTCTAATAAAATAGACTTAACTAAACGAATTTAGAATATTATTAAATAAAGATAAAATTATTAACCAATTAAATTATTAACCAATTCAGCCATAAAGAACAGGCCTCTATTTGTGCTCCCGCTCGCTCACGTGTTTGAATGGGTCTGAAGTAGGCCTGATTACCGGCGCGCTCGATTCAGAAAGCACGAAAGCGACCAACTTCAGACGGTAGGACGGATAATAGTAGATAGTGTCCCGTCGTGCGGCACTGCATGGTGACGGTGGTAAAATGGCTTCGTCCGTGCCTTGCGTTGCTGGTAAGCATCTTTCCACGCCATTCGCAGCGACACGCGAGACTGTCGATTGTTGAATTACAATTTAATCGTCGGAGAAATTCATTTCCTACGGATAATCATCGTCGCGTAAGCGAACACTCGATGGTATTTCGTTCGCTACACATTGCGGTCTCTTGCGACCAACGTGCGCTGGTCATGCCGTCTCGGCATTCAACGATTCGGAGCTATTTGTGATAACAACGTCATTGCAAGAAATGACATTCATATCGCGATGCTCGTGAATCACAGATGCACATTGAGACAAATTATCTCGCGATTCTGTGCTCTAACCTCCAAGTGCTGTGTGACGTGTTATCCTCTTGTACGTCACTGCTGACGCGAGGTTTTATTAATGTTAAAAAGAAAAAAAAAAGATGCCAATATTTGCACGTTTATCTTAATACGTTTTCCAGAAACAGAAATCCTCCGATTATTTTCGAGCAATAGTCTTGCTTAATAAACAAACATATAATATGTCTCATCTAATATAAATTGTCTAATATAAATCGTGTAATATATTGCTTAATCAAATGTTATTCTTATCATTATACAAAAGAGATGGTATATTCTTTTTTATAGTGAGAGGGTCCAATGGTATAAATTTAGCATATGGTCCACCATCCTATGACTCAGTTAAAACATTTCCCAAAGATGATAGCAAGCAATGCAAGACTATGCTCTTCAGTCCTGATGGTCAATACTTTGCTTGGTGTAATGGGTCCAAGGTTAAAATTGTACTATGCAAGACATGGCAGATTGTTGCTGAAATTGAACGACCTAAAATCTGTGCTCTCAAATTCTCCAGTCACAGCACTTATCTTGCAACTTGGGAACCATCCTTTGGTAATTAATACATAATTAATATAAAATAAGTATAAAATAAGTAAAATTTTTTATATTAATTTTATATTTATAATTTATTTATTTTATATTTATAATTAGGAGCATTGATATAATTTCAGTGACAAAAGAGGCACCTCAGGGAATAGAAAATTTTCGTATATGGAAGGCTGAAACAGGTGAACTAGTTCAGCATCTTGTACAGAAGAGAATGACGGATTGGTAAATATCAGATTATCACAACTCTATTTTTTATCAATCTTAAAAAATTAAATTAAACTAGAATAAACTAGAATAAACAGCAATTAGATAATTTTATTGATTGATGCTTTTATAAAGTTTTTATTTACATGAAAATAATTATTAATTATAGAAATAATTACATATATTTATCCAAAAATAGGGAGCCACAGTGGTCAAGTGATGAGACATTCTATGGAATATTAAAAGGAGGAAATGTTCTTTTGTATGAAAATAACAATTTTGATAGATATGTGCACAAGATAGGTAAAGGCAACATTGCTAAATTTAGTATAGCCCCTGGTAATGCTCCTTACCATATTCTCTGCTATATGCCAGGTAATTGTGTCAGTCACTATTTCACAGTGTGATTAATATATTTAATGCGCGATCTAATTTACTTGTTTCTCCATGTATATGTATTGAAATTTAATTTAATTATAAAAACAAAAATATTTATATGTTTATATGCGCACTTTTTATTTTAGAGTATTAAATATTGTAATTATACAATTACAAATAGTAGTCATAAGTTTCATGCATTTTTACATCATATTGAGTCTAATAACAAAGCCTAATCAACAATAATCAACACGGCACTCAACTTATTAATATATAATTGTAGGAATTATTAATAGCAATGTGGTGAGATACTAAAATATGGAAATTGCTGCATCTATAATCGTTAAAAATATTTTTTAGCATTACATCAATATTTTGTCTAAAAGCATTTAATATAGATAATGATTCATAAAAACTTTAATAAAATGCATGATAATTATAAGAAATAAAAATATAAAAAAATTTTTATTGATTTTACAAAATATTTAATCATTATATTAATATATTTTATATTTATAAAAGATTATACATATGCATTTTTAAATACAAAGTTTCTTGCTATCTGATTTAGGAAGTTCTGGTCAGCCTTCTTTTGGAAGATTATTCAGATACCCAAAGTTTGAGATTGGAGAAGCGATAGCAAGCAAAAGCTTTTTCCAAGTAAATTTTAAATATATTTTCATCATTAAATATTTCTTTTACTAGTATGTATTACTTCATCTGTTTTGACTTATTATCATTTTTTAGGCAGACAGAGTTGATATGTATTGGAATAAATCTGGAACAAATGTATTATTGATGACAAATATAGAAGTTGACAAGACCGGTGCATCGTATTATGGAAAACAGACATTGCATCATTTTAATACAAAAGGGGAGACTGCTATGGTTATGCTAAGTAAGTTAATTTTAAACTCTCACCTTTGATTAGTATTAAAAGTTTAGAATATTGTTTTAAAAGACCAATTCTAAAATAATACTATTACAGAAATTCTTTTAATTTAAATTAGGTAAAGAAGGTCCTATACATGCAGTAGAATGGTCTCCCAAGAATACAGAATTCTGTGTGATATATGGTTTTATGCCATCTAAAACAACATTATTTAATTGCAAATGTGAAGCGGTCTTCGAATTTGGCATGTTATATAGGAATAGTATATATTATAATCCACATGGCAATAATATCCTTTTATTATCATGTTATAAGCTAATAATTGTCTTAATACTATAAGACAGTATTTAATTACATCATTATTCTTAACAGCAAATGCGTATGTGCGTGTTTTGAAAAATTAACAAACTTTTTGCAATAAGAATTTCATTTAATGGAAGATTAATTGATTTCAAATTTGATTATCAATTTATTAAAAAGGAGGAAATCTAGGTATAGCTTTGAATGGGCTATGTTGCAAGTTCGGTAATTTAACAACACGTGATTCGTAATATAAGCATTTGCCTTGAATTTAAATATTCAATGAAAAAAAAAAATTGTTCGACACTAAGACTGTTCGCCGATTAATGCCACCTATAATTTGATTGTTTTGAAAAATATAAGTTATTTGATTATGCATTAATTTCCTTGACTACCGTGTACTATTGCTTTTGGCTGGATTTGGTAATCTTAGAAGTGGCATCGAACTATGGGATGTCATTAATAGAAAACTTATTGCTAAAACTGATGCACCAGATACTACGCTATTACGATGGTCGCCAGATGGTGAACATTTCATGACAGCAACTACAGCACCTAGATTACGAATCACTAATGGGTAAATAATTATATCCTGAAAAAGATTATGCTAGATTTAGAATATTTTGTTATAGTAATTAATCATTTGTATTAAATTATTAGATTTAAGATCTGGCATTATACTGGTTCGTTAATATATCAACGACCATGGAATAATCAAGAAGAACTTTGGGAAGTAGCATGGCAAAATTTTCCTTTAAATGTTTTCTCAGAAAAACCTATCAGTTATAAAGCAGTTGACGGTATTGTAACTAATCTTAATCAGTCACAAGGTAATAATTATTTTTATAGGTTATAATTATTTTAAAATTAGGTTATAATTATTAGGTTATAATTATTTTAAAATTAAACATCTCTAAAACATAATTACAAAATAATTAAAATTATTTATATATTTCTAGCACCGAAAGAAGCATATAGACCACCATGTGCTAGAGGACAAAATATTACGTTTAGATTGCATGATGACATTGAAACACCTTCTAAGTCTGAATGTAAGTATTCAAACATAAATAATATAATAATAATGAGAATATTTCATTGTTAATGCTATGGATTATTTGCAGCAAATCCATCAAAAGCTGCATTAAAAATGAAAAAAAATCGGGAAGCAAAAAAAGCTAAAAAAGAATTAGAGTCTAACAATTCTACTGTCACTGAACAAGTTACAAGCACAACAGCAAGCGTAAAAATAGAATTAACGGACGATCCTGAAAAAAATAAGAAAATAAAGAAAATAACAAGCGTAAGTATAATAAAACAAATATGTAATAATACTTATTTTTTACATAGTATTTAATTTTTTTACTATTAAAATAATTTACATTGCCAATTTTTTATTTGTCACAGAAATTAGATCAAATATCTAAATTGAAAGAGCAATTAAAAGCAGGAAAACAATTAGAAATCAATCAATTAGATAAGATTAAAAAGGAAGATGAATTACTAAAAGAACTTGAAGAACTTACTTTATGATAAATCATAAATATTAAACACAGAATTAATTCGATAAAAATAAAAAGCTATTGCGAAATAGCTTTTTTGAAATAAAAATGCAAACTAATGGAAAAAAATCAAATTGTGCATTTTGATATTAACTAAAGAAGAACAGCGATTATGGAAAATTTTAAACAAAATTTTTCTCACCAATTGTGAATTGATACTGAATCCAAGAATTGTGTTCGTATATATAAATAATAATAGAGTATATTAGATTTAATTAACAAAGAACTTTGTTATACTCAGTAAATGACTCTGTTTAATGACTACATTTATTATTATGTATTTCCTAATTTTGCTATTAATATAAATTGATAATGATGAAGATAGTTATAATGTATATTACCAAAAATTTCTCTTAGACCATTATATGCATTATAATAATCATTATCGAGATAAGAGCAAAAGTTACTTCTTGACTAGTTAGCTGAAAGCTAATACTATAGTTTTGAAAATTTATCAGATGTTTCCCGATAGAAATGCGTTCCTGAAAATATGGACTTGCAGTTTTTATTTTGTGATTCTCTATTTTACTTTTTTCTATGAGAATTTTAAAATAAAGACTTAACAGACATTTATAATGCAATAATAAATTTTGCATTTAAATATCTTGTCGTTTTGCGCATTTATAGAAATATTATCTAATATGATGCAATCGAAAATTGTAACATTCAAATATAAAATATCGTTTCTGAAAAAATTTTTGAAAAAAATTGTATATTTAAAACTTATTTTAATATATAATATTTTGTCTAATGTTCTAAGATTTACAAACATAAAACACAATTAAAATATTATATTTTGAAATAAGATTTAAATATCCAATTTTTTCAAAAGTTTATGTTACTCTTTCCTATAGAATATTTTTAGAAAATTCGAATTGCAATTCTTTTTTATTACATCAATTTAAAATTAGAATATAAATTTGTCTGTAATCTTTAATATTTACAAACGTAAAATAATCAACATAATGTAACATTAAGTATAAATAAAATATTAAAACATTTTTTTCAAAATGGCAATATTCAACTAAGTGAATTACATTCAATAATAAGAATAATAAGAACAACGTATCAATAGGCACATCATAGGCGGGAGTAGTAATTATATATGTTATGTACAGTGACATGAGATTTATGAAAATAAATTCTTAAAGAAATTATTGTTTGAATATCAATGAAATCCTATTGAGTAATAAATTGTACATTTCGGAAATGGCTCGCTTATAAAAGATATTTTTAAATGTAAGAATAATTTATATTCGTAAAAGGGATTCAAATTAGTACTTGAAAAAAATTCTAGCCATGAATTATATGAAGTTGCATTCATTATATTCTTTATTCTCTTATATTTCTTTTCCTTCCAACCATCGAAATATCTCTCTTTAATTTCAAAGTGTAGAAATGTATTATTGGGAATAAGAATATGTTGCTTTTGCCTTATTCTCTACTCTGACTGTATCACACAAAAAGTGTATAGCAAGAGGAAATTAAAATAATAAAAGATTTGTAAGATGATCTTGAGTATATAGTTTAATAATAATCATTAATTGATTCAATCGACACATGTAACAAATATAGAAATAAATCTAATTTGTTTCCTTATCTTTTTCTATCAAACTAAAAATTATATTTAAGAATTATAGGACAATATAAGAAATATTTACGAAAATTTCAATTTTCAATTGTTGAGTTATGTATCCATTTTAATGTAAATAAAATTATTAAGTTTTTGTTTATTATTGTATATTGGGAAGAGAAAATTAGGAATGATTATATAATCAGAAATTTTATTGTACAACTCTCATTTGAGTCATTTCGTCGAGTAACATTTTTTTTACTGAATAGATGTTATTGATATTTATGTTCGCGTTTATATATGTTCGCTAATAACGAATCTGAAGTTAAATTTACAAAATTCAAAATTTTTACATATTAAAATTTTTTTTTTGTAAAACAAAGCACATGAAAAATTTTCAATAAAACATAAACTGTATTTAATATTTATTTAAATTTATAATTTAATTTAGTTTACGAGCAATTCAGTTAATTCGAAAAAAATACATTTTCCATTTTATTTTGTTGTAATTAATTAAAATATCACTAAAAATGGTTTAGATTTTTAAGCGTAATCGAGATTCATGTCATTCTTTCCTTTCCTTGAAATAGGCCTATTTTATTCCGAACGCAGAAGGATGCGATACAGCAACCAAGAACGTATTCAACGCAAACATTTTTCATCATCTGCAGTTGCTGTATCGATTCTTCTTTTCGAGTTCTCCTTTAAATCTTCGATCATCTTAGGTGAGTCAAAACATGAGAAATTTAGCTCGAGCCAAAAAGTTCTGTGGACAGTCTCTCTCCTCGGAGAGAGAATCGCGTCAATTGAACGTTCCCGCGCCAGCGATGGTCGCATCGGCGACGAATAGCAACGAGGAACGAGGACGGCGCGACCGAGGGAACGGACCAATCGCGATCCTCGCTCGGCACCCCGTCGTGCACGCACGTCGTCTCGCGGGCGAGCACCGCAGCGCCGCGGCAGTCGTGTTTACAGATTTTGCCAGTTGAGTTCCGTAACGTCACGTCAAAAAAGTGCAACACACGAATTTCTACCACGTTTACTATGTAAAGGTGCGTTCCCCGACGGCGGAGGTGCGACGCGCGGCCCGTCCACGGTCCGGGACGGCTATCCGCACGATCTGACCCCGTTCGCGTGACCGCGGCCGGCTATCGGGCCGGAATATCGGCGCTTTTGTTAATACACGGCAGTGCCAATCGTTAGGATAGTCGCCATTTTGTCCGGAGAGGTAGCCCGGTTGGAGAGAACGGGGCGAAAATAGAGGCGCCGCCTGGGCCGCGAGGATCGTCGGGGTCGCTTAGGTACCGAGCCGCGCGATCGCCGTCGCCCGTCGTCGATCGACCAACTCGTCGGGGGCCGACCTGCTCCGACAGCGATCCGTAGACCCACGGCTGGGCTTCCCGACAGAGTCGCCGTTGTCCGGTAGCGCTGCGCCGACTTCTCGGTCCCGAGACGGCGTTACAGCGCATCTCCTCGCGACGACCGATCGTCGCCTGGACGCGATTTCCTGGTGAAAGCGCGCGTCCACGAGACGCACACCTATTCTCGAGCGAGCGCCGACCGGCACGGCCGCTCCCTCGTCGTTAGCTCTTTGACGACGTTGACAGTTTGCCGCGCGTCGACGGAATGTCCAAGCGACGGTAATGACGGTGACGACAACGATTCGCGCCTTGAAGTCGCGTCGCGTGATCCGAGAGCATAATCATCCACGATGTCGCTCTCGGCTTGATCTCTTTAATCATCTCTTCCGTCCGCATGCCACCGTGGCCCAACGCTCGTAATACGCGTCCTAAGTCGGTGGTATCTGCCTTGCACCGTGGATATATTCGAGTTGTAGCCGATTGCTTCGAAACACTCCACTCGTGGTTGTGGAATCGATTCTCCTCGACTTATGCATTGTCTTGAGATTTGAGATTCACTTGAAGACAATAATGATCATATTAGTCTCTGAGTATATTTTTGCTAGTTATACATTGGTTTGCGAGTTGCCATTTGTTGTGGTTTTCGCAAGAAATTGAATGCTTATGTAATTTGTCGTCGCGTTGTTGTGATAAATTAAAATTCTCATGTGCTTGGACTGTATTGAATTTGATGACAACTATCATTAGTTTGTCTATTGAAGACCATAATTTGTTTATAATGTGAGACTTATGTCTCTCATTAGTGAATCTTGAGAAACGCAATGCTAAAATTCTTTTTCTTTGTTGCAGATAATGTAGGTATAGTTTATTAAAACAAGGCCTTTAGGATTAATTATATTTAATGTCAGTATATAAGCTGAATGCTTGTTATCGGTGGTGTAATCATTGGACCAAGAGATATCGAGACAATTAAGGCTTAGCAAAGAACTTATAAAATGACGATTGCCACTAGGGGCCAGGGAGTTGGCATAGACCCTCCTGACAGCCAGCAAAATACACAGGTATGTAGACTTGAACTTATAGAAGGTTCGTACCATATTCAGTACGCAATGATCTGATATCCAATAAGAGACTTTTTCCTAGTTCCTAAATAGTAACACTTTTGTTACTATTTAGGTTTACTTACTACCTAATTTTACCTTTTGGAATTTCTAGATAATAAAACACTTTTATCTATGAAAATGTACTCTTTTATTGGGTATTGGACATCAGACAATGGAGTATAAATCCCTCTTTAATATGCTTAATCGATGAAAGTGATATGAAATATAGTTTGTATCCAAATAAAATCACAAAAATATATATATATATGAGTGTGTGTATATGTATGTACATATGTATGTATCTGTCTTGTATAGATGCACAGTCCACCAGGTCCGCAACAATTGACTGATACAATGTCGGGACTCCAACTCAATGAGAATGTGGTACAAACGGAATGCAACAATGACGCTATCACTACAGTAGAAGATAGCAACCAGCTTCATGAAGAACCTGAGTTTCCTATTTTCAAACTTAATATGCTTCATGAAAAGATATCTAGTCCACGATGGGTTGTACCAGTTCTACCCGAACAAGAATTAGAGTGCCTGTTACAAGCCAGTATCGAACTTTGTAAAAAAGGTTATATATCATTTATGAAATTTTTTAGATATATTCTTATTCTTTTACATGCGTTATGTTAAATGATTTTATGATTGTGTGATTTCAAGATGTATTTTAACATGTGTTTTTAAATATTTATTTTTTATTTATAAGATGCATCAATTTTTTATTGTATTTCAGGAATTGATGTACAAAGTGAAGCGTGTCAGCGCTTTTTTCGAGAAGGTCTCACAATCTCATTTACCAAGATATTAACGGATGATGCGGTAAACAGTTGGAAACTAAATATTCACAATTGTATTAATACTAACTGTGCACGTTTGGTGGAACTATGTGTCCTGAAATTAGATGAGGACTGGTTTCCTCTACTTGATTTACTGGCCATGGTTTTTAACCCTAGTAATAAGTGAGTGAATATTCCAGTAATGTGAATTGTATTAAAGGCATGCTTTCTATGTAATTCGTTTTAAATCAATATTATTTCCAGGTTTCACACAGTAAATGCAATAAGAGTTTCAGAAACTGTTCCTCCTGGTAGCGATATTCCTGATGAGGAACTTTATGCTCGCCCACCATCTGACTCGCGAGCGCCTCGTGGTTGGCTAGTAGATCTTATAAACAGGTTTTTCATTAACTTTACATATATACATATATACATATATTACATATATTACATATATACAAAGCGTTTTGTTTTTCAATATGAATTAACATAACCATTTGTTTCAGATTCGGGAGTCTCAATGGATTTGAAATTTTGCTTTCTAGATTTCAGAGTGGACGTAATTTAACAGTGCCAGTTATTTATGCTTTAATCAGACCCTTTGGCTTATGTTATGAACTTTTGACTGTTCATACAATAATTAAATATCTGATGCCTATTGTTGTAAGTATATCCTCAGTTTATCATTGATTGTTTATAAAGAGAGAGAAAGCAATACAAAACATGTTGTTACATACAGGAAATGGTACCTCTTATTTTGAATAATTTAACTGATGACGAGTTGAAAAAAGAGGCAAAAAATGAATCAAAAAATGATGCAATATCAGCCATAATCAAAGCTGCTAAATGCTTGGTGTCACGCGTACCTCATCAGGAAGAGATGATAAAGAACTTGGAAATATTGAGACTGAAAATGATATTGAGACTCTTGCAAATTTCTTCGTTTAATGGAAAAATGAATGCTTTAAATGAGGTTAATAAAGTAATATCTAGTGTTAGTTATCATCAACACCGTAATACAATAGTAGAGGAAGAGGAATGGCTTACAGCAGAGCGCATGGCGGTGAGTATTGTCTAAAAAATCCATGATACTTTATACCTTTAGTGTAATATTTTTAAAATATTAATAATCGAAATATATTTTGCAAATGTCATGAATTTGACTATTTATGTTATGATGACTCTTCAAAAATAATGTAAAGAATACTTATTTGCGATACAGAAATGGATTAAAGACAATGGAGTATTGGAAATTGTACTAAGGGACTCATTACATCAACCGCAATATGTTGAGAAATTGGAGAAAATTTTACGTTTTATTATAAAAGAACGTGCCCTTACATTAGAAGATTTGGACGCTGTATGGGCTGCACAAGCTGGCAAACATGAAGCAATTGTGAAGAACGTTCATGATCTGTTAGCCAAATTAGCTTGGGATTTTAGTCCTGAACAACTTGATCATCTATTTGAGTGTTTTCAGGTATCTGTTTGCAATTGATATTAAATTTATACTGAATTGAATGAAGATGTTTATATAAAAGAAATTTGCTATTGTTTCAGACAAGTTGGAGAACTGCCAACAAAAAACAACGAGAAAAATTATTGGAATTGATCAGAAGACTTGCAGAAGATGATAAAGATGGTGTTATGGCGCACAAGGTTAGATATCATCTTAATACATACTTATATATAAATTTATTTTGGATCTGCAAATATCTTTATTCTACTGCCAGGTATTAACACTCTTTTGGACTTTGGCACATTCCGATGAAGTCCCTACAGAGATCATGGATCAAGCACTAAATGCTCATGTAAAAATTCTCGATTATTCATGCTCGCAAGAAAGAGATGCGCAAAAGGCAATTTGGGTGGATAAATGTGTCGAAGAATTGAAAAATGGTGATAAATGGGCTCTCCCTGCTTTGAAACAAATTCGCGAAATATGTTGCCTTTATGAACCAAATCCCAATCTAGGTCATAATCAGCGTAGCCATCATTTGCATTATAGGTATAATGACATACTAATAGTATAATACATATAACGTATATATAAATAGACATACATATATTGCTATATTAATTTTGTTTTTTATTATTATTGTACAGGCAAGAAGTAATAGAGCGTTTACAAAGCGAACATTCAGTAGTAATTCTTGTAACAAATAGCTTAACAAATTATATGGATAAAGTACGGCAGTTGGTAAAGGAAAATCCTGAAATTGACGCAAATACTTTTATGCCTGACGGTCGATATAACCATATTATGCAAGTGCAAGAAAGATTAAATTTCTTGCGTTTCTTATTGAAGGTATATATATTCCATATACTTCCATATACTTCCAGATCTCGAGACAGAACAATCATGAATTTCTTTAAAAAAATAACATAATTTTTTTTTTCATAGGACGGACAATTATGGTTATGTGCTGATCAAGCAGAGCAAATTTGGCAATGCTTAGCTGAGCAAGGTGTATTCGTTTCGGATCGCGAGGCCTGCTTTAAATGGTTTTCGAAACTTATGGGAGATGAACCAGATCTAGATCCAGCAATAAACAAGGATTTTTTTCAAAACAATATTTTGCAATTAGATCCGACATTGCTTACGGAAAGTGGTATTAAGTGTTATGAACGATTTTTTAAAGCTGTTAATTCTAAAGAAGGAAAATTGAAACTGAAACGTAGGACTTTTCTTATGGATGATGTGGATTTAATTGGAACTGACTACTTGTGGAGAGTATGTAATATTATTTTTTAGGTTATAATTTTATAACACATACAACGTATTTTTCCATTCGTATGCATGTTTGAAAACATCGTAATCTCGTCTATTTACAGGTAGTAACAAACAGCCCAGAGGAAATTGCAAATAGAGGTATAGAACTTTTAAAGGAAGTAAATACTAATTTAGGACCGCGATTGCAGTCATCAGTCTTGGCATTTCACGAAACATATATAGCTGAATGTATGGACAGATTGAAAGCTCATTACGACACTGTGACAGTTTTGAGTAGAGTCTATCTGGATGGAAAAGAGGAGCGTGAAGAACAAATGACAAATAAGATTAAAATGGAAGCCATAAAAATGTGTCGCGTTATGAAAGTTTTACAAGAGTACATAAACGAATGCGACACTGCTTTCCCAGGGGAACGGAAGATATTACCGTTACATAGGTAAAATAACAGTTACGCATAGCAATGTTTCTTCCTTATATGCAGTGATAGTGCAACATTTATTCTGATTACAGAGCAGCTCGTGGCAAACATCTATCACTCGTTATCCGTTTTGCGAGTCCTGGTCGGAACGTTGACGATATAGATATCTTCACACACAGTAACGATACTTTAGCTTCATTGAGACGTCAAATATTACGCAGGATTAAAGCAAGTGGAACAAACGTGAAACTCGACTTATTTATTAACGGAGAATCGCTAGAACAATCCGATGATAGAAAACTTCTTTCTCAGATTCCATTGAGAGATAAAATGGTGAGTATCAACAGAAAGAAAACTGCGAACAAAAAGTATAACTGATGTATTATGTATTATAATTAACGAATACGATTTGTCTTTTGTTTAGTTATTATCTGCAAAGCTCAGTCAAGTAAATAGCAATATGCCTAGCTCACCGGACAGTAGTTCCGATAGCTCTACTAGTTCTCCTCATCATCCGTACGATGGACCGAATGTCGAGGCGGAAAATAGTTTACCTGGTGTGGTAAGTTTGCCAATATAAAATTTATAAATTTAACCGATTACACCATGTTTTGCGTTTATTTTTCTAATTACGCGACTTTGTTCTAGGTGATGTCGCAAAGATCGCAATACGCGACATTTTTCTTTCAATTAGCAGATCTGGGCTGTACCCTTCAACATTCACAATTGCGTGATGGTGCACGAAATCTCTTGCAATTAGTGCCGCCAGATACCTTTACTGTAACAAGATTACAATGGTTATTTGGTCATTACAAAGACGATGAAGCTTTACAGAACCCTTCTCAATATCATTGTAATGAGCAGAATACGACAGTAGATTCTCTATTTTTTACTGCAAGTCCTAGCCAAGTTTTATACAATTTAGAGGTAAATTATATTAAATAACATTTAGTAAGAGAATTTTATCCCTGTGTAACACTCTAATTGATTCTCTCTTCTTTTTTTAGGTGTTATACACTTTGTTAATGCCAGCTCTCGACCCTATGTCGGAAAGAGCATTTGAATTTCAATATAATTTCATAAAAAGCGGTGAAGCAAGCGTTATCCTCGATATGCTAACCAAAAATAAGTTTTTACCAAATGCAGACGAAACTACGAAGCGGTCTGCGTATCTAACAGTGCTGAGACTGTGCAAGCTTCTTCTGACTGTGATGGGTAACGTGATGGCATGCGTGATGGACGAAGTTCAACAAACTGGATCTTCGGAGAATCATGACAATCACGTTAACAATCGTGGTCGGGTGACAGTATTGAAGCAAGCTCTCCAAAGTGTACCGAATCAAAGTACTGAATACATGTTGAGAAGTGTGGCGGCCAAACTGGCACAGCATCTGGCGCATCTAATGCTGTCTGGCGGACCTGAGGCTGATCGATGCCGGCAGCTTTTCGTACAGGCCCTTTCATGGGAATTACCGGATGTGGCTACCATACGTGCCATAATTAGACTAGCGTGGGCCGCATCTACGGGTAATTTGAGTAACATCAATGCATCGAACGAGGTGCTTCACTCGATGCACGAGACTAACCAAAAAGAACAGAGAAATCCCGATAATAATGATGTCCTTGTGTGTAAGGAAGCACTCGAGGTACTGACAATCGCCCTGGTATTGAATCCGTCAGCATTAGAAACACTATCAAGAGACAAAATATGGCATACTTTCTTGATAGATCTTGTGCTATTCAGTACGTCAAGAGCCATTAGGATCGCCGCCGGTGAACAATTTTTTCTTATATCGACATGGTGCAGCGGCGGACACCAAACGTTGCTGGTCACCATAACTCTTCTCTTCACCGTTTTAAACAGTACCGTTATGGAGAACGCAAAACAGAGCCATGAATATTTTCAGCTTTTGTGTCGACTGTTGAACTTTGCACATATGTCAGGTTGCCCTCTCACAACCGCAGAGACGCTATTAAATGTCGAAATAGCTTGGTTAAAGAAAGTTCGAGATAATATGAAAGAGACTGGAGAGAGCCAAGTGGACGAAGCCTTGCTCGAGGGTCACCTTGGTCTAACGAAGGAATTACTGGCCTTTTTACCACCGAATCAGAAATATGAAATTGGTTCTGATGAGAAACACGGAATTAATTTGATCAAGGAACTGGTCGAGGATTTCGTGTTTCCTGCGTCTCGCCTTATGCTGCAGCTTCGTAGTACCGGTGAACTCAGTGCTTCGCAAGCGTGTCCGGTATGCACCACCCCTCAATCAACCAGCGCTGCGTTCGACTTGCTCGTAGGTCTTTGCGTAGGCTGTGTACCCAACATGAAACTTCTAGTCACAATGCTCACCGACATGTTCTACTCCGAGAAGGACGAACCATTAGTGGAGTGGGATTATTTACCGCCTGTGGGACTTAGGCCTCTCAAAGGCTTCGTAGGCTTGAAGAACGCAGGTGCAACCTGTTATATGAATTCAGTATTACAGCAATTATATATGGTGGAAAGCATTAGAGTCGGACTTTTGGCGGCAGAAGGCGCGGCGACTGATTTAAATGAAGATTTCTCAGGTGAAGAAAGGATCGAAGGGGAACAGACAATCGAAACAAACGATAATGATACAAATGAAGAAAAGTGTGGTGCCGATGAATCTAGAAAGGAATATAATATCGGTATCTTGAAGCAAGTGCAAGCAATATTCGGTCATTTGGCTTACAGCAAGTTACAATATTATATACCTAGAGGATTATGGAAGCACTTCAAGTAAGAATAAATACAATTTTATCTTGTGAAAATAAAATGTTTTTAAAATAACAATTTGCTTGCAAAAGAACAAGAGACAGTACGATATTATTAATATAAAACTAAACTTTGATGCATTATATTCTATATTTTAAATAATGAGAAAATTCGTTTTTTTTTTTTTTTTTAAGACTTCAAGGAGAACCTGTAAATCTTAGAGAACAACAGGACGCAGTGGAATTCTTTATGAGTCTGGTAGAGAGCCTAGACGAGGCGCTGAAAGCTTTAGGACACGAACAGATAATGGGCAAGATTCTTGGTGGCTCATACAGCGACCAAAAAATCTGCAAAGGTTGCCCTCATAGGTACCTTTTTAGTTCTTACATTCCACTTTCTTCGGTAGACTGTAATACCACATTACATTATCTTCAGATATTCCAAAGAGGAGCCGTTCAGTGTGATAAGTGTGGACATACGAAATCACAGTAATTTATTGGATTCTCTTGAGCAATATGTAAAGGGAGAATTATTGGAAGGTGCAGATGCCTATCATTGTGATAAGTGCAACAAAAAGGTATGATTATAATAATACATTCTTGTAGGTATATAGGAGATTTCTTAGAAAGTATCATATAATAAAAAAAATTATTTCAAAAGGAATATCATGCGAAAATAATTTACTAAAATAATATCATTTTGCTCTTTACATATTCCATACCCAGGTAGCATTTTGCTCGAGCAGAGATTTTACTTTATCACTTTTATATTTAGGTCGTAACAGTAAAGAGATTATGCGTGAAAAAGTTGCCGCCTATTTTAGCAATTCAGTTGAAAAGGTTTGAGTATGACTTTGAGCGTGTATGTGCTATAAAATTCAACGATTACTTTGAGTTTCCACGAGATCTGGATATGGAACCTTACACAGTCTCCGGCTTGGCTAAATTAGAAGGAGAAGTCATAGACTGCGATTACGAAGAAGCTGTGAAGGGCACGTGCACGAAGTATCAATTAACCGGTATCGTCGTTCACAGCGGTCAGGCCAGCGGTGGCCATTATTATTCCTACATCCTGCACAGGTATTTCAAACGTATGACATATATGTGATTGACAAATTAAACTGTGTTTTGTGTAATAATTTTGTAGACTAAACGATGGTACGGCAAAATGGTACAAATTTGATGATGGTGACGTGACAGAATGCAAAATGGAAGAAGAGGAAGAAATGAAATCTCAATGTTTTGGTGGCGATTATTTAGGGGAGGTGTTCGATCATATGCTCAAGCGGATGAGTTACCGCAAACAGAAGCGATGGTGGAATGCGTACATGCTATTTTATACGAGATTAGATGTAGAAGAAAATTCTCTAATGAAGAGTGTGAATGAACTGTCATTGTGTAAGTACTATAGATTTCACGCAAGATTCATCTCGAGATATGTGTTTCTTATGTGGTCGTTCTTTTTTTTTTTTTTTCAGATACGAAACTAGGAGTTATGAAAATGCCATCAGCGATAGAATACAGTGTGAGAAAGCAAAATATAAAATTTATGCATAATCGGAATCAATTTAGTGCTGAATATTTTCAGTTCATCAAGAAATTAGTGTCCTGTAATCCTCATAACATTAATCGACAAAATATGAATGAAAAACTTGTAAGTTTATCACACATATAAGATATATATTTTCAACATTTAATCGTAATTATTCATATTTCAGAGCCCTGAAGCGGAAGAACTTGCGATGCTATCGGTTCAGTTAGCATCAAGATTCCTCTTCTACACGGGTTTTCATACCAAAAAAACATTGCGTGGCACGGCAACGGATTGGTATGACATCGTGTGTCACCATTTACGTAGCAGTAAAGCAGTGCGTTCTTGGTTTGCCAATGAAGTATTGTTCAATCATCCACATAGGTAGGTATAGGAGTTTTCTAAACACGAGCGTGCAAAAACGTTCGATCATTAATAATTTATTATTTATAGATTTTGCGAATATCTCTTGAGCTGTCCTAGTACAGAAGTGCGCACTGCTTTCCTTAAAATTTTAGTATTTCTCGCGCATGTTTCTCTGCAGGATGGTCCATGTGCACCACCTAGTTTAAATGCACCGAGTGAGTATTGAAATAAGAACAGAAATTTAATTTTGAAACGATTAAAATGGTTTTCTCTCAAATACCTAATAATCTTTTCCTTTTTAATTTGTGAATATTCTTAGGCATACTTTTGGATCCAGTAGCGACGCTTAGCGATCATTTGTTACATGCGGTATTGTCACTGCTACATCGTGAAATTTCGGATCACGGACGGCATCTTCCTCATTACTTTTCTCTCTTTCATACTTACGCTTCGCTTGGTCTTGCCGAAAAGGCACAATTGCTTAAGGTAATAAATAATTACATGTAATTATATTAAATATCGATAATTAACATTATCATTGTATTTTGCTAGAAATGATGTTCAGTCTAACAACTTTTAAATATCTTTTTATAGCTGAATGTTCCAGTAACATTTATGTTAGTCGCTATTGATGAAGGCCCAGGTCCTACTATAAAATATCAATATCCGGAACTGACCAAGCTTCATCAGGTTGTTAGCATGTTGATACGATGCTGCGATGTGTCGTCGAAAGTGCACTCGAGTCAACAACCTCGTGCGGAACCCTTACCAAATCCGTATGGAGATCCTGCATGTCAGTCAGAATATCTTATGCCTATCCAACAACAAGCAGCTGACATACTGTTTATTCGTACTAGGTGAGGACTACATAGGCATACATTTTTAACACCAACATAAGATCTTTGTGTGACATTTTATTTTATATTTATATTTTGTCTGTGGGAATAGTTATATTAAAAAATTGATCGAGGATGCTAATGTGACTGAAGACACGGTTAAATTATTGCAATACTGTTGTTGGGAGAATCCACACTTGTCACGAACAGTGCTTAGTGAGCTTTTGTGGCAAATAGGATTTGCGTATACCCACGAGTTGAGGCATCATACGGATTTGCTACTTGCGATACTATTGATGGAGGATTCATGGCAGACGCATCGCGTGCATAATGCACTTAAAGGTAAGTTTGAACAAACTTGATATTCTTTTGCTCTGTCACAGATTAATATTGTAATACATGAGATTATATTTTTTAGGAGTACCCGACGAGCGAGAAGGTTTATTTGAAACAATACAAAGAAGTAAAAACCATTATCAGAAAAGGGCTTATCAGTGCATTAAATGTATGGTGCAACTCTTTAGTAAGTGCAGACCAGCGCATCAGCTTTTACATCATAGCCCGGAATTGAAGAGAAAGTGGAGTCACGCCATAGATTGGCTCCATGACGAACTTGACAAAGTACGTAACGGAAATTGAATGTTGATATCAGTTAATATTGTCAGGATGATATTGTAAATGTATAATAAATCGTTTACAGAGACCATATGCCTCTACGGCGCCTTATACACACGCGTACAACAACTGGTCTCCACCGACACAATCCAATGATTCTGCAAACGGATATGTTTTGGAGCGTAGTAATAGCGCAAGAAAGACATTGGAGCGAGCATGCGAACTTTGTCCAGATGAAGAGCCAGAAGTTGAGGACACAAGCGAAGATTGTGCGGAAGAAGCCGAGAAATATCAACATACATTTAAATATCAGACTACCAATCCATCCAAATATCAAGTCCGAACTAAGAGGCGTAACAATAGGGCCTTAGGATGGGCTATGGAGTAAGTTGTAACTGCAATATCTTTATATCGGATATATCCTTTAAGAATATTGTGTGCGCGCGATTTTGCAAAATGTATCTCAGTATTTTGGAAAATTATGGATTTGGATATATATTAATATATCCTACTTATAAACTTATATATTATAACTTAAAATGTATAAATACTTTATTGATATTAAATGCATTTCATTTTATGCAAAAAGATTAATAGTATTAAGTTATCATATTACAATAATTAGTAAATTATTTATATTAGAATAATTTTTTATGATATTAGCAAATCATTCTTTAATAATTGTTTGCTTGTTTTATTTTGCAGATATCCAGACTTTACCGTAATCCAACAAATGCAAGAAGAACAACAGCCTCAACCAGGACCTTCTCCAGTACATACGCCCCACTTAGCGCTTCAAATGCATAATCCGCAAAACTGTGAGTCGTCACAAAATACCAGCCAGGATCCATAATGAACGCTGAACACTGACGTTTTACCAAGTTGCTGCCTCAGTGAAACGATTTCGGGATACTTAGATATTACTGCGCCAGCAGCTTGGTGGCGAACGGTAGCAGCACATGTACAGATATAACAAGTGAGGATTTGTTTTTTTAGTGATCATTCTTTAACGAACTCGTGCTAATCTCTTAGTTTCACTGGGTAGTTACTTTGATAATATGACGCGCTATGAATGTTTGAATTACAATGAGGAAATGAAGACGATTCCGACTGAAAAGTGAATTAACGCATGCTGGTTGAGG
Source organism: Pogonomyrmex barbatus (assembly GCF_055798465.1). Taxonomy (NCBI): domain Eukaryota; kingdom Metazoa; phylum Arthropoda; class Insecta; order Hymenoptera; family Formicidae; genus Pogonomyrmex; species Pogonomyrmex barbatus. Next base: position 310,027 of record NW_028297120.1, read on the forward strand.
CAATATTCTCGACGATAGTTTTTTTTTTTCCCCCCCCTTAATCTCGACACCTGTCATTCATTTGTATCCCCTTGACAACCATTTGGCTTCCAATTCTAGAAATGACGATTTGGCAAAAAGAATAAAAATACGCTCTCTCTTTTCGAGCAGTCGATAAAGCTAATAGTACAGCTAGAAGTTTCATTTGCCTCGATTAATGCATGTGGATTCAAGCTTAGGAATATCGTAAGATTGTATAAATGTATAGCGAGTAGTGTGTTATGGAATCCCGTTCTCTGCCGATTAGAAGACAAAAATATAAACCATAATTTTCCGTATGCCTATGTAAATTTGTTACTAATAAAAAAAGAAGGGAAGTTGAAATGAAACTTTCTAATGATCGAACAACTACAAAAAAGAGAAATGAGTTAATATGTTCTCATCTCATTCAGAGAAAGCACAGAAATTTCCTTATCGCGGAAAAGCTATGCTCTAACATATATATATATAAATATACATATAAAAATATATAGCTATGCTATATATGTATACATAGCTTTTGCTATTTAATCTTTTAACAACAATAAAAAAACCTTTCTTGTACTTAATAATCTCGAGCATTCTGGAAGAAAGACACTTATCGGCGGCCTGCCGTGCTGCTAAATTTCAACATACGCCAATGATGCCTCCTGTTGTGCTTTCTTTCAGTTCGACCGATTTGAAAGAGTTGTGCCTTCTTGACATTGTGCGACTCCATTGTACTTTTAGGTAGATATTTAAGAATCAAGTTGTTGCTTCAAATTTGATTGATTATACTTCGCTTGTTGAGTTGACTGTGGGAAAGAAAGGGAAAGGAAACTAAAAGATTATAAAACATGAAAAACGCGTGGGATATGACGAGAGATAATTTCGTCGACAAGAAATCGACCGGAACGCTCATCTCAGAGCCCGGAAACGAAGTTGCGGCGGGCCACTTTAGTTTATCATGACGCACGTTAAATGTCACATCGAGTTGCCGTGCTGGATGTATGGACAGCCGCTTGAAAACGGGACACTGTCTTCATCCGGAATCCACATTTTTACGAAGAAAAGGAATTGAAAGAGGAAACGGTAGCGAGACGAGCAAAGAGGATAACGGAGCAAACAAATACTAGTTTGTATCGTTGTATGATACGATTCATCATTGATAGAGCTGTGGTCTTTTTGCAAAAGTTGTGAAAGCGATCACGGCGTCAACATCGTTTCGGCAATCGTCCGGCATATTACGTATCGGAGGAGGATTTCTAAAGGAGAGAATGCGGACTATGCGACGAACGACCCTCGAATTTATGAACTGGCCATAGCGCTGACTTAATAAATAACATGTGTTATATATAAATATTATATAAAAAAGTAATCCTTTTGAAAGCAAAAGAGAAATAAAAAAAAAAAAAATCACGTGTGTAACGTGGAAGCGAGCCGTGTGTATACATAAGATTTCGTGCGAAAAACCAACGATTATGTCAAGACACCAGGAAGTAATGACGTATTGATTATTATTATTCGTATTTATCGAATACCGAGTTAAACAGTGTACCAAATTATATAATAGCTTCTATTGGTTAAATGATAATGGTACCTAATCTTACTCAGATATGTACATATAGACATTACAGACAACCGCTTTTTATATGTGATAAAAAAAATTATATTCCTATTATACATTGAGATTTAGAGAAACGCTATTGTAAATCCTGGTTTTTGTACACAGACTGTATGCTAAGTTCACTTTTGTTAACACGAAATGTAGTCTATAATTATTTAATATTTAATTGTATCACTAAATAAGCGTATAACATCATGTAAAATACTTGATTTTCTTTCTATTTTTTTTTTTTTTTTTTTTTTTTTTTTTTTTTTTTTTTTTTTAATTACTTCTTCGAGAGATATGGTTCACAAACTGGAAGTGTCATGATACTAGTGTCATTTATCTTATGCGTGGTAGAAATAAGGGAGACATAAGCTACGAGACATAGCCGAATGCGTTATTTTAACTAATGACAAATCGCCAAAAATCGGAATATTATCCTTTTCTCTTTTTTTTTTCTTTTTTTTTTTCTTTTTGCTATCGAACAAGATAACGCTCGGTGTTGTCGCGCCAAACAGGAAAAAAGAGGAGACATGCAAGGGGGGGGGGGGGGGCGGTAGAAATTGCGACGGGATATCATTTTCTTGTGCATTACGTAAGATTATATGTTAGGGATTAAGATCAGTATAATTTCACAAAATTTCTAGAGACAGTCTCGCGAAAGTCTCAACTCTAACAATTTTCGTTCTCTGTGAAACGACGACGATCGGTACGAGAATCTGAGCTCGTCGAAATTATACCGATTTCCTCTCACAACTCTCTTGTAACGTAATTGGAAAAGGAGCGCGAGGAATGAGAAAGGGGATCGTGCGGCAACGTTTTTTTTTTACACGTTTGCGCGATCCCGTTCCACTGATGGAACGGAACCGTTCCGAATTTACTCTATTTAATACGTATTGCGTATACACGTCGGCGGAGGTAGCCATCGCGCATTTACGTTCGTTTCAGAGTACGAGGGTCGTCGGACGAGAGAAAAATGGAGAAGTCAAAAAAAAGTTGCAAAAGGGCAAATGCGTGTTAGCGCGCACGTGATCTGTGCTCACGTGTGCATCTGCATGCGGGGATGCACGTGAGACCTGACCTGTGGTGTTGTTCTCGAGATCGTGTGCAGTTACAACTCTCTCGTAAACGTAAAGCGGAGAAAACAGAAGAGGGGGGGAGGGAGAAGAGAAGGAAGTGGAAATACGAAGGAGGATTTATCATCGACGTCTCTTTAGTTTCTAGGTTCTAAAGATAATTTTAATTGTATTCAGCGCGAATGACGCTCTAGTCAGTAAAATTAAACGAATAAACGAAAGGAGATTAACAGCTTCGTTCATTTTTCTACTACGTGTAATGTTTCCGCGTGATGTTTTTTTCTCGGAGCGTCGATAACGATGAGGCGTTTTGGGCACGCTCCGTCCATCCGTATCGGTAAGATCAGTGTCGTCGGATGCGTCGCGCTGCATCATCGTCGTCGCCTCGTCGTCGCACCGTTATTTTTTAATTAAATGCAAATGAGCCGCAAAAACGCCTCGGCGCATTTTCTCCGCATCCTCTCATTTGCCCTCGATGTGTGCGAGGGACAACGTCGTCGCACAACTACCTCGACAAGCGCTATCATCTACTCTCTCCTCGCTGCTTTCGTCTTGATTCTCTTCGTCTAATCCCGCTTCCTGCGGAAGAGGGAAACGCGATCGATGCAGTCGAATCTCTGCTCTTTGTGCTCGATTATTCCTCGAAAAATAAATGATAAAACACATCGCTATCATGAATTAGTCAAGTATTAATATCCTCTCGAAAGAAATTTTCCCTCGTCTAAACTCCGCGTCATGATGAAAATCCCTCAAGGGAAGGAGGCAGGTCTCTTCTTCCCCCCCCCCCCCCCCCTCGATCCCCCTTAGCGAGCACTGAGCAGTCGTTCGTGCATCAGCCCGATCGTTCGGCGACTTTAGTTAGCATCTAAGAAACGAAGAGAGATTCATCGGTTGCGAGTCGGCGTTTACCAGGTCGAGGACTCGGCCTCCGCCAGGATAATGCCGGTTTCGGAATTTCACGGCTTAACATCGATCCTGATACCACCGATCCTCGGACCAATCTGTGCTTCACAGATGTAATCCTTACCAAAGCCAGATACCAGAAGCATTTTTTTAACAATTAACACCCTTATTCGCTGGCCATTAGCGCGCTGCATTGTACATTGTACGTTTGTATAAAAATATCCTTTGTGGTTCGTAGACGTCTCTTGGACGTCGGGCAGAAAGAGCAATCGGTGATGCTTTCGACCTGCTCCCTTTTGCAATTAATTAATGTAACTAAAACACTAAGTATTTCACTTCAGAAGTGTGCAGCTACATGTTTTTAAAAGCTTTAAGGGATAAGGAAGACCGCAAGGGAAGTGAATTACATCGAGAGAAAGAAGTTTGAGTTCTAGTTCTTTTTCAGCTCTGAAGGAGGAACTTATTTATTTGCGTATCGTAATATCGTTATGCTTAAAATATTTTTCTACTTGTAACACAAACATCGCCTTCAGCTTTCCTCTGCTCTGAAACGCATGACTATCTTGATGATGGATCATGTTTTATTATAAGAGATTACGCAACTTGTTTGCGTGTAAACAAGCCTGTTGCGGATACTTAGTTTCTACGCTTTCTTCACACGAAACCAAATACTAGTGTCTTGCAAAAAAAAAAAGAAAAAAAAAAGAAGAAAAAGAACGAACAAAACAAAGATATAGAAACGACGCAAATAAGTCACGCCGAATATTCGAATCAGGTTGCGTCGTGGCGAAAGGGTGAAAATTTAGGAGACTATAAGGGTACTATAAATTACAATTAATGTGCTATGGCTTGCACTATTAAATTGTAGCTAACAAAGCTAAGGGAATTTTTATTTATTTTCCAGTGTGTGTTATGAAATCTGTTTGATTTTCACTTCCTCCTAGAGAGATAATTGATAATTGTCATGATAATTGTCATTCCGCTGCACATGAAATTTAATTAGACGCAAAACACGCAAAATGCGAAATGTGTATGCGCGCGGAACAACTTAACAACTTCGAAAACGTCGAAAATATCAAGGAAATACGAAAAATTTCGATGCTAATAACGCTAGACGAGATATAAACGAAACCAAAGGAAAAGAGATCGAATTTGAATCTTCCTTGTGAAGTGATCGCAGATTGTTGCAGTATTGATCAGTAAACGATAGCGAACAAAGAAGAACAATTGCGTTTGTGCGAAATGAAGGATGGAGAGCATGACAATGTAAATATAAGGATCTACAGGATCTATAATGATATTCTTGCTGTCTATGAGGCAGATGTGAACATCCTTGTATCCTTGTAAGGATGTGAACATCCTTGAACATCCTTATACGCGTCGTATAAGGATACACGATTCACGGATAGTATTATCTTATACACGTCCATGAATTAGATATATATAGCCACATAATTTTGAAAAAAAAAATTTGCAAATCAAAATATGTCTAATCGATATGTATTCAAATAGAAAAATTGAATGATAAACGCATTAAAGGATCGCGGTCTGCGTGCGATAACGAGAGAAAGTATTATCCAGAGACAAAACGGATCGAGGAGGAGATTAATATAAAATTAAAAAAAAAAAAAGACATGAATATAATGTGTCTGAGGATATTGCAGAGAATCCCTCGTTTTTGGACGGTCTCAAAAGATTTTGGATGATGGATCTGAACCTTTATGATGTTTAGGCTATAAAAAGTAGCGAGAGAATATACTGAATTCTGAATATACTGAAATTTTCTGAAAAGCTACTCTCATCCTCCATTCGAATAGAAAGATGAGAGGAAAGGAATATAAGAGATCCGGAAAGATTTTCAAAAAGATCTGTTAATTTTTGAAATTATGATGCACTCGATGTACTTGTCGCAATAAATATTGCGGATAAAATGAAATATATTTGTTTTGCTATCAGTGTTGTAATACGTGGGAATATTACAAGGTTTTTCCAAAGCAATTTAGCGGATTTTAAAGGAGAATCGAGAAGGACGTGTTGTACATGTGTGTGTGTGTGTGTGTGTGTGTGTGTGTGTGTGTGTGTGTGTGTGTGTGTGTGTGCAAGTGTGTGTAAAAAAAAAATTTTAATCATATATTTTATCAATTAGGATCTATTAATAATAACAGTCACAAATAACGGTTGTCTTTAAATAAATATGATTTTACATTTATTTAATTCGATTTCAATAATTATCTTCATAATTGAATTTCATAAGCGTCGTGTCGTGTCGACAATCAAGTCAAAACATTCGCGAATGTTTCTGCTGGATCCTCCTCATTTCTCGCCTCGAAGCATCAGCTGTTTCACGATAAGATGTAAGGACGAGCGTTTTTTGGGTGGAAAAAATTTGCAAGCCCCGCATAAAATTCTCGTTCACGATTTCGTCCTGGCGTACTTCTCAGATCTTCGATCGCGTGATCGAGTCGTCTTGGTATTCGCGACGGACGTAGCAAAGATCCAAAAGAATCTATCCGGAAAACGTCTGAAGGATGAGGAACGAAACAGTTAGATAGTCCTGAAATAGGATCCAAAATAGGATTCGGGATCAGGATCTTTCGGTCCTTCAGACGTCTTCACCGATGAGTCCTTCGGACTCGTGTCAGACAGGCGAGACACAGATACAGATACAGCGAGATACAGATTTGTCATCGACGTGCTGTGGAATCCCAAAAGCGAAAAGAGAATACACAGAAAAGCGCTCGGGTCGCCCTACGCGCTACATATCCGTTTAAATGGCGCATTTATGCAGGCATTTTTCATTTAAACTCGTTTTAAAACCAACTCGCCAACCGATCCTGCGACCCTTCCTGCGACGTCGCCCACCCGCGCGCTTATTTACGATCCCTCGCAGACTCTCTTTTTCGATATACATATTATATATATATATATATATATATATATATATATATAAATATAAGTATAATTATTATAAGATTGTATATTCTTAATTAGATGCAACGTGCTGGCGTGCGCGCGCGCGCGGTCGCTGGGTGAGATTTGAAATAAAAGGAGAATTGCACATCAACATACACATACATGTATACACTCATGTAACACATATATATATATATATATATAAACACATATACACATATACAGATATAGATCCGCACGGGGGGTTGCGGGCGACGGTTTGCCAATTTTCGCGGGGGACTTTCACTTACAAACGGGCGACACCCGCACGTCCTGCGTGTTCCGCAGTAAGGAGACCTCTGCCGCCTCCGGAATCTTTTGTGTATTATTTCTAACAGAATGTAATAAAGTAAAGTTTAAACAGACGAAGTTGTCCCCTTTTACCTTCCTTTCCAGAAGTCAATCCAGTCACTCCGTCTATTTGATATATATATAAAAAATTAAAATAATAAGATAAATAATAAAATGATAAAATAAATTAAAATAATAAAATTAATTAAAAATAATAATAATAATAAAAATAATGAAAATTATAAATCTTAATTTAAGTCTTAATCTCATAACTAGGGAAGTTGCATTGCAGAGTTCTTTTGTAATTTACCCTTATAATTAGAACAGATAACGGCGTTGTTGTTACAATTTTTTTGTTTTTCAGGACGAGTAACAACAGTTATATATTTTTTTAATAACGGTAATACAATTATATTGTTGAGTGACTAATATATATAAAACGAACATGAGCGAGTTCTAAAAAAAATCTTCAAAACTTGATAAAAAAAGTAAATTGTTTACGACTCATTACTTTTTGATTAATGAGTCGTAACAAATTTTCTTTCAGAAGTAGCTTTCTCAACTCTGTTTATAATGCAGTAAACACAAAGTGTTAATAGTATTTGCCGGCAGATTGACAGTAATTGTTAAATTCATGTTCTCTACAGCAAAACCTGTTGACACAATCCGATAATAGATTTTTAATAGAAACCGAACATCACCGTTTATCATTTAGAATATATTACATTTACATGACTATGAAATTGCAGATTCTGCAGATTCAATTAGCTATCTAATCTATTAGCAGATTTTTGCTGCCGAAAAGATTTGTAGTGGACACTTTGCTACGTCTTCTATAGATTTTACTATCCAGATAAGTTCAACGGTGAATCATAATTCAAGTGAAATCTATCGAATGTTCGTGATGCCGCATAATTGAGATAACATGAGATAATTTACGTCAATTTGACTTACACATGTGATTACGTTATATCTAATAATAATCTATTAGAAAACGATAACACAGAGAAACAAATGATTTCTCGAAATTGCCCGTGAATATCGCTTATAGAGGCTTGTTGAGAGTTATCAATTTTCTCCTTCGTAAGAAGACAGCCGACGTATTCATCTCGCATCATCACAAGCAGATAGAAGCGAACTCGTTTTTTTTAAAGGCACAATTTTTATCTGTTGTACGACCACGAATCCACTAATTTCCACTGCGTTATCTGCGTGATTTACTCAAGAATAGTCAGTCGTTTGTTAACAATCGAGACGAACAGAGGAGAACGAGAGGAGCCGTCTGAACGGTAAGTCCATCTTTTCAATCTCTTTAATAACGAACAAACGTTGCGAACATAAATATATTCATTTCAACGAGGCAGATTCATCTCTTTTATTTAAGATCATTTTCGTGACATTGTCGCGATATATGCGTACTACGTGTTATCAGTGCAACTGTGATAACTGCCTTTTTAAGAAAACCGTAGTTGCACTATCGTAATTGCGTTATCGGTAAAACAATAAAATTGAATCAACAAAATTATAACTATAATTACGCAGTAAATGACGATGTAGAACAGTATATAATCCTATCAAGCTGAAACTGTCTCGTAACAATGTTACATGTAAATGTAATCTGTTGTATTGCATTTTCTAAGATATAAATTTATCTAGAGGCATGACAATTTTCCTCGAAATATTTCTGAAACTACCTGTCTATACAATTCTACCTAACAATAAGACAACAGTATATAATTCAGATCCAATAAAGGGAATTCTTCTAGGCTTTAATTTTTCGAAATAATATACTGGTTATCATTCTTTGAATTTCACAATTTACTTTCGTTATATAACTTTCCTGCATATTTGTAGTCAGCAAATTGTCCGCAGTGTGTGCCACAGATTTGCTCAGAATATATATATATATATATATATATATATATATAAATCCTCGCAATATCATTCGCATTAAGCGTGTACACAAAAGAGTTTGTTGATACATATTAATAACAAACCGACGGAAGAAATAAAATAAGATATGTCGAACGCAGATTCCATTTGATTCCTGCTATCAATTTGCATAAAAATATTATGTAGTAAGTATGGCAAAGCCATACAGCTTGATTTCCATTCTGTCGGTACGTTTGTTAATAATCTCTTTTATATCTCTATACCAATATTCTATTAATAAATCAGATCCTGTAGCTTTTCTATCAATGAAATTTCTAGCAGGTACTTTGCAAAATCTGTTTTTGCAATTTGACTTGTATCTAGATTATTTCTACTGTCATATTTTAAAGTTTCAATTAACAAATAGGAAACATCTCTAAAAGTATTATGTTAATACAAATTATAAAAATATATATCTTATAACAAAAAAAAGAAAAAACTCTGAAGTAAAGCGCAGAAAAAAACTGTATAATAAATACAATAAAATGGGACCATATATTCATTAAATTAATGAGACTCTGATTCATTACTTGAAAAAAACCATTTAATACAGATCAGACCATTTAATACAGATTTTGCAGAAAAAGTAATCCATTGAATCTGATGCGACTGTTCATAAAAAAAAAAATTTCATTAAAATCGATAAATCAATTTACGTGATCCCTTTTCCTCAAATTATAAAATTTTCTTACACTTCATTTCCGACGAAAAGTTATAATAATAATAATATTCTTGTTACAGATCGATATTAATTTCTTATCTGATAGAATGACACCGTACGTCTGTGTCGAAGACTACGAGAAATATGCGTTGGAACATTTGCCTGCCTCTGTGAGAGATTATTACAAGAGCGGCGCAGGGGAGGAATACAGCGTGAAATGGAATAAGGAAGCTTTCAAAAAGTAAATATATAAGAAGTAGAAAAGATTTTTCAAAAGAGAAGTAGGAGACGGTTATACATTCGATATGAAACATTTGAGTTGAAAAAAAGATCATTACAATTTTTCTGAGAGAGAGAGAGAGAGAGAGAGAGAGAGAGAGAGAGAGAGAGAGAGAGAGAGATGTACCTCGCACATATATGGATTTCCTATATAATTTACGACAGACAGGGTGTATACATATATATATCTCTTTATACAATTTATTCCGGGCAATTAAAAAAACCTGCGACTGCTTCAGTTATTGATAATTTTTAATCCTGTCCTCGCAGTTACAGGATACGTCCTAGATTCTTGCGGGATGTGTCTAAAAGGGATATAAGCACGACAGTGTTGGGTCATAGAGTTTCAATGCCTCTGGGAGTCGCACCCACCGCGATGCAACGTATGGCACATCCCGAAGGAGAATGCGCTAATGCAAGAGGTAAGTAGATGACGTCTCATGAAATATTTCCTCGCAGTGAGCTATCGACAGCTACACAGGATCGGTTAGAACTCTGCAACTCTCTTTATTGCACATTATGCACTGTACTTTTATCAATATAGATTGATATTTACGTTTATTTTGTAAAATATACATAAGGATTTTTGTAAATACAAACATGTATTAAATCATATAAACATGCTATAAAAATAGTAATTAAAGATTAGCCCAGACACGCCAACGATCACAGACAGATTAACAATAAAACTTTTCTAACATTCATTTATCATTCCGCAATTATTAAAGATTCGCGTTTAAACATAAACGAATATACTGATAAATGTAAAAAAATAAATGCATAATTCAATATATTTCATTTGTTTCCTAATAAATACTCCATTTTCAACGTTGATCCTTCGGGTATATTGCAAAATAACTTTCAATCAAGAAGCAATCATAGATTAGATTGCTTTTAGATATTAAACTATAGAATAACTATAGAAAATAGAGATCTTTTTAAGATGATATTGCGAGATTGTGTCTTTAGATTTTCTGTATTTAAAGAAAATGTTATATTGAGAGAAAAATACTACGACTAGTATTAAAAATGTGTTATTTATTTTACATGATCTGCTTATAAAAAAAATATATGCATCTTTATATTTCAAGTTATTCTATAATTTATTCATAATATATTGAAAACGGAGAAATTACGTATTTATATATATATATATATTTTTCTGCACTTATTTCTTTAAACAATCTAATCTGATAAAATGTTCATAATACTTATTTATGCAGATTAAAACATTAACGAAATTAATTATGAAAACTATTATACAAAATATGTAACATCGTAAAGTGTTACAAACTATTTTCTCAAAAATCATTAGAAGAAATTGCAGAAAGAAAATGCTTTTAATATCTAGAATAGAATCTTTTATGTAATTTTTATAAAGAGGTCTTTTATGTAATTTTTATAAAGAGGTAAAAACTCTAAGAAATTATAAAATTTTCCTGTAATTTCTAATAATTGTCAAAAAAATAGTAACACTTCATGTGAGCCACGCTATATGTATTCTATTTGTGATTTCTTGATAGAATGTCTAAAACTTTGTTCGTTAAACAAAGTTCTATAATACAAACGAAACGTCTTAGTAAACAGCATTCTAAAAGGATATAACATTTACTGTAATGTTAATTTGAGCGAAAGGTGAAACTTAAGTGTTAAGATCATTATCGTACCGTACTCTTAGGTATGGCTATGTGTAAGGCACGATAGAGCGCATATGCGATATGTATAAACACATCCGTTGATACGAAGACTGTTTATTATCCAGTCTGCATATCCAAGGAACGAAAAAATTTCGCTTTTACCCTATGTGCAAGATTACTCGGGCCGCGCAAAATTGATCGAGTCTCGCTCATCATCGATTATTTACACAAGCACGCAAGTGCTGTTCAAATTGAAATTTACGTTGACTAGTAACCAGGAATAAAGGGATTCTTTCTAGGATTTCTATATAATGGAATCCAGCGCGAGCCTGTTGTTCAAGAATTATGGCAGTACAAAGGAAGAAAGTTCACTTGAGCTTGGGTCCTATGTTTTCCCAATTATTAATAGCCTTCATGTTAACTTGTTCTATTCGCCATTTCTGAGTAGGTGATGATTTATCGCAAGTAGTCACAAACACCCTCTTACTGCCTGGATCTGTGTCTAGGCATCTGGACGAGTAACCATGCTGTAGCCATTGCTTCTCGACATCGTAACGCCACAACTGATTGCCTTGTTTTCCATGACAAGGATACAGGCTAACCGGTGCTTTCTCTTCGCCTCTGGATACATCCAAGCAATCCGTACGATCCTTCGGCCTGATGTCCTTATGCCAGGTCAACCGGAACTCCTGTTCACCCGACACTTTTGGATCGTCCTTTATGCAGGTGTCCATCACGACAAGCTCGTCTCTCTTTCGTTTCTTCGAATCCAAGCAGAGCTCGGTCGCGCCCATGTTTCTGATCTCTCCATAAGCAAAGTCATCCGGCTCGATGGGCGGATACACCTCCACGAGATCGAAAGCTACGTTTTTTATGAACCAGTTAAACGGTTTACAATGCAATTTCGCGCGCAAGGCCTTCTGCTCCGACAAATCGCCCGGATCCAGCGTCCGCAAGTGCGGTCGTCTCTTGTAGATATATTCCGCGTACTCGTCCATCCATACTTCGGCGACCCTCTTGTAATTTTTTCCCAGAAAATCGCCGCGGCCGGGATTAGGAAACGGCGGGAATTTACGGTAGATGTGACCGACCCTGGAGCATGGTGCGTCATACATTTGACCACCGCACTGCCATATCTTGAAAGATAACTCGTATTGCTCACCGCCCCATATGTCCAAGCCCGGATCGTAACCACCCAATTCCCAGAAAAACTTGGCGCTGATCGCGAACAAACCTCCCGCCATTATAGGACTTTTGAACGGCTCCGCGGGTCTTCTCAGGTCTTCCGGAAGCAATGGAAGCCGCTTATAATACAGTTCCCAATCAAACGCCCCTCGGGCACCCTCATCTTGCGCTCTGTACTCAAAGGTCTCGTAAGCTATCACATCGATAAACGGACAGACGCAAGTTTTGTAATCCCGCGCGATAGGTTCCAATAATGGCGGTAACCAATTCACATTAGCTTCGCTATGCGAGTCCAGGAATACGAGAACTTTTGCTTTCGCTTTCTTCGCACCCGCCAACCGGCCTCTAATCAATCCCGAGCGTTTTGACAATCGTACAACAGATACTTTCGGCAAGCGTTTGGCGACGTAATCGTCCAATTTCTTTTTTAATTCGACTTTCGTGCTGGCATCGTCAACCAGTATAATCTCCTCTAAGAGAGAAGGTGGTGAGCGGTTAATCACGCTCCAACAAGTTCGTAGTAGCGTGCTGAAATGCTCGTTATGGAAGGACACTATCACAGAAACAGGATCCAAGTTCTTCGAGTATTTCTTCTTTTTGCAATCTGGATGGCGAATATCAGGCACTGAACGATTCACCGAGATCTCATCACTAAGAGCCGCGTTGAATCCATTTACTTGATACAACTTTTCTTTCCGCACGTCGAGAGACGGCGAAAGAAAAGCCGGTCTTCCGTGTTCTCCCATCCCAGTGCGTTTCTCCTCTTCCTCAATCTTCTTGTAATCATGCCAATCAATTTTGTCGTCCACATCCTGTTTAAATATGAATAGAAATTAGTGATCAAAGATGAAATAAATTTATCTGTTTTTATAAAAATATTGTTTTTATAGAAATACTTGATGAGTCGAGGCAAATTTTAAAAAATAATTCTCAGTCTGTATTTTTCATATTAGATATTATTATTATCATGTTAGAAACTTAATAGCAATGCATGCGCTAATATATTAAGAATCAGAAAAAATAGATTTTTTTTATTACTTTTGTTACTATTCTGCCTAGAAAATGTTTCGCAAACACCTTGCAAAATTTGTTTTTAAAGCCAAAGTTAACTATTTAGATATCATTTTGAAAAATGATTATAAGATGGCAGATTCTTTTTAATTTTCATTATCAACTTATCATCATGTCCGAATAATATTTTTCCGTTTTCTAATTTGATCATCAGAGAAAGCTAAAGACAGCTGGCTGGGGGCATATAATCGTCTTGATACATTCCTGATTACTAGGAATGCAAGAGAGATGCAACTAAACTCGTTTGCTACCTGTTGTGCGCATATGGGGAAAGTAGGTTTTTGAATATGCATATGGGATCTACTCGTAATACTCCGGAATGATGCCCAATGCTTCAAATGCTGATGTCATAAACGATCCGCGAATATTTATTAATATAAACGCGATAATCCGGGCTAAAAGCTTCCTTCTACCGTGCATGCAGGAAATTGAACTCAACGAAGTTACAACGGTACCAATTCTCCCTCAATGTCCGATGATTGGCGCGAGATCTATCCTGTTCGCGATTAATTTTCCCGGGGAATTCAACTCGAAATGTCATACCGGTTTGCATTCATATCTCAATAAGTTAGCAGTTATCTCAAAATGTTAGCAGTACTTCCAATAGACGGTAGAATGTTATGAATTAATTCCGTCCGCATTCTGTCAGTGTTCCGTCAATAAATTTCGCTATTGTATATCTGTACAGCAGATTTTGCTAGTAAAAACCGAGTAGGAAACTGTTCATTTATTAATGATTCATATTTAAATGATTAGAAAATAGCAGATTGGATTTGAAATCAATCTGCCGTCGGATTTTGTTAAGATTTTATTCATTTAAGCATTTTAGCATTCTGCCAACAAAATTTTTCACTAACTCACCTTGCAACATTTGTTTTTGACAAAGCTGACTATTTAGATATGATTACTTTAAAAATGATTACAAAACGGAAAATTTTATTAAGTTTTTATAATCAATCTATTATTACATTTTATTTCTATTAATAAGTTTGATGATTAAATTTTTCGCAAACATCTTGAAAACTCTGTTTTTAACAGACTTTCTAGGTATCATTTTAAAAAAAGGCTTACAAAATATAAATTTTTCACAAATACCTTGCCAAATTTGTTTTTGACAAAATTGACTATTTAGATATCATTTTAAAAAAAAGGATTACAGAACAGCAAATTTTTTTGTTACTAGTCTATATTCTATTTATCACATTTTATTAATAAATTTCGTTTCTGTTACTGGTACTTTGGACAGCTAAATTTTTTTCACAAACATCTTGCAACATTTATTTTTGATAAAGTTAACTATCTATTATTTTGTTAATAAATTTCATCGTTTCTGTTCCTATGGGCAGAATTTATACCAGACACTCCACAAAATCTGCTTGACAGATTCGTTATCTGGGATTATCATGCCTAGTCAATGTTCAATATGTCGCGATTCCACGAGTTGCGGGGGGGGGAGGAGGGGGGATTTCAGTTTGATGAAACCGCGTTCGGATCCTCCATTCCGTACCTGACGCACGTCGTTCCCTTGATTGCTGTCGTCCCTCGGGTCGACGGCGACCTCCACCGCCGCCGCCGCCGCCGCCACCGGGGTGTCGAGCGGCGTCGAGAGCCGACGGTTGGGCGGCGATCGTGCGTAGCGGAACACCACGACGGTCAGGAACACGGTGAATGCCGCTAGGAGGAGGAACTTGATCAGGCTGATCACGTTTCGCCTCATCTTCGGGAGAGAAGCATGCCTCGCTGGGCCTCGCGCCGGCCTCCCTCACGAGGAGGACCTAACCTCACCTATCGCCTCGTCGCGCGTACGTGGCAGACGAAGGCGGACCTCGCGAAGGCGCGACGACGCGTCGTTTGTCATCACCGCTGCGCTGGCGGCCAGGAAGTCGCGCGGCGAGATAGCCGTCCGTCGTCGACTCTCGCCTCGACTCGGCGCTTCGACGAACGACGCGACGGACAGACAGACGGACGGACGAACGGACACCGCTTCTCCGTCGCGACCGCCGCGCGATAACTGACTACTCGATCAGGATATATCGAGGGGTGGGGGATCACCTTCGCGAGCGAGAAACCTCGCCGGGGAAACTCGTTTTCTATCGGTTCCGCCCGCGCGATCTCGCCTGTCTCCTGTCCTCCTCTTCTTACGTTTCCGCGCGAACTTAACGGGTCCGATCGATTAGACATCGATCGAGATGTCCTTCCCGATACACTTCCTTAATAATTGAATGAGGATGAAAATATACAAGATTTTGAGGAAATTATTTATATATGGATTACTTTGTTTAAAGCTGACGCCATGAATATGCGCGATTCCCTATGTGTGCTGTTTGTGGTTTGAATTTACGCTTCATATGAGATTTTTAAATAATATAAATATGCGGACTTGTCATCAAAATTGCTATTTGTTTTATTTACTATTTATCATGTATAATTCCAGCGAAATTATTTTTTTATCAAAATCAAAAGACGCAAATCATGAACCGCGCGTAGTCTGGCGTCTGGCGAATTTGATTCATTTTTATCAATGTTTTTTTATCAATGCAAATTTTAATCTTAGTTTAACTTACTTTTTACCTTTTTTAGTTCTAAGAATTAAAAAAAATAAAGAATAAATTAAATTGTGATTAACTTTAATAGACATTGGTAGAAATGGACACAAGAGATGAAGCGTCGATTAACTTAATCTGCGATTCATTCAACTAAAAGAATACTAGCAGAATTTTCCTTATAGCAAAATTTATAATTATATAATTCATTATCTCTAATTTATTAATCTTTCTGTGTATCAAAAAACAAAAATTAATTCCACATTAACAAAATAAAAAAATACTACTTGCTTAATAAATTAATTTCCTAAAATAATCAGAATTTAATCCAAGTGTCACTCTTACATTAATTTCTATTAATGTAGATTAATCATAGTTTAATTTATTTCTTGTTTTAATTTTAAAAATTAGAAAAAGATAAAGAGTAAATTAAATTGATTTTTGCAAAAGTGGATTTAATAGCTTAGTTCGATTTTCCATCTTCTTGGACATGTTATTGGATATTTATTTTAAATTGAGATAAAACAATTATTAATCGACAAATTTATTGAGTTTCTAAACCTCTGATTTTCTAAAAAAAGATGATCGTCTTCAGTGAAATAATGGTACAATGGAAATAAAACTGCGCGAAAAAAACGCACAGTTGTTACTTTCATATCTTTTAGAAAGAAACAGATGTTACGAATAATATGATAATGGCAAGTTACATGCATCTAATAAAAACAGGTCGCATGATGTAATCGTACAGGTGAAATCGAGGTTGGAAAACTAATACTAAAATTAATTCGAATAAAAGCATTAACAGAGATACTTTAAAACTTAATAGAAAATGCAGCAGCATAATTTCATAAATTATCGAAATAGAATATCTAGATTAAGTTAACAGAGAGATTATCATAGCTGGATAATTTGTATTAAAGTTTTACTCTGTAAAATTCAAATTCTAGGAAAGACTTCAAACCGATGTGACAAATTTAATTCCATTTTTTTTTTTCTTATTTGAAATATTATTTTCCAATATTATAATCAACTTGGATCAAAATCCGATCAATATATAGTACAGCTAGAAATTTCGTTGCAAGCATATTTCACAATTGTTGAATTAATCGTTTAGTCGAAATTACCTTAATCTTTTATCGCTTTTGTCGCATTTATAGCTGCTCAGACCGCGGGAACAATCTTCATTCTTTCGACGATATCTACGAGCAGTATAGAGGAAGTGGCGGAAGCCGCACCGGAGGGTATAAAGTGGTTCCAGCTCTATGTTTATACCGACAGAAATGTCACTTTAAATTTGATAAAACGTGCCGAACGTGCTGGTTTCAAGGCACTTGTTCTCACCATCGATGCACCGTTTTTCGGCGATCGACGCGCCGATTTGAGAAATAATTTCTCGTTACCCAATCACTTGAGGTATCCATCCAGAGATGTTTAATGTAGAAAGAAAATTAAATATATATATATATATATATATATATATATATATATAAATATATCGAAAAATACATATCATAGGCAAATTAGTGAGATACAAAAATTAATGAATTGTCATTAATTTTAAGGAATACAAATAATGGCAGCATTTGTGAGTTTTGTATAAAACTCTAAAAAGAATGTATTTTCCGTTTCTTACTCCTCAAAATTATTCTGTCAAACAGAAACTCAAGAAAAAAGATTATTTTTCAGTATATATAAACATAAAAAATAATTAAATTTCGAAAGTCGGGCGAAAGACAATAAAATAGTCAGTTTCTATTATATTGTTCAAAAGATTCAACATTTTTGATTAATTTTACATTTTCATATATAAAACACAACACAGACGTTGGTGGATTTTTTTTTATCTTTTGGTCAAGAAAAAAGTATCCTGTATGTCATACGAATCTGCGAAAAAATAATTATAAATAGACATTTTATTATATAGACATTATATAGGGGAGAGCACATTTATCAGAGGCGGATATACAATATTATAGAATTCTTATTAACGGAAGATATGTTAAAATTTTTGTTAAAATTTCAATATCTTTCAATAAAGAATTCTATAATATATCTATTTGACAAATTTAGTCTTTCTTTGATATAATAAAAATGTCTACTTATAATAATTATTATTATATATGCCCAATAAACAATATACTCTTTGTTTTAGGTTTGCAAATTTTCAGGGTGATTTATCGCAGCGAATAAATTCCGCGAAGACTGGGTCTGGCCTTAATGAATATGTTACTGCACTATTTGATACATCTCTCACCTGGGATGATGTAAAGTGGCTTAAAAGGTATCTATTGATATCGCTTGTAAACTTTTCTTATCTTGGAACATTATCATACCTTGTACATGAGCAAATCAAATAAGTATTTGGCTCAAATTATTGTAGAACTACAACACTACCGATAATTCTTAAAGGAATATTGACAGTGGAGGATGCATGTTTAGCCGTGGAAAATGGGGCTGATGGAATTATAGTTTCAAATCATGGTGCACGTCAAATAGACAGTGTTCCAGCAACGGTTGGTTCATCACTTCTTCAAAAAGATTTTATATATTGAAGAATATTAAAAAATTATCTGAAAAAAAAATATATATGGTACATGAGTTATTGAATTAATTATATTCATATAGATCGAAGTTTTGCCTGAAATAAGCAAAGCTGTAGGAGATAAAATCGAAGTCTATATGGATGGCGGGGTGAGGCAAGGTATCGACGTATTCAAAGCGTTGGCATTGGGTGCAAAAATGGTATGATTTTTTATTAAATGGATATATATGACAAAAATATTTGAACAATTTTGTTCAATATATAATTGTATCGTTCGAATAATTCTTTATTATATAAGCTTTTTACTTATATATTTTTATGTTCAGATTTAATTGATTACACTTATTTCAGGTATTCTTTGGTAGACCAATGCTATGGGGCTTAGCACACAGTGGTGAAAAAGGTGCTAGTGAGATTCTTGAACTCATGAGAAGAGAAATTGATTTAGTATTTGCATTAACTGGTAAATTAAAATATAATTTTTAACGTCAACATGTACCTAAATTAATGCAAATATTTTTAAAACAAACATTTCTTTTAGGTTGTGCATCTATGAAAGATATTACACGAGATATGGTGATTCATGCATCTTACTACAGTCATTTATAAAAATAAATTAATTTCATATTAATCATGTATGTGTTGGTACATTAATAAAAATCTTTTGTCTTATTAAAGCTTTTATGTTACTAAAGAATCTATCATACATTAAGATTGTACTATACAGGATTAATAATCACTTATCTATTTACATATTTTTATTGGGGAATTATACATACACTTACATGCCGTGTTTTCTTCTAATTTTCTATTTAGTTTTTAATATTATGCTCATCATTTAGATGAAAGATTTCTATAATTTTATTTTGTAATATTATTTTACAAGAACATATTATGTTACAAGAACCATATTTGTACTGAATTTGCATGAATAAATCATTACTTGATCAAATGGATTTGAATTCATTACATTTTTTTTGTTTCGACGAATAATGATCTTTCTCTGCTTCTTCTTTGAATTTTATTTTATAAAAGAAAGAAAAACAAAAGTGAATTTTCATGAAAAAAGTTTTAGATATTTCTATCATATATTAAAGTGTAAAATAATATGAGATAAATGTCAAATAAAATAATAGAACAAAATTAAGGAACATCAATAAGTTTATTATCAATAAATCATAATAGATGATGTAATTGATATTAAAATAACAATTCTATTATGCACTGTCATCTGTATTTTTCAAATCATAAATTAATTTTAATAACTCAGCACGTTTTTTTGGTACTATTTCTGTAATAATACTGCAATCACAATTGCACATCTTGGGATCTCTTATAACATGCCGAGATATTACTTCTGCTAAACATAAGACATATAAACCACAGTCGTAGTTATTATTTTGCTGCGGACAATCCATTTCAAAATATCTTATTTCTTGTTTGTTAAGAAAATATTTTATCAATTTCCGTGCAAGTTTTTTCGCAGAAAAGCTGTTAATATTGTTTGACGAATCAAAGTGATAACACATCATTTCCTTAGAAGAGTATACCAATAAGCTCCAATGCGAACCACCTGCCTCATTGCTATCACAGTCATTTAGAGGGAAAAATATAAAATCATAACTCCTAGCCTCAATAGGATCGAGAAATATATCATACTGCGAAAAGTTTTGCATCTTTAATAGTTGAGCCACTTCAGGTCCAATAAATAATAACCGGCTTTTACCATTCTTCTTATATTGTTGATTCAAATATTCAAAATAAAATCCTATTATAATGTCATTAAGCCAGTCGTTTCTTTTGAGTAATATAGTATCTGATGTTCTAAGTAGATAGTCATGATAGCTCAATACAATATCATTCTTTTCAGGTTTTATTGGATGATTATCACGGGATTCAAAATGCTTCGAATTCATAGGTAATACTGGCATGGTACTAAAATCAGAAACAATATAAAATCCAAGGTGGACTTTTATTAAAAAAAAAAAGAATATATACCCAGTAACCTAAATGTTAATGATGATGATAATTTATTAATGGATAAAAAAAAATATTGTACCACATTGACATTAATTGTATCTGCAGTAAGCCAGCAAAACCAGTCAACAGAGATCAAATGGTATCTATTTTGTAATCAATTAAATAAGATGCATCATTTGAATAGTTACGAAATAATAGATTTTCTTCGATTTTGATAATTAAATTTTTTATCAAACTTTATCAACAAATTTTATTTTTGACATTCCGCTGACAGAAGAAATTTAGACCAAGTACTAATTTAACTTTTCAAGTTTGGTTACTGGGTATATATATATATATATATATATGAAAAAAATGGTAAAGATGAATAAAATTACAGTAACAAGTGCCCTTTTCTTCTTCCGTTATAGACGCCTTTCGTTTGGAACGAGCTGTACTATGTTCTTTCTTTCACCTTTTTTTTTTTTCTAGAAAGATTTTTCTGTTCTGATTATTTATATTTTCTTCTATGATAGAGATAATACGTGTTGAGAAGTAACATGACGGCGTTATTAGAAATCTAATGTTCTGACGTCATAGCATTTTGTCGTGACTAGGGAGTCGCTTATGGATATATTCCGAATGGTGATAGTTTAGCTTATTTTTTTTCTAGATATTGGCTGCCATGTAATTAAACCGAGAAGTGTTGAAGATATGATGGATCCGAACCTACTATATCAAAAATGTTTTATTTGGAAATTCAAGACAATTAACTATTTATTACAGTCTGTTGTCGTTTATATCTATTTGAATAAATATATAATTCAAAACGCATATATTACGAATTTTATATTTATACAGATAAATATAAAGGTGCATACGAGTAAAGGCCATATCAGACTAGCGGTTGTCCGGCTGCGGTTGCCAGTAATGATTCTACTATTACCAATCACATTGACCATAACCAGGACCTGCTACATTATAATTGGCTGAAATAAAATCGTCAACCGGCAACGTAACCTTAAAAAGGCGTGACACAGGCTGTGTTCGTAAATTCACTATCAGTATTGAAAATCTATAGAATACATTACGTAAACTATATGTTTTCAATACTGGCAGTGAATTTACGAACACAGCCATATTAACCAATAAGTGGCTAGACGTGTCTACAGTCAAAAAAGTTATATTACATATTTCATAAAATTTGCTAAAATGGTTGGTTGTTGTGCGCTAAACTGCAACAATTCTTCAAAAAAAGGATATATTATGAAAGTTTTCCCCCGTGATACTGAACAAAGAGCAAAATGGGTAGCAAATGTAGGACGACAGTATTGGAAACCAACAAATGCTTCATGTCTTTGCGAGGTTTTTTGTGAAATATTGTATTATTTAATCTTTTAAATAAAATAATACAATCTTTTTTATTTATTATTTTATATAGGTTCATTTTGAGCCAACAATGTGGGAAAAAAGAAAGGATGATCTTAAAAAACTAAAATGTGATGCAGTGCCAACAATTTTTGGATCTTACTTAAAAAAACAGGATAATGAAAAGAATAAAAGGTATAGAAAACAGATATAATAATAAATTAATTTATTAAACTATAAATTAATAAATTAATTTATTGTTTAATTTAAGTTAATTTAGTTTTATTTTTCTCCAAAGCAATATAAGTGACTTAAATCAAGAATCTAGGACTGATTATATACAAATTAATAATTTACAACCTGATTCTGAGATAATTAAGAAATTAGAAATTAATTCTGGCTGTGATAGCATTAATATAGCTGTCATAGAAAGAAACACTGATCAGTCATTTGAAATGCAATCAATTACCGTAAGTGTAATTTTATGATATGTAATTTTATATCATTCCTAAAAGTAAAATTTTTAATATGCATCATACACTTATTTTTATCAGGAAAATATACCATCGACAAGTTATAGCCAGCAAAAATCAATAGAAAAGGATGAAACTACAGTATTACAAAAATGTGAAAAAATTTTATTGAACAAACAAGCAGCAGAAATCATGATGTTAAGAAAGAAATTGGAAAAGATAAAAGATGCTCTTAGAAAAGTAAAAAAAAGAAGTGACAAAAATTTATATAAAATTCAATTAAAACGAATCTTTACAGATGATCAAATTCATGCTTTACTAACAAATTCTAAGAGAGGTCGACAATGGTCTAACGATACAATTATAAAAGCATTACGACTAAAATTTGCTTGTGGTGAACGTGGTTATAAAGAACTAATAAAACAAAATATGCCTTTACCAAATATTCGAACGCTTCAAATGAAATTACAAGGAGTTTAGAGTTTTCAAGTAAAATAATCAGACAATATCTTCAAAATTTTTCTAAAGAGATTTGTATATATATATATTTTTACAACAAAAACCGCTTGTATATAAACATTTGATAAATGTATGTCCTTATTTATACATATAAAAGTGTTTCATTTTTATAATAAGATTCAAAGTGATCTCTTTATCCATTTTGTATAGTTGTCTCTGAGTTGTATGATGTGGATAAGAATATAAAAAATCAAGAGGGAATGGATAATAATATATTGAAACGGAAATACAGGAGAACCAATTTACGATATCTCGAACGTAAAATTCTGTTGCCATTAAGATTAAAAACTAAATATTAATGAATAATGAAATGGTTTTTATTATTAATTTTGATCAAAAAATACTTTTTGATCAAACTTTTTGATAATAACGATAAAGATGAAAATTTAAATGTTATAAATTACATAACATCATATATAAAGTTTTAAATATTTGCAATGGAAAAAAAATTTATCAACTTTAAACTAAACATACAAAAAATTCAGAAAATTTAAAAAGAACAGGTCTGTAAGTACAAGTAATAAATTCAAGTTTTAACGCGTAGGTTTCTCTCTAATAGTGAATTCCATTCACTACACTTCAAATTTTTGAAGATTAAGATATCGCAGTTTCAAAATGCAAGCATGTTCTCTTATGGACGAAATGTGGATTACATCAGGAAGAATATTTGACACAGCCACACATTCTTATTTAGGAAGGGTTACAGTGCCTAGTCATACAGGTGCAATGCATGATTTACTATTTATGCTGGGCGATTTGATGTTGAGATGGAGCCAAATTGTTGGTTATTATTTTACGGGAAATAGTTTTGATAGAGTTGTTTTAAAACTAATTATTTTTCAGATTCTGCATAAAGCAAAATCAATCAATTTAACTGTAAATAATATTAGATCTGACATGGGATTGAATAATATGGCATTATAGCGGAAAATTGGGATAACAGCGAGACGGTATTCATAAATAGTAAATAAAATTCATGTGATCCTGATAAACAATTGTATCTTTTAGCTGATGCAGCATATTTTCTAAAAAATATAAAGACGTGCACATTAAATAATAAATTTCTTACAATTCCTTTTACATTGCAGGAAAAATATAAGTTGCTCACAAATATAATATATGCTAATCATCTTAAAGAATTACTTAATGAACAAAAAAATTTAGAATGTTTGTTAACACCAAGATTAAATAAATCTGACTATAGATTCTAAAAATGCTGTAAATATAGCAAAAAATGTTTTAAATACGTTAGTAGCCTTAGAATTTTTAGCAGATGAGAATAATGCTCCTCATTATTTGACAATAGCATGGTTCATACAATAAGTACATGATTTAAATTAATGACTTCGAGATACATCTCTGTAGCTCTAAGGAAATTACATATAGAAAAATTCAATGAAAGTATCTCTTATATGATTTTATTGATCTTTTAAAAAATTTAAAGGTTGGTAATAAAGGACAATTCAAACCTGTACAAAAAGGAATGATTATAAAACTTGCTAATTATTTATTTAGAAGAGAAAAAAACTTAAATTTGTTTTTACTGGTCATATGATTCATGATTGTATAGAAAATCTCTTTTCTGTAATCAGATCCAAGAATCCAGTTCCTAACGCGTTATCAAATAATAAAAATAATTTAAAACTTATATTTATTTCTTTATATACAAGATATGTATTACTAAGCAACTATGAAGAGAATGATAGAGATTATATAACGGGCTTTCTAGATACTCTTACTTCGAGAAAGGAAACAAAAATGCCAGAAATTAATATAAATATTGATGCTATACAAATAAATTTAAAAGAAATTCCTATCTTTAACAATGTTGAAATGAATATATTATATCACCTGGTAGCAGTCTTTAATGTGCACTTACCTGGTGTAGTGTAGTGAATGGAATTCGCTATTAGAGAGAAATCTACGCATTAAAACTTGAATTTATTACTTGTACTTACAGACCTGTTCTTTTTAACTGAATTTTTTGCATGTTTAGTTTAAAGTTGATAAATTTTTTTTCCATTGCAAATATTTAAAACTTTATATATGATGTTATGTAATTTATAACATTTAAATTTTCATCTTTATCGTTATTATCAAAAAGTTTGATCAAAAAGTATTTTTTGATCAAAATTAATAATAAAAACCATTTCATTATTCATTAATATTTAGTTTTTAACTTTAATGGCAACAGAATTTTACGTTCGAGATATCGTAAATTGGTTCTCCTGTATTTCCATTTCAATATATTATTATCCATTTCCTCTTGATTTTTTATATTCTTATCCATCATACAACTCAGAGACAACTATACAAAATAGATAAAGAGATCACTTTGAATCTTATTATAAAAATGAAACACTTTTATATGTATAAATAAGGACATACATTTATCAAATGTTTATATACAAGCGTTTTTTGTTGTAAAAATATATATATATACAAATCTCTTTAGAAAAATTTTGTTTTACAACAATTATTTATACATCACAGTTTTCTCATTCCTAAATCAATAATTTCTCAGTACATATAATATATAAATTATACATAAATTAATTATATATAAAGGCATACCTGAGTCAAAATAATACTATGAGTAATAAATGAGTAAGAAAGGCGTAGGATATATCTTACAATTCTTTTATAAAAAAAAAGGTTAAAGATGTGGATAGTCAAAAGATGATGGTAGACGAAGCGTACTAAGAAACGCCATATCTTGTGGATAATATGTCGCTAGTACTTCGTTTGGTACATAATGAGACCACGCATATTTACAAAAATATTGACCAATTTTATTATGTCGGATAAATTTTGGTAAAGCTGCCTCTATTACAGAATCTAAAACAAAAAAATTGTATATTGCACATTAACAACATCATATATGTATGTAAGATGCATCTAGCAATCTTCTTGTACCTTCGGCAGCGTAGTACTTATCGCCATTTTCACACAGAATAGTGTAAAATGGTTGTGATAAAGTAATGGCTTCAGGAATCCTTTGATTATGTAAAATTCTAAATCTAGATTCTCTAGCCATGCATGTATTATAACTTTTACTCCAACCAATTATTACTCCAGTATGATTCATATCATCTCTATCATTCCAAGTCAAGATCATCCCAACTGCATATTTCATTTTACACGGCCTTTCTTGTGGTGTTATAACATTTGTAGGTGCTAACTCTGGCTGAAAAATATAATCCATAATAGAAATATATTTTTCGTATGTGTTTAATATATTTTCAAAATGTTTAAAATTTTTTTTCATATTCAGATTACATTTACCAATTACATA
Source organism: Pogonomyrmex barbatus (assembly GCF_055798465.1). Taxonomy (NCBI): domain Eukaryota; kingdom Metazoa; phylum Arthropoda; class Insecta; order Hymenoptera; family Formicidae; genus Pogonomyrmex; species Pogonomyrmex barbatus. The sequence goes on from NW_028297120.1 coordinate 336,319, forward strand.
TTAGCAATTAATATACTGCATTATATACAATGAATATTAATTATTAGATACTATAATTAAATTATTATTCATTTATAAGCATTAAAAAATTTTTTAGACACTAACTTGATGCGTAATATACTTTCAATAATAAATTATAATTACCTCAATAAGCCTTGCCATTCGTCCGAACCGATTTAAGATGGAGGCAATTTGCCGTCCTTCTATAGAGTCATCGTTGCAGCACTCCTGCATATATAAAGAATGGGGAAAAATTATTTTTTTGCAACATTTTTTAAAACATTTTTTACAACAATTATTTCAATTATTAGCAGATAAATATATGAAAAGCAATGTAGTAATTTCACCTATACAATATATGTTTATATAGGGAACTAAAAGAAGTTTCTAATTTGCTTGCTATTGATTTTTATATTGAATAACAGATTTTTATTATAGTGTGATAAAAGAAATGTTTCAAAAAATGAAAAAAATTTGAAAATGAGAATCTTTGAATTTGTGCATATTTATCTATATATATAAATTAATTTACATACCAATATCCTTTCTAATGGAATTCTGATATTTGATAATCTTATGTGATTCTGCACATAATGGAGACCTAATTGCTGAATAGTATCTCTATCGAACGGATTCAACATATATCGGAACTCCAATAGTGAACGCAATTGTAGAGATCGATCGTAATGATGTTGATAATTAGGATTAACCATTTGCAAATAGTTAATCATTCGTAATGCCATCTTAAAACAAAGATTGCATATATAAAATAAAATTATAACAGATTACTTTGTTCAATCACACATAAAAAACACATTTTATTGAATTATCTCTGTTCCTAATTGATTATTCACAATATTTTTGCCAATTATTTTTATAAATTCAACAAAGTTTCATAAAAGCAATTAATTTATTAAAAAATATTAACCTGTGAAGGATTCATCTCAAAATGCTTATTGAAATTTTCTATAGGACATCTTCTACCACGAGTTCTAGGACAATCATTCTTGCTTCGAATAGCTCCACCTTGTAAAATATCAATATAGAGATATTCTTCATCTTCAGAATTTTCTGTATTACTATAAACAATAAAAAGTTATGTAGTACAAATGCATGCATATATGCAAGTGCATCCAGGCACAGATGCTCGTGTATAATAAAAGTATAAAAGAGAAAAGTTTGAAGAAATGAGATGCAAACTAAAATTATGCTTACGGCTTCCAACTTAAAAAATGATGAGTAGGAACGAATATTAGATTGCAGCGTACGCCAAGCCTTCTCGCCACACTGTGGAATATTACTGCCAAAGTTATAGAGTTACCAATTTTGTTTTTTAAAACCTATATATTATAAATTACAATAAAAAGATTTCAATATTATAATAAATGTAAAAATACACTTGTAAATATGATCATAATACATAATAACTTACGCCGTCTATGATAATTTCTTCTAGTTCATAAACCTTGTTTTCTTCATTGGTAAGCTCATCAATTCCACAGAAGCCTAATTTAACAAATAAAACTGCTCGAACTGCATCTATAATCTGCTGTTCTATCTGCCTGCTCCATTGATTGTTATCGATGTTGTTGCATTTCCAAAAAGAAAATTGCTTAGCCGACGTCGAAAATATTGGATGTGTAGGGTGTGCTTTTTTAAGGTCCTCCAATACCTGTTTTGTGATATTGTCCAGTTCAGCCTCCACATCTAAATAATAGATATGTTTCAGAGGCTGATACCATTGTGTTACAATGGTAGCTGCTCGTTCTAAAATTTGTTGTTCTTTGGGACTATTGATAAACTCTTTCCATGCTTCCTTTAGATAACATTTATGCACATATGAAAGAAGTTTCTTGCCATAATATTGATGCGTCAAGTTACAATCATTGGAACTAAAAAAATATATGCATATTAGCTGTGCAATGAAGTCATACATTTGTCTGCGATATCAATAGTTTTATCAAATCTTACTATGGTGACAACGTAGTCAAATATATTAACTCAGCCATGAAAAAATGGTAACTCATAGAATGCGCACCCATATTTGGGCGAAATAAACAATCAAAATCTTCCATATCAATATCGCATAATTCGTCTTTTTGAAAATGTTTTTTGGCCATCAACGATAGATAATGCTCCAATTTATATTTACATTCTATGCTGACTTTTACTTGATCTTTAAAATTTATATATTTTGAATTTTGTATCTCTTTTTCATAAAGTCTTCTTAAATGAGGCCACCTAGAATAAATCAAAATAAAAAAATATGTTGTTATTTGTAAAAATATATTATTGGTTGAATCCAGTACAACTGCTCACTGGAATGGCTAAGTAGCAATTAAATGTAATTGGTTTATACTTTTAGATTCATCAAATCACATTTAATTGCTACTCACTTGCTAGTCACTCAATATTCATTTCTATCAATATAGATTAAATTTAAGGGTTTATCTTTATTTTCTTTCAGTTTAAAAAATTAGACTATGAGGTTTTCATTTCTAGTATTTATCCTCTTTTTTGACTTTTAATCTAAGTTTTATGCTTTGAGAACTGCTCTGGAACTTTTTAAATTTCCATGAGAAAATCCTCAAAAATTATAGAATTTTAGATTTGGTAAATATGAAGTGAGAATTGAATTTGAATCTGCTGATTAATTTGTGATTATAAATATTAATCCATGTGTTACTTCTATTAGGAGGAGAGGGTCTTCTTTGGGTAAAGAGGAAATAAGTATCTTTAATGGGATTATATGATACCATTAGCTTAGACTTGCTTTTTTTAGCTAAATTTCTTGCATGATTTATCTTTTCTAATTTTTTTCTCCAACAGAAACAAAAAGAATAGGTTTATTAACTTCAATCGATATATGATATATATACAAAATAATCTTATGATTATTTATAATCAACTCCAAAGTGCCTATTCCCGTTTCTAAATATGTGTGCGAGTATTCATAGAGTTTAAATCCATGAAATTTGACAACTTTAAACAACTATGCGGATCGGTTATTCTTTCGGAATTCTTTTGTGCTAAATAACTTAAACATTAAGCTGAAGGCACCTTAAGCTTCAATCAAATTTAAAAAAAAAAACAGATCTTTACTTGCTTATTAATACCACGACTGTAACAATGGTATATAGAAGGCAATTATAAGAAAAAAAAAGGTAAATATTTATAATCTTTGTGTTTATTATGGTGATGGTAATCACCGTTTTATCGCTGAATTCGCATTCCAGGCAACGTCGGTTATTTTTTAAATCGCGAGAATTTCGCAAGGATGACGAGGTTACCTCTGATAAACCTTCTTTTGCCACAGCATGTTGTCGTTGAGTATATTGAGGAATCGTTTGCATGTAAGACTAAAATTCACGACGTCCTTGAAGCTGATGCTCTGCTGCTGCAGGATGATGTTGATTATCTCGGTAGACAGTAACGTTATCATGATTATCGACAGAAATTCGACATCAAATCGTAGACTGTTATGCGAGTGATCGAATTCACTGTACGATCACACGGAGCTTGTCACCTGTCTATTCGACTTCTTATCCCACACTCGTACCACTCACGGAACAGACCACAGATTACTGACCACTAACCGACCTCAAGCTTCAACTAGCTCCGAACTCCCAGATTACCCCAACAAACAAATTCCCGTCATCTGCACGTTTTTTTTTTTTTTTCTTTTGTAATATCGCTTTTGTCATAGATTTAATTTGAATAGATTTGTACTTATCAGAGTGCAATCCATTTGACATTTCGAAGCACCTTTGATTGGTCAATTAATGAAATCCTTTGTTCTGATTAGTCAATCAAACATTTCGCATCATTTGCAACGAGATTTTGGTCCATATTTTGAATCTTCTTTTATCGATAAAAGTGCCTCTAAAAATAGTTTGTGCAAATGTGATTGGTCAATTTCAATTAGACAATCCGCCGATTAAGGTTAACCGGAGTTGGTGAGACCGGCCCAAAATTCATGCGAAATAATGAAATCTAAGTGATTTTTTAATTATTTTTGCTCATGAGATCTATTTTGATGCTGAAAATGACATCGGTCATAAAAAGACATTATTATGATAATTAAGGCCATTGCACAAAAATTTTAATCGTAATTGCAAGATCATAAGCAAATTGACCAATCAATTATACTCCTTACAGTCTAAAAATAATTGATTGTAGTTGGTTAATTCGCTTACGATTATCACTAAAATTTTTTCACGTGCAATGACCTTTAGTCCCGGTATACAATAGGTGATTTAAGCTTTAAGTCAAGAAATTGACCAATCATAGTCGAGTATTCTTCCATTCTTTGACTCTGATTCGTCCATTTCTTATGGCTTAGGTCTTAAATCATCCTATTGTAGACCGGGACTTAGACTAGCGTTCTTCGATTCGCGTAGTGCGCACATGCGCAGAGACACGCACGCGTAATTTAATGGTGGATACAGCAGCGGATACACGCATAATTCGGGATAGAAATACAAGTGGGCCGATCACATAGCTGCAGAGTCCGTATCGTTTCGGTGTTGATCGCGCGGGTGTACGATCCGGTCCGTCGCCGATTTGATCAACACGAGTAATACGTAACATCGCTACGGAGCGATCGAAGCCGTAATTACGACGTAAAACGAGCGTAATAATAAATTCCACGTCGGCGTTGTACCGCGAGTGCTGACATGGGTTCTAACAAACGTCACAAAACCGAGAAGTCTCGCGATGCCAAGAAGAAGCGTCACCGCAGCCGCTCCAGAAGCTACACGCCCGACCGCGAGAAGTCTGACAAGCATAGGCATCATAAAAAGCACAGGAGGAAAGAGCGTAAGGACTATGATAGCGATGGTACGATCCTTTTCTCATATCTCATTTACATTACAATATATATATATATATATATATATATATAGCATATATAATGAAAAGTATATCTGCTTTGAATATAAGTAATGCACTTATGTTTACTGCTTGTCTCACTCAACAAGCTAAATTGCTTCGGTGCTTATAAGCTATTATAAGTGTAATAAAAAAATGGTGAATAAAGAAAAATTAATTCATATATTATTTGCGTGAGCATTACTTTTATTGGAATCATTTGACGATAAAGGTGATCATAATACTTATACTAAAAATATTGAAAATTGTATGATGTTTCTGATTAAATACTCTTAAAAAACTGATACCTCAATTGCAAAGTTGTATGGAAAATGTTTTATCATAGTAAACAATTTAAGTTAATTAATAATTGCATATTGCAGATTTGTATATTTTTATGTAAATATTTTCAAGTTTTAATTTTATTTTCAATAGGAATTTATACTTATTCTTATACTGTGTAAGTCCGTAGAAATCATTTTAAATATTTTTGAAGAAATGCATTCTTGAGAAAAATATTTCAAATAAAAATTGTTTAATTTTAAGGAAATAAATATTTGTGAATTCTTCTTTTTAAGTTACAAATATTTTGTATATATTTTATTTATTTCAGCATTTTTCAAATTTTGTTCTCTGCTTAACATATAATTTTATATATATATATAATTATATTATAAAATTAAGTCATACTGTTCTTTTATTGCATTTGCTTTAGACTAAAAAGACTAAAAGTTTATAAGCTCTCACTCTTTTACTGCTGTACTTTGATGTAAAAAACATTTGTAAGCAATATTTATAATAGTACATTATGAATGTTTCTTTGAGCACTTATAATGTCAAAATAAATGAGCATTTATAAGTACTTAAAATACTTGAGCATCCAAAGCAAACACATCTATTAGTATATATATTTTTTCTATAATCCAAATGAGAAATATGTATATATTTTCTTTTTTTTTATAGAAATTTTATATATATAAAATTAAAGAATAAAAATAGATTTTTTTCCTTTCATTTTCAGTTGAAATTGTTAATGCTCCACCTCCACCGAAAATATCAAAATCATCGCATCCTTCAACGCCTCCACCACCTGAAATTTCCAAACAGCGCAGTCCATCTCCAGCTAAAGGTGGAGCATCGCAAACCTCATTATCCATTGAAGAAACTAATAAACTTCGTGCAAAGTTGGGATTAAAACCATTAGAAGTAGATAATGCATCTAAAGATGATCCTAGTAAAATTAAAGACGATCTGGGTGAGTTTTATCATAAACCAGCACCAAACAATAGTGATAAAATAAAGGCGCAGAAGTTGAGAGAAAAGATAGGTACTCAGAAGGAAAAAAGACAAATTGAGGCAAATTTATCAAAGATGAAGAATTTGGGTGAATGTGATTCAGATGATGATACCCAAGCATGGATCAACAAATCTAGACAATTAGAAGAAGAAAAAAAGAAAGCAGAAATGAGAGTAATGTCTTAATATAATTTTTATGTTACTGTTTTATGTTGAATATATTAAATACATTGATATTAATTTTTAAAGTACTATATTTAAAATTGTAAAAACAAGAAATATATATATATATATATATGTATATGTGTGTATATATATATATATATATATATATATATATATATATATATACACATATACATATATATATATATATATATATTTTACAATAATAAATTTTACAATAATTTTATACATCATAATATTAAAAAAAAATTTGTTTAGCTGTTCTTTTAGCTCTTAGATTTTTAAATGTCTTATTTTCATTTAAGGCAAAGATGTTAGATCAATTGGATGAAGAGTTTGGTATTGGTAATTTGGTTAAAGAGGAAATACATATTGCTCGCAATACAGCATATACTCAGAAAGATTTAAAAGGTCTTACAGTCGAGCATGATGTTGTAAGTATAATAATATAATATTATATACTTATAATATAATATATAATATAATATATGATAATATGATATTAATTTTTATTAAAATATAATAGAATAACTAGTCAATTATAGTAATAGTTAACACAAATACAACTCAAGTAAAATAAAGTGAATAAATTAATAATTTTTAATTTAATTCAGTTAATTTTAAACAATTTAATTTTTAACTTCAACTATTTTTAAAAACACATTATTTCAATCTAATTTTTCATGTCAATCTAAAAACACATCAATTTCATTTTAATTTTTTAACATTTTTCTAAGTTAAAATTTTTTATAAAAATAAAATTTATTTTATTTTTTGTATTTGTTTTAATTTATTTAAAATAATCCAATTTTAAAAAGTTACATTCTTTAGTATGTAAATAATACTTTTTAAAATTAATTTAACTTTAATATAACTTTTAACTAAATTATTTTTTTTATATAATTTTTAACGTAACTAAATTTTAAAAATCATTAATTTTAACTTTAAAAAGTAACATAATTTTGATTCTTATATGATAATTGTTTCAAAACATATATATATATAATGTATAAATTAAATCTATTTATTTTTTTTGATTAATCCTTTTTAAATAAGAAATATTTTATAGGAAACATTTGAAGAAGGCAAAACTGTAATCCTAACATTGAAGGATCAAGAAATATTAAGTGAAAGTAATGATTTACTTGTAAATGTGAATATGATTGACAATGAACGTTACAAACGTAGTGTTTTAAATAAGATTAAGAAGCCTACATATGATCCATATGCTGATGAAAACTTTGATGAGTATGGATTTCCTAAGAATAAAATTTTAGAAAAGTACGATGAAGAAATTGATGGTGAGAAAAAAGACAATTTTGTATTGGGTGCCAATAATGCAGTAGAATTTAAGCGACGTCAAATAGAGACAGTGAAGCAACGCTTAGCAAATAAGAAACTAGAAACGCTACAAATGGTAGAACCGAAATTAGCAAGTGAATATTATAATGAAGAAGAACTTGCAAAATTCAAGAAACCAAAGAAGAAGGTAAAAAATTATTTGTATAATTATAGTTTTCTATCTGTACTAGGTAATATTCTTTAAATATAGATTTGTTTATATTTGTCTAGATTTGTCTATATTTCGCTTTTAAAATATAACATTCTTTATAATAAGGTTATATATTTGCAGATTATTACCATGCTATGAATCATTGTTGATATTGTTAATATGAATGTTGCAGTTTACTTGATCAGATTTGCTTTCTTCTAACTCTGATGAAATGAACAATACAATATTCACGAAATGTTGACATTACTAATGGTTCATGCGGTGATAATCTGTAAATCATAATACAATTTTAGAAGAAATACTCATGAAATATCCTTCAAGATATAATACAAAAATTATATATGATTGTAGATTCGAAAAATTAGAACAAAAAAGAAATTGAAGGCTGATGATTTAGTTCCCGTGGACAACGATTATCTTAGAGATCTTGGGAGTAGGAGAAGGAAAAAACCGGAAGATATGAAAGATAATGATGCTTTAGATGTTGATGATTTAGAAGGTAATTAATAAAAATATATGATTTCATAAAAATTAGTCATACAAATCTATTTGAGCATAATTTATGTATTCATAAATTGAACTCTAATTTGAATGAAACGTTTTCTGTTCAATTATTGTGTAGTCTATACTAATATATATATATATATATATATATATAAAATATGCATAACAAATTGTTATCAAATTTTATATTTGGTTTTCATACTTTTAAATCTATATGTAGATAACGTATTATATTATATTATCTATTATATTATCTATTAAATTTACTAAAATTATTATTAACAGCTCCTACAGAAGATCTTACTGGGATAAAACTTGAAGAAGATGATAAAGAATTAGAATTACAATTAGCTCTAAAGAAAACTCAGCGTTTGAAGGAAGGACATTCAGTTGGCATTCAAAAGACTGTTGAAACAATAAAACAAGAAATTCTTAACGCGGAGGAAAATCAACCTGGAAATATCGTTCTTAATTCTACTGCAGAGTTCTGTAGAACTTTGGGCGATATACCGACTTATGGACTTGCCGGAAACAGAGAGGAGAACGGACAAGAACTCATGGTATATTAAATATAATATATTATTAAACATTTATGTTAGTATATAACGTTGCATTTGTAATATAAATGTTATAGGACTTTGAAATGGATGGAATTAAAGATGAGCCGCCTGCGAATGAAGAGGAAGATGATGGCCGTGGTGCCTGGAATACAGTGCATTTAGGTATTCATATATTTAAGATAGATTTGATATAAAAACTGATAATTTTTTATAAGAAAAAACAAAATAATTTATTTTTATAAATGTGTGTGTGTGTGGTGCGCGTGCGTGCGTGCGTGCGTGCGTGTGCGTGTGTGCGCGCGCGTGTGTGTATGTGTATGTATATTCATTAATTTGTTATTATAATCGAATTATTTTAAATGTTTCCTTTTCCTAAACATAAATTTTGTATAAATAGATGAGAATACTTCAGAACCAGTTGTAATGGAAGCTGCGATTCTGGACGCCGAACCATCACTCGGTCATGGGGTAGGTGGAGCTTTAAAATTAGCCATGAGTAAAGGTTACTTGCAGAAAGAGGATAGCAATCGCCCTTCGGCGTCACGATTCGCACATCTACAAGCTCAGAATTATTCGATAGAAGATAAAACATACGGGTAAGCGAGCTATATATTATCGCGATTCGATATACGATAATCTCTCACGTGTTTCAAATATATATATCGCGTAGAGAAAACACGTAAGAAATGATTCTTATGTCGAATGCGCTTCCACAAGTACTGTGTTAGACAAGTCTCTAGTGAATTTCAAACTGTCAGTTAACAGTTTTAAATAGAGCCCGGAAATCGGTGCTCGGAACGAGTGATCCGCTACCACTATGAGAGTTTACCGCTTAATCGGAGGTGAACACGGCCCGAGAAGAGAGTAGGATTTGTTAAGGTATGTTTATATTATGCGATTCCATTGCTGCGAATCGTGTTAAGACTCTAGACAAATCTCCGTTCACGAGAAGATCAAGTGCCAAATGTTAGATTACAGGACAACAGCAAAACAGATCTATTCAGGAAAGATTTACTGTTTTTATCTTTAGGAATGACCACAATTGTTTTATTTATTACTGAGGCTTGCATGTATATAAATTTATACCATTATGGATTTTACATAGATCAAATGATCTATATCTAATGGATTCTATGTTTAACAGAATATTGAAATGTTTGATATTTTTGAGCGTATTTAAATTTCGGATAAATATAAGGATAATGGAAAAGAAAATTATCTTTACATAATTGTTAAATTTTTTTATGTCATCAATATTTATCATAAAATATAGTTTGTTTATATTACAAATGTTTTAAATGTTAGTTAATATTGAACTTCAAACGACATACCTTAAAAATTATTTTAATTTAATCGCATAATGTGATGTATCTTGAAGATTTACATGCATCGTTCTTCGTAAAAATTTCTTTGTACTGGTAGTGGACACAAGTTTCAAAACATCGCATTTCAAGGGCTTTAATTTTTATCTTATCTCTATAATATCTTATTATATATCTTATAAATCTTATTATTATATTATATATCGAAATATGGTTAAGACAATAAAAAAGTAGTCATATTTCTTTAATTAATAATTTTGAGGAAAATTGAATTTTAACAAACAAAAAGCTCAACTTGAAGTTCTTTTATTCTTCATAACTTGAATCTATTTTATTTGCTCGTTCATGTATTATTTTTGTTTTAGGGATGACGATAAATTTGGCAGGAGGGATCGTTTTAATGGACCAACATCCGATTTCAAGGAAAAAGAAGGTTTCAAACCAAACGTTAAACTTGAGTATATTGATGACGACGGGCATGTCTTGAGTGCTAAGGAAGCTTTTCGATACCTATCACATAAATTTCATGGGAAAGGTCCAGGAAAAAATAAGGTTTTTATAGATTATTGTTATTTTATAAATACGTATTAGACTAATTGGATTATATCAGAATATTATAAATATTATCAGATTATAGATTATCAGATTCAATCAAGACTAATATTTGAAGTGATAATGATTCTTCAATCTTTTAGGTGGAGAAGAGAATGAAGAAAGCTGAACAAGAAGTTTTAATGAAACGAATGTCTTCAACGGATACACCTTTAGGTACACTAAATTTGTTGCAAGCAAAACAGAAGGAAACACAATCGCCATATATAGTGCTCAGTGGCAGTAAACAGATGCAAACGTAAGGATACTTAATTTATTTTAAAATAAATCAAACATTTTTTAATTCGCCAATATTTTAAATATATATATATGTAGATATTTATCTTAATTTTTCTTTTTTTTTATTATGGCATAAACAAATTGGAATGCAATAATGAATATTTTGTTTGCAGGACCAGCATAGCTAAAACAAAACATTGAACGGTAAAAATATATAAGTATAAAAATTGTATATAATCTTACATGTATAGTGCAGCATCTGGAAGTAAAAATTAAATTTACAGTTTTATGTGAAAATTATAACTAGGAGAAGAAATTATGTATTTTTCTCAATTAATGAATCATAAGTAAATAATAATTAAACAAGTATTCAAAAAAATTTATCAGGATTCAGGATCAATCAGTTCTGCATAGCTTATTTAATTCTATAATGTATTATTGTGTCTGAAAAAGTAATTGAATGAAAGAGAGAGAGAGAGAGAGAGAGAGAGAGAGAGAGAGAGAGAGACGAAAGAGAATAATTTTATAGATATTACTTATACACAATAAAGCATACTTAACACATATAAATATATATTTCTTTATTAGCGAATCACAAATTTTATATGTAATATAATATTTATATTGTTTTTAATTATTCAGATTGTATTTTACATTGAAGTGTAAAATCAAGTAAGAAATAAAAAATATAAAGAATCCAAATGATAAAAGAAAAAAGATAATAGATATTTTACTCGATAAATTGTCATAGATGTAAATTCATATATTTTTTTCCTGTTTTATATATTTTTATGAAAAATATACATATTTTTCATAAAATCTGATTATTTAATATTTTTCATATCTTTTTCTATTATCATCCCTCCGAATGGGTTCTCACCTTGGACTGATAAAAGAGTTTACAGTAGCAGAGCTATCCATTCAGGAATATAACTGGATGCAATCAATAAAAAGGAAACTTCCATCAAGCCATTTTAAGATTAGTTATTGTGCCAAGAGCTAAATAGTATAGGGGAGTTGCGTCGGAAAGAGGCACTCTAATCAGTATCTCCCAGATACCTGGAATACAAGTCAAGCCTTGAGCATTCACGGTTCTGTCCGAGTAATATCGTACAATACTCGTGGAAACAATATGGAAACCATATTTCGGATAAACGATGATTTAAATAAAATCCAGGTCGTTGCTTCTTTAGAAAGCGAACGACCGCAAGAGATTAATATCGTTAATTACAGTTCCGATCAAAATCTGAGTTCGTTATGAATCGGCGCTGCCAGGCATCGATTCAAAAAATAGTGCTAACTACAAAAATTCATAAGCCCACCTTTGCAGCTGCCTCGGATTCGGCGGACAAAGAAGGATGTGTTCCAGTTATTGTATAAAAACGTCCGAATCACAATACATTCAGTCTATCAGATAATAATTTGAATAAAAGGCCTAAAGTTACTGACTTAGGCTTATATGATGATCAATTGTCTAATTAAGATAGCCTTTGTTATTCCAAAGGGATTATCCTGATAGAAAATCCATCCAAGATTATTATCATAGCCACCAAAACCATGATTTTCATCAGGAAGTACAAATTTGAATCTATTGAAACTTCTGACGGATCTCGAAAAATCAGCGGAGAATAATAGAATTTCTTTTTTTTAGAATAGAAAACTAAAATTGATGAGATTACAAGATTGATTATAAGATTTTTGAAAATTGGTTCTTTGTCTGCTTAGCCGCTGATAATCCTCCTCTCATAATCATTTTGTGAGCTAAAACAGCTAGCAGCTAAAACCTGATAGGACTTTTCATAGACATCGAAGAGACTCTTAATAATACTTCCAATGTGGCAATCGAACAAATAATAATAAATAAGACACGAGATTCCAGGAGCATTTATAGACTAGATGCGGGCAGAAACTCAATCGTTAATTATGACGAAAAAAATTCTCAGACAACCGATTAGACGAAGAATATATTTTCCTTTCTGCTATGTCTAGTCTAGAAAGAACTTGAACAACAAAGTTGAAGGAGGCAGGCTTTATGATCTACAACTTTCAAAGAAAGAAGACAGCCTTGGATATCAGACAAAAATGTCAAAGATCTGATGGTTAATCCATCCAAGACTATTATCATAGCCACCAAAGCCATGATTTTCATCAGGAAGTACAAATTTGAATCTATTGAAACTTCTGACGGATCTCGAAAAATCAGCGGAGAATAATAGAATTTCTTTTTTTTAGATATTAGGAACTATTTTACTACCTGCTTTCACAAGCATTACTCGTAACTACTATCGCAATAAGATTAGCATGTTAATAGAAAAATCAATTAGTTTTTTAATCCGCAACATTAATATGAAAATTATGATCTATTTACATCTATGATAATAATAAACGATTACATATAGAATATTTTTATTTTTGTCATATATGATTATATATTTGCATTATTTTGTTACAAACAATATGTCACTACAGTTACAAATATTCACTATAGTTGATAAAATATTACAGAGACCCGAATACTACAAAATATAATTTCATCGTTTTTTTTTTACGAATACTTCTATTTCATTAATATCATTATTACATTAATATCTATCAAAATGTCACAAAGTTTTGGATAATTTTTATAGGAATTGAGTACTATCCGCTAATTTACAACACATTTGATATGAATGTTAAATATGCCTAATACTACTTTCGCATATATCAACGATGGTAAAACTTTACTATAAAGAACAGTGAGTATACATGCATATATAATATAGTGTTAACTATCCCTGATATCACAAGGCTTGTTTGTGCAAAAATAGTACTTGGTTGTACTAATAATACTTAGTTCTTTGAATCTGACAGTGCATCGCAATCTATACATTAACGTTTTTACCAATATGTATTTTTTTTTAACGACACAACTGTAGCTATGCGTGCGTATATATACGCAATATAATCTATATACATACGTACTTGTCTCTATGTAATTAAAATCACTTTTATTTTACTATAAAATGTGTTTTAATACAGAGAAAGTTTGGCACTTCCTTTGGCAATCTGAAACTGGTTGCATGTCTTTTTAGTACCTGATATTTACATTTTTTGAATGCTTTTAGTATACTTTTATTTAAAAATTGGATTTTCCATTCACTATTTATCTGCACATAAACTTTCCAAATATATATAATTCTATACTATTTTAATAGAACTTTTTATATAAGTTATAGTTAATTATCAGATCTAAAGAATAGGAAAAAATTTTTTTCTTCATAATTATATAAATTAATCATTTTTCTTAAATTCGCTTAAAAGCAGGAAAATAAATATAAAGATGAATCTTTAAGCTACTCATCACCAGTATCGTTTTAAGTATATATTTTTTATGAACATTTTCTTCGACAAGATGCTCTTTGAAGATGTATTTGAAAGTAATTGTTATCTATTTAAAGAATCGGAGTTTTGGTCGGATTTTTGTTTGTTACTATTATCTTCTTGACAACTTTGACTAGATTTGATAGGTTTGATGGATTTTAATTTCGTAGTTCCGCTAAACCGAAAATTTACATCACTACAAGTATCAAGTGGATGTATGGTTCCTGTCAAATTTGTTAACGAATCATTGGTTGTAACTTCGAGTTTGCTAGTGGGAACTTTTTTTATAGAACCTAATTCATATGCTGATTTTGATGATTTCAACTTAAGTTTCAATGGTAACGATATCGATTTTTCTAAATTGATAGCTGGAACTTTTAAATTATTCTCGTTCTGAGGAACCGGATTGTTTGCCAGATTCATAGTGTCAGTAATTTGAATGTCGATATTGACTGTTTTGGGATCATTTTCATCGTTGTTGCCTCGTATCGCTTGTTCAGAATATTCGTTTCTAAGAGCTGCTAACTGCGCACGTTGCTTCTGTATGTGATTGTGCGAATTTAAAAAGAATGAAGAGACTTTTTCTAATTTCGTTGCTAAATTGGGTTGGCTCATAGTTGATTTCAAAGGATATGGTGTATCCATACTATTATTCCTTAAAAGATTTTGAGATTCTCTTCCGGTTGAGTTACTTTTTATCATCCCGTATTTGTTATCTTCAATGACTTTTAAAGGATATGATTTAGTACCAGCACTTCGTCGTTTCTCGACCATACTCAATTGTGCGAGTATCCTACGAACTTCGCCCGGGATTTCGATATCAGCACGTGTATCTGCTAATTGCTGAATAAACGCACCTAACGTGGCCACTGTTACTTCAAGACTACGATTTTGAGACTCAAGTTTGTGAATAGTCGCTTGTTGCATTGATCGTGCTGTTTCGAGCCTGTGCAAGTTACTCATGGTAATCTGTAATGTATAATTTCATCATTACTGTAGTAACAATAATAGCAAAAAAGAGGATTACAAAAAACAAAAATTAGATTATTTTTTTGTAAAAACTAAATTAAAAATATAAAAAATATAAAATTGTATTGAAATAACTTTTATATTGATCTTATCCTCATATTTTTAACTGCAATTACTGTAGTTTATCTGATATTTTAATATTATTATTTATTAATATCAGTATTATATCTAATGACTAACTGAATATTCTATCTGTGATTGTTATTAATTTTAAAACTGTGATTCTAAGACTCATACACGGAATCTTTAAATTCATTGATATTTGATAAATGTTTCTCAATAATGATTACCTCTAGTTGTTCGCTAAGTTGTGCAATTTCTTGTGTAAGTTGTTTATTTCTAAATTTAAATTTCTCCAAATTTTCCATTTGTGGCTTTACCGATATCATTTCTTCTTGAAGTACTTGATATTCCACTCTATATTCGTTTAATTGCTTTGTGATTTCCAAATCAGGATAAAATACACGTTTCATTATGCGATCTAAACTTTGCTTGTCTATCGCTGGCACACGTGTCTAAGATTAGAAATAAAATACATGATGTAATATTTATGTAAATTTAGTTTTTTGTTTCTGATTATTTATAATTGATTAAAAGAAGAAGATTGGAATATAATTTTACCTTGAGGTATTCCATAATTTCCTCAAAGCTGTCACAACATAATAATTGATCTTGATGTTCTTCCAATAATGCAACTGATACACGGAAGAGGACTTCGGAGCTTTCCAGAAAAAGCAAATCTGTAGGAAAAACGAATTATATCACAGATAACTTCATTAAAACTGGATTTTATATATTATTATTATTATTAAATAGAAAAATATATATCTTACCAAAAACTCTGGTTACAAAACCTAAAGAAAACTGGCTGGAAAACAATGTTAATAACCATGGAGCGGCATATAAAGTAGGCGAAACTTCATGTTTGTCAAAGTGATTATAAATAGCTGGTAAGCGATCGTGTAATAGCCTAGAAAGTTGATATAAGTGCAATTGCAATGCTGCCATATCTGGCAAATACAATTTTCTAAGTCCTCGGCGAAACATTAGATGTCGTAATAAGAAAAAAGCTTGATCCTCCGCCATCTAAAGAAAAATTATATGTATTATTAATAGCATAAATAATATTAATAATATCCAAATATATTCAAAAGTTAATATAATAAATATAAAATGTAGAAAGCTAATTATTATTGTCAAGTTGTAAAATTATTGAATAAATTATCAAAATAATATGAAAATTACACTCACATGCAATAAAAGGACTCCAGCAACGAAACTAAGGCCTTGACAATAACCGACCTCATGATCTAGCAAAGAATAGGCCTTCAATAAATTGAAAAGTGCTAATTGACCAGGTCCCAATGGTGAACTAAAATATGGATGACTCGGGAACGTTCTCCCCAAGTCAATAAGGATAGCATGTTGTTGAGATGTAAGTTGCTTCAGGAGAAGTTCATAGGGTGTATTATAATTTGGAAATTCTTGAGTGTCTATAGGCGGTTGTTTTAAGCAAAATTGCTCGGCTAAAAATTGCCAAACTTCCCCTCTTTTTCCTTTTGGTACACCTATATTTAAAAGAATTCGTTTTGTATAAAGTAAAAGATCAGAATAATTTTCAAAATATTATGCTTGACTGAGATATTTTCATTTTATATTACCTTGCTTGATAGCATGTAAAAGCATTTGATTATCACATTTGGTAGAAACCCGAGATTCCTTGCTAACAAGAAGGTCCCAGACTTCTACTACTTCACGCGCGCAACTACTAAGCTCGTCATATTCAAGCTTGATTCTTTTTACCGTTGCCTCCTCTTGACGTTCTAATATTTTATATTTGAAGAAAATAGATAACGTAAATATCACTATTATATATTAGACAATTAATATATTTCTAGATATGAGATTTTTTACCTCTAAGTTTCGCGTTTTCTTTTTCCATTCTTATAAGTATCAATTGTTGATTAATCGCTTTCTTCCACAAGTCTCGTAATTCTTGTTTTGATCTACGTTTTACGGACGTTTCCGAACTTTTGAGAATATTAATTTTTTCAATTTCTCTAGCATTATCTTTGTTCGGTGTTACAACTCTGTTTAGT
Source organism: Pogonomyrmex barbatus (assembly GCF_055798465.1). Classification (NCBI taxonomy): domain Eukaryota; kingdom Metazoa; phylum Arthropoda; class Insecta; order Hymenoptera; family Formicidae; genus Pogonomyrmex; species Pogonomyrmex barbatus. The sequence goes on from NW_028297120.1 coordinate 353,888, forward strand.
ATTGTTTGTCGCCAAGAACTATTGGCTTGTATTGTGCTACTTCCATCAATGTCCGTTGGAGATGTTTTCGGTGAATTACCAACTTTTAAAAAGCTATAAAAAAATATAATAAACGGATAAAAAAAAACACGACATATAGAAAAATGCCAAGAGATAATTGAAAGTATAATAAAAATATATTTACATATCCATCATGGAACTCTTTGGTCCGTTATTTACACCTATTTGTTGTTCAGGCGAAACACGTAATGATCTTGGTCTACTCGATTCCGGTGAAATATCCAGTATAGATGACTGTCGCGAGTTATCTGGACTCTGACTATCATTCTTTTGTACTACTGCATTCAGATGATTTGTATCCCTCAATTGCGGGCCTAAACCAAAATCATCACGCGAACCTTTTCTCTTCATAAGATTGTCGAAACTATTCGTAAGAGAGCGTTTTGCTTTCATGAATATCGTGCTACCTACGCCGACACTTAGATATTGATTGAGAAATTCACTCCTGCAACGTAAAAATGTTGTCAAAATGTTTCATTTATGAACTTATATATCTTGATATCAATGAAAAATCTATATTTATGTATATCCAATTATACTACATTACCTATTTTCAGCCGTATCATGTACGTGTCTAGCTTGTTTTGATTCGCAATGAGCATGCAATAGTCGCATTAAGAATTGATTTTGCTCTCGTAAACTCGAGGAACTTGCACCAATGTTGCCTGCAGCCTCGGCACCTTTATATTTGCTTACCACGATCTCCTGCTCGTCCTCCGGCAATAATTCCATACGGGAAAAAATAATGCTTTGCACTTTTTTATCATTTTGTCCTAAAAATAATATCATATGTTGGTAATTATATAATTCAACTCAAAATTACATAGTATCTTTAAAATATAAAAATCTTTACCTTCAATTTCTTGGCATAATTTATTATACCAGTACATAGGACAATGTTCGCAAGAAAATACAGAATATCTCTCTTTTCTTGCAATATCGCAAGTCGTAAGAAAAGCTTGACTAATTGCTGCATAGAAAAACAAAAATTATTATTACTATAAAAAAATCATAACTCTAATAAGAAGAGTAATAGTACATGAGTCTTACTGTGTCATAGATAAACTAAAAAATCTTGCCTGCAACAAGGTCATCCGCGACTGATCCAGATTGACATTTGAAGACATATCCGATAAAATATTCTGATTCTTTGCAAATAAAACCAAAGTGCTCGGGATTTTTCGTACCCTGCACGCAATTTGTTACGTCTCTTAATTGTTTATGCAGAAGGACTTGCTTTCTATCAGGACTAATCAACCTCAAATCAAATCGTCCTACCTACAAAATATAAAATTGATGTAAAAAATAAATCTAAAATTGAAATTGTCTCTTTTCCTTTTCTTTTGTTATTCTACAAAGTCGTATCTCATTTCATTAATTTTAAAATTATCATTATGCTTAATTATAAATATTAATTACTAATATATGTAATTTTACATTAATAGCGATCGGTATTCATAATTCGATATAAGTAAAAAACAATGAAGCCATCAAGAAGTCATCATATTTTTCATATTCCGTACTTGAAAAACCATAGTACGATTGTGATCATCGGTTCCTTTAATAGCAGAATCTCTTCTACCACTTAAAACACTGCCAGTAGATGCCGCGCGATTTCGCATTATTTCAGGTACGATAATATTAGCGGAAGATTCGGACGTCCGATTCCCATCACGGTCATCGTTTTCTGCCTGATTGATGCTTGTTCTTGGAAAAGTCTCGACAGAACTGCTTAAAACTGGCGGGATTCCAAGCGGATTCACGCTTGGAATTATACTGTTTCCCGAGACATTCTCGATACTGCCTGATTCACTGGCGGTAGATTCCTGAAAATATAACGGTAAACTTCCTCCTTTCTACTTGATAAAAATCTAATTATCGGTATAGCAGTATAATGTAAAGATTTTAAAGAGAATCTATAAGAGAAATGTTTTTCACAATGTTATCCATCATAAAGAAAAGCTGTAATGCAAATTTTTAATTGGAAAATTTCATTATTATAATGAAGAATTCCGATTCAATACACGAATGTTTAAAATAAAATTACTCGATGATTAAGAGAAATATTCTTACCGTACTATTTCTCCTATTAAAGGAAGACATCAAAGCTTGACGTTTCAACCGTTGGCAATCTGAGAGAAGGTTACTTGTTGAAGATCTCGATTTTTCGAGTCCATGAACGCGGAATTTTATCAGTGCGTCGTCAATGAAGGATTCCGGTAATTTCGGATGCGACACTTTGATTTTGCCAACGTAGAATACCTGAAATCCGAACAAGGAAAAGTCAAGGTAGATCTCAAATTTTAGTCGATTAAAACATAAGACAGATCAAAATCTTATTTTATAGCTTCAAACTTTTTTTCGTTAACGGAACGTCGTTTTATTTACTAAAGTTTTATGTGTCAAGATGGATTCTTCTTGGCTGATTACATCATTATAAGGAAAAAAAAAAAAAAAATATATATATATATATATATATATATATATATATAAAATATATATATATGAAAAAAGATAATTACTTCGAAGAATTGGGAAGAACTCGGAGATATATCGGCTATAGATGTTAAGCTAGCCGCGTTGCTTTGCGACCGCTGTGGCAAGTCCTTATCTCTCTCCATTCGTTGAGTTGCCGAATGCTCCTTCATGTCTTTCAAGGTGTCTTTACAAATCTGCAAACAAAACAAATAAATATCACTGCGTTATGTAATTGTGACCGGTTGTAGCAGCGTGATGTGCTTTGCTGCGTGCTTCCAAAAGGTTGCGTCTATTCGAAGCAATTTATTATTAAAACCATTATTGCAATAAAAAATATTTGTAAAAAAAAAAAAGAACAGATTTGGTTTCAATTGAGATTAATTGTGAGATAACAGTCAATACGTTTTAAACGAATATAATATCGAGGGAAATTTTAAACGATAATATTAAGGATACTTAGACAAAAATCCTCTTGTTAAGTTTATGATTAATAATTTTTTTTTAATTTTCTTTACTTTGTACTTTTTCTATTATTTCATAATCATCTGCATGAAAAATGACTTCGAGTAATAAAACGTTCGTTATTTCTTCAGCGATTTTTATTGTTATAATTTTTATTATCTCTCGCTATAATGAGATGCAAATTAGAAAATTATCTGCGACGCAATTTTGCTTTATGCAAGAATATTCTCATGAGAAATAAGGAAATATCCGATTTAGAATTCGAGATACAACAAAACATTACGACGGGACCATTGATATACCAAATGGATTTCGCAAGGAAACGTGCATCAAACGTGCCCGATGGCCGTGGACAAAAATAACTTATTTCAGCAGCACTCGTGGACTGCGTGGCTCTTGTTCTCCGTCTTTGTTTCAAAAGAGCTCTGTTTCTCTTTCTAATTTCTTCCCACGTTCTACATCTGCTGCTCATCTCGTCTTTGTGACTTCGTTCGAAAAGATACTTCAATTTAACTCTAAGAACGCATAACAGGATTTTATGCGCGAGATTCAAAAGAAAATTATAATAAAAGAGAAAAGGTAAAAAGGGATAATGAAAACAAAGTGCAAATTTTTAAAAAAATAATCTAGATATCGCAAAGAAACAAACAATTTACGATTAATTTGAGGGTTGATTGCAGAAAAAATTAATTAGACGTGTAATATGATAAAAAAAGATGAACAAAAAATTGTCGCAAAATTTTAAAGATTTTCCTTATGTATTTAATATATAGATAAATAATATATTTTGTTCCTCTTTCATCTTGCGACAATTTTTATATATTTTCATAATTCCTTATTTTAGATCTCTAACGATTGTTTTCTTTATACAGCTGTATAAATATCGATTTTAGCATCCGTTTGATTTCTTTCTCACTGGATGTTACTATTTATATTCATCGTTATGACAAAATGTGGGATTGAGAGCGACCATAATTTTCTTAATGATGATTCTTCGCAGCCGAGAGGTTCGCAGATAAAAATTATATAGAGGACAAGATGCGAGCATATTTTATATTACAACAATGAACAAAAGCACTTGATTTTCTGCAATGATAAGTGTGATTTTTGACGACAACGTCACCGACGGCGTTATTGAACAAATAATAATCATTTTGTGAACATAATTATATTCATTTAGAAAATTATCTCGATCGATTAACTTTGATCAGATTTTACTCGGAAAGCTCGTCTGTGACACAAAAAGAAGATAGTTAATAGAAGGGCTTCCCGTATCCAATTAAGGCACGTGCTTTATTATGTCCCCTTCTGCACAAAGTTGGCAGCATTATTGGCATTCGATGGAAGTGTATTACAATCCTTCCCTAGAATTTATCTATCATCAATTTTTCGTTACGGTTGACGTTATATCTCATTATGGGATTTCCAATTAACACAGACAACGAATGAAATAATTACTTCGTTGCAGCAAGAAGAAAATGGAGATAACAATAGATAATATGAGAAATTTGTTTTTTTTTTTTAAATTAAAAAAAAAAAAAAAATAAAGTTCGTCAGTAGGAAAGTAATATGAGAATTTATTATCTTATAGTTTTTACGGTGTATAATTTTATTTTCAACACTTAAACATATTATATTGTTCAACACTTAAACACTTAAACATATTATATTGTTGCTCAAGTGCTGCGTATTGTTCATTGACATTGCGCTAAACAGTTCGGTTTTCTTAATATAACAAGCCACGCGTATATATTTTTCTTAATAAGACCAATTTCACCAGGCATTGAAAATAGACGTTCGACTCTACCGATGCTATTTTCTTCTTGGCACTTGGCACTTTGCGTGCGTTCACACATTCGACTTTGTCTCTCGAGCCCAATTGATCGAATTAATTTTGTTGGTATACGTCATCACCGAGGATGCACGTATCGATGTCATGAGCGTGGATTCATATATATATATATATACGAGAACAAACCTTAATGCGCGTGTGAGGCAGAGTTTCGTTTCAATTGAAATGATATATTCGTTTACGGATATATTTTTCCTCGACAAGCACAACAAGTATAAATTACACGAAATTAGGAGAAAAAAATTTATTTTTTTTCTTTGCCATTCGCGTGAGTCGACTCTTGGTTCAATATTAAAAAAAGAATTGATAATAAAAAGATCTATTTCAATTTAAAATAACGTAACAATATAAATGTCTTATTGCTGTTGTTAATATCTTTTTAAGATTACTAATCAAGTTTTTAAGGATATATTACATAAGGATATATTACTTTTATTTATAATGAAAACATTATAAATTATTCTAGATCGCATCTAAAAGTAATATAACATTTTTGCGGCAGTTTTAAATGTGGATAAAAAATTATTTAAACATAAAATAGAAATGTGCTTTAATAGAATTAAAAATAATAATATTAATAATTAAGAATTAAAAAATAATGACAAAAATTTCAAATTTTTTTATATAAATACTTTAGGTATTCAAGATTTGTATAAAGATTTGTTTCACTGCGATGCACTCAGAGGAAAAAGTCGTATCAGTAATTAAAAATTTGTATATCAAGAGCGTCTCAATTATATATAATAAAAACAATTAACAAGTTATATGAATCAAGAAAATAATAGTAATATTAATCTTTTAAAATAAATCATTAGATAAATTAATATATTGTATAGATATACTTAATATATTGTTCTGTTATCGTCAAATTTTTTAAACTTATCTTACCGATATGCTTATTTCATAAAAAAAACCGTTGTTTAAACCGAAAAAATGTAATATTATATTCTATTTGAAGTCCATATAACTATGTAATTATACTCGAATCGTTATTTCATTACCAATTAATAATTCATATCTATTATATTATAGTGATTATATTTTTATTGTATTTGATGTTACTTTCATGATTACTTTGATTAGTTGCAAGTACTTAAATTTCATAATTGTCATAAATACAGTTGTCAGAACTGTTTTGTTTTCTCTCAGTGCAGATATTAGCTATTCTGCAAATAAAAATTAAATTTTTATTAAAAATATACGAATGAATAGTGATAATAAATTATATTTAAAATAAAATTAAATTTCTGCTTACAAGAACAATCTGTTTCATTAGAGCACTTTCACTTATTTTTTAAAATAATTTTTGATCCAGGTTCTGAATTGCCGCAAACCTTTTTGTACTATTTTCAAATGCAATTTAGAATAATCTACGTTTTTCATAATTTTTTCATTATAAATAAAAAAAATATAAAAAAAATTATAAAATAGATATAATACATCATTACTTTGTTATTAAACAACTATATCAAATATTTATACTTTACGAAATAATTTCACAGCGATTAGAATAATTCTCTGACAGTTGAAATATTTATGTACATAAAAAACTCATTATGAATGTTAATACGACGATAATAAGTTCGGAGATATATCTTTACAGACCACTTAATCTAACGTTTTCACACACAGCGAAAGATTAGAAGTCTTCTTCGTAATTATCTTAGGATACATAAACAATTACAGGGTGTGTCTTACAAGGTCGTGTATAAAAAGTAATTAGAAAGGATGCGAATGCAATAAATTAAGCGATACTAAGCTAATATAAAAAAAGTTAACCAGGAACGCTACATTTCATTCCTAATTATCTCTTCATATTTCTGTTATTTCTGGAATATCATTAATGTGCATAATACACGTAATTAATCAACTAAAAACTATATAAATTATTACGATCCATACGATCCATTACTACGAAATCATATAATCAATTTAGTTTTTTGTCAGATTTTGATTCATAGCATCAATCTCCGAATATGTTACGTAAGCATGACTCCGTGCACAAAATTGCACCGCACCGAGCAGTACTGGGAAAAAAAAAAAAGTATCTGCCGAACGCGTTATTACGTTGTGAAACGCCTACAAAAGCGTTACGCGATTCCCATTCGATCGTGGACGACTGCTAGGCTGGTATACCGCCAGCGGTATTTTGCATCTGAAGAGTTCGTATACTATTGACAGTCATTATATATAAAACATAAAGGGTAACGGTCATTATGTATAACATAAATTAACTCCTCGAAGCGAGGAGTTAATTTATTCCTCGTGCGAACCTCTCTCGGCACATGTCGGGAGGGCCCAAAGAAAAAAATCATTATTGTCTTTCTTTCTCCCACGAACGACCTCCCGGCTGTATAATGCCCCATTAACAGCCGCGCTGAAAGCACGATGATTATGTAAATGCACGCATGAGGGGAACAGCAACGTATCAATTACTAATAATTAGTGATAATGGGATAACTGTGTCACTTTCGGCCAACACTCGGCGGCACAATCATTAAAAAAAATGAGATTCCGAAAATAGAATTTTATGTTGCACCGGCAAGAAGCAATTAATTATCGGTAACAGCCTTGATCGAAATAATAATTATTAAGATAGGAGCTTCGTATTTTCCCTTGGTTTTTTTTTTTTTTTTTTTTTTTTTTTTTGCGAAATTAATATTGTCCTAAACCATTCACGAATGACCGAACTTTCACCTGCGAGTTGGTAAAGTTTATTTAAGCGCTATAAATACAATATCGATATAATATGTTTTATAACTTTACGCCATAAAATATGTCCGTGATGATTCCATAAATTTTATAGAAAATTATTAATATCTGGTATAAAATCGTCTTTACATCAATACAACTTTTACGAAACAGTTAACATAATATTTTACACACACACACACACACACACACACACACACACACACACACACACACACACACACACACGACACACACAAAAGGAAATTAATTTATGTGTATTTCCAGTATATTCCAGTATTTCACTAATGTATATTTCTATTTGTTTAATTCACAAGCTTAGCATAAGGGAAAAAAAAAAACATGTAACTGTTATATAATTTTACAATAGCCTCGCGTTATTAAGAACAAGTTACTAGTACATAATAATTACAATTGACGTGATTGGATGTGAAGGCGTTTTAAAATTAGCTCTGCGGCAATCAATGTGCAACGCTTGTTAATATTATATAAAGCTTATTCCTACCATAAGGAAGCAATAAATATTCCAACTGGACTTCAGAAGTCGATTTTATCGATAACGATAAGTCATTTATCGAAGATGTGAAGATATATGAAACTGCTGGATGGAGTAAAATATGTGCTGAAAAGAAACATATCTACCGGAATATTTTTCTTGATATGCACGGATACAAATAATCGAGTTTCCTAGAAATTCTCCCAGTATTTGTGTTAGTGCATGACGTCGATACGTCTTGTGCAGTGGCTGCGAAGTACGAGCGATCTCGGAAAAAAACCTGCTGGCTACTATCGCCCACTGTCATCTGCATACGCAGTAAACACGTTGACAAAAAGAAAAAAGAAAAAAGAAAAAAGGGGAGGGAGAAGGTGAGTTTATACAGCAGTGTTACTCAATATTTCTTTTGGTTTGTCAATCCTTTTTCTCATATTTCTATTCTTTTCCCACTATTTTCTTTCATTATCTTTTTCATCTTTATTTTTTTCTAACCGATACAAAGCGACTGAAAAAAATCGATATCGCGAAGAATTGAACAATTTATTTGGAAAATTCATATTCCCGTTTAATATTATTAATGCGTTTTATATCGTGTGTGTGTGTGTGTGTGTGTGTGTGTATTAATAGAAATGCATCCGACTCTTCTGCAAAGCCACATGGCTCTTGCTGAGAACCTCGATCAATCAATTATCGGATCATTTTACCGTCAGATGTCAGATCATCATTCGCAGTTATTACTGAATTTCCAAATGACACGCGAAGATCGCTATTTAAAATAATTCTCGTCACGACTGATGACAATTATGTGGATGGTTCAGATTCGATTATTCCCAATAATTGATACGTTCAAAGTTAATGTTACCTCTTAGACTAACAGGGAGGTAATAATCGTTGATTGCAGCGGACATCGATACGTGTCATCTGTTCGTTACACGTGGAAGCGTATCGAATATCGCAAGGGTATAATCACATAAAATGTTTTAAATAAAAAAAAATTTTTTTATTAAAATTATTTTACAACTATTTTCGCATCGAAATGAAAATTCACATAAATCAGCTTGAATACTTGAAGTATTTATAAAAAAAAAAAAAAAAATTGAAATTTTTATTATTTTGTAATTTTCTATTCAAATAAAAAAATTTTCATAATCGATATAATTAAGTCAGTATTAATCGCGTTAAAAGGATTCAAGTTGCCAAGTTACAACTGCTTTGTAGAACTCGCGTGCAGAAGCGCGCTCCATATGCGATGTGCTTGCGTATGCGAATCGGTTGCCAACGGTATTTTCGAGATTACGTGTCCAAGTAAAATTATCTCATTTTCAGTGTTACTGGAACTTTGGCTAGAGTTAGTGGGACTTCGACCCAGACTTTGGACCCGGGATCTTCCGGGAATTCCGTCTGGGAATAAAATGAAAATCGGGACGGCAAAACTCGAAGACGTTCTGACGCGGAGTGTCAGGAACGCTAAAATTTCGCGGTGAACGCGGGTGTTTGTGCAAGTACATCGAAGAGAATCGACAGATTCGGGCAGGAGTGTCAACGGTAGAAGTCTTCGTGCTTCTTAGGAAGGGAATCGGAACACGGTCAGTCAACGGTTGCTGGCAGGCCGACTTGGGATTTCACGTCGCTTGTCCGGCGTAAATTTAGATCGCTGTACGCTCGGTTTCGCGAAAATACGCCTTTCCGCTAGCGGAAGGAAGGAAGGAAGGAAGGAAGGAAGGAAGGAAGGAAGGAAGGAAGGAAGGAAGGAAGGAAAAAGGGAACAGGGTATAAATTAAAGAACGTAAGATCGAGACTGATTTTTTTACACAGAAAGAAACTTTTGTTGGCAAATCTAAAAATGCGGCTAGATACAGATCTGAAAACGATTTTGTTGGGCCTTTAAAATTATTATATACGATGTTCAAATTGATTGTTAGAAGATCAAACATTTTTGCAGTATTATCATATTTAAGTGTTCTTAACAAAATAATTTTCAGATCTGTATCTGATCAAATTTTTAGATTTGCCAGCAAAAGTGTGTTCCTTCCGTATGTAGGCTCCACCCAGTGAGAAATTTTGTCGCATATTACTAAAGCGAATTTTGCTACTTTTTTTGCAGAATTTACAATCGTTAAAAAAATGAATGAAAAGAATGCCTCGATAAACAAAGTGTTATTTATGCAATCTTTTTAATTTTCAATTGCCACGTGATGAATGAGCGTATAACAACGGGTACTTTCCGTTTAGTGACACCAATCGTGACACAAGAATCGTTTTGTCCTTGTTACTCGTTGAATGCCAAGAAAGATAGAACGTTTGATTTGTCACTAAATGGAAAGCGCCCAATATAACGTAAGCTGAGAAAAGCGAAGGAGCTTTCAGCCAAATTCGAAAATGGCGACTACCGATCGTTGGCATGAGTAGAGCAATGAAGCGTGTGATAATAACTGACAGGTTCACTGATAAGAAATTTAGATGGTGGAATACACAATGAGAGAAATTAATAACGCTGTCATCACCATGATGTATCGAAGCGACACGTTCCACTCGATGGCACCGGGTTAGCTTTAATTAACCGTTTGCCGAGCGTGGCGTCAGCAATTACGACGAAATTCCTTAGCATCCTAGGCGAAGGATGCTAAGTAAATAAGATTTTCTGCACAATAGTTGACTCGTATTTGTGCAACATATAATCAATTTTTAGAGAACTATACAGATTTTGAAAAATGTAAAAAAAATGATCTGAGAAACGATACGATATTAAAGTTAAAATATATAATTTTCAACAAAAAATTTCCTAAATTCCTATCATTTGATATCATCACAAATGTTGATATAAGGCGCTCTCTCATTAAGATTTACTGATAAAGATAAAAAGAAGAAAAAAAAAAACTATTTTCCTCGTCTGCGCGTAACTTTGGAGACGCGAGAATAAAATTACGTAAACAACTTTAGCGGTCGTGTAGGACCAAACGATTCGCTGAAGCATGCAGTTTCGCTAAAACTATCAATGAGAGGTGAGTAGACACGCTACGTCATTACCTATCATACAGGTACACTTATGTAATTACGCAATTTACGTAACTCAGAGATCAGCCAGGAGGATCAAATTCACAATTTCAACGTGAAAAAGAAACTAATTGAGATTGCGTCAGTCGATCAGGACAGAGCTGCACGTACTTGCGCATTTGACGAGGGATGATCTTTCGACGCCATCATCAAGGGCTCTTTGGCAACCTTGCTGCCGTCGCTGTAAGACCTGTAGGGGCTGGAAGCTGATATCGGTACCGTTATCATCTTGACTTTTGATCCTTCGCACGTAGTAGGGTTGAAGCTTAGTCTACCGGCGTCATATACGGAATAAACTTGCACACCTTATTAACTTGCACTCCTCCTTTGTCTGCTATCTGTTTGTTCAACAAGTGTAAAACAACATGATCTTCAGCTGGCTGTCGAAACGTCATTGACCGCGACTGCGAAGCGAGTCGTTTTATTCCGAATCAATAACTCCTCCCCATTAATTTTACTCCGAATACAATTGTTCTTCCCTAAAGTTTTTTTCCCCTCCGTCGAAAATTTTTTCCCGCAAGATAAATGCCCAAATGCTTTTGATAGCCGAGAGTATTTCTTCTAGAAGCGAAGTAATTTGAAAAGTACCGGAGAATGTCCAGTGTGAAGCGCTTTCGCGAAACGATCGATGTTAATCGATCTGTACAAGAATACGTAAATGCACGGCCGTGCGAAAGCCAGATTTTTAATTATCGAGAAACTTAAATTGAGAACTTTCAAAATTCTCATCTTGCCAAGTTACGCATTTTCCCGCGTGTCTCGAGACACGCGCGAGACACAAGGCTCGAATTCAAAGGCAATTGGAAAGCAAAGCAACGCGGCCTGGCCTTGCGATTATTTTTAGCCTGTCAATGCGCATTTAACACAATCAAATCGTAATATTGACAGTCAACAAGATAGCAGGAGAGTTTCTCCCGTCGAAGGAATTTATTCCCGGATGGAAATACCTTAACGATAAAATTTCAAAACATCACTACATCACGGTCGATATTTTTCCCAACACCCCGCCGCCACCGGTGCGTTTCGGCGCACCGCCGGGTTAAATTCTCTCGAGAGCGAATTCTCCTCGCGATCCGGAGGACCGATCTTGTTTTCTCGCGGCACTTGCAAAACGTGTTTTCGCAGCTCGCGCTGCTCGTCGCTCGTCGTCTTCGCTGACGGCCGAGCAAACATAGACTGACGTATTGGAGCACCGCGACGCACCACGGGACGAATGAACCACTCGAACTGTGGTGGTTGCGTGCTTGTCAGGTAATGCATGGTCCCTGTTTAGCACGCCCAATATTCCTCAAACGTGAAAACAGCGGCGTAGTTACCACGATATTATCCCGCGTTAGAAGGCGGGGTCGGCCGGCGAATTACGATTTTCGGAGCGAGCACTCCGAGCTTTCCGCTTTCCGAAATACCAGGCACTCCATTTCGACCCTTTGGTTACGAGGTAACAAATATTATTTCTCTCGCAAATGAGTAAAGATCAAATATCTCGTTTCGTAATTTCATACAATCAGCGAGTACGATGTGAAAAAAATATATAATTTGCTGATTGTAATCGCGTAATGATTCGAAATGTGCCGAGAAAGTGTGAAAGGTCACCCCGTGAAGCGTATTTTAGAAGCAGCAAATTTAAAAACACTTCATGGAAAAAATAATTTTGCTGGGTATTAGAGCTGAGAAATAATTTTGTTGGAAAAATATTTTCCGTCAAAATAATTATGCAGGACGTTCAAATTAGTCACCAGGATATAAAAAATTTTGCACATTTAAACTAATACTTCTACGTAATAATTTTGATGGTTCAACAAAATTAATTTTCAGATTTGTGTCTGAACCAAATTTTTAGAGATTTTACAGCAGAATTGTTCGATGCAGAAGCAAATCTTAACGATTTACGTCACAAAAATGATCTGAAATAAAATGTACAAAATTATAATCATAATGATTAAAATGAAGACAAAGGAGATAGCTTCGGATTTATGGCAAGTGATATTAGCTTTTTGGTGCATTCACATGGTGCATGGTCCTAGATACGTGCCTGGCTTAACGCGGCGTCTATGTTATCATACGTTCTCCCGTATTTATGAAGCAACTCGTCACAATTTACATATTCGTATTATCGCGAGCGTATACGATATGTCTTTCGTAAAACGGAGATGAAGCGACGAGACGACGAGCGCGCGTTTGCATCTTTGCATGCCAGTGCATAATCAGTCCGTTCCACCAAGCGACCACGATTGTATACGAATGGAGCGATTTCTGTTTGGAATGAAATAAGAATACCAATGCGTGTGCCAGTGAACCATGAAAGGTCCTTTCGTTTCTTTTTCTTGTTTCAATTGCGTAAGTCTACTAGCGTAGACGTCACTATGTGGTTTTATCGCGCTCCCGAAGGACACGTTTTATTTTACACGTAAGAGTTTTTTATACTAAATAGTTTAAATTTATCGCGGACTTGAAACTTGCAATAAGTAAACGTCCATAAAAATGATACGAAACGCTCCGAAATTGTAAATAACGCTTGAAAGATCTGGAAAAAGCCATTTTTCAAGCCATCCCATTATTTAAAATATTTCTAATCGAGATCGATTGTGCTTGATTTTATGTGTATGTGTGAGTATTATAATAGCAAATTCTGTTTTATTTAATAATAAATGTCAAAGATTGTATGATATCCTCGTGTCTGAAAACACATGCGCATTTTGCATAATTCAAAATACATTTCAGTATAACGGAAAAAAATTTAATTGTACTTTTTTTAACGCTAATTATTATACATTCGATGGACGGATTATTATTACATTCACGGAACGCGATCGGTTACGAGAGATAAAAAAGAAATAAGATTGCTGGAGGATTAATAGAAAAAGTGAATAAAAATGGAACGGCAACGCTAGAAAATCCTAACAGTGTAATCCTTGACATCACATGTGTCGCCTGCAAAAATCGGTGTGGCAAGTACCAACGGTAACAATAAAAAAGGATATATGTGTAACAGCGAATCAGCACATTGACCAGAACTCGATTAACATTACATTGGTCATCAGTGTCATTATGTAGAGTTAAATGCTGTAATGACACCACATTATCGATCCGAGAAGGTTACTCTTTACGTTGGTTTGTAAGTCAAAGAGGAAATGCGTAATATCAATCGTTATTTTGCTAACAAAAATGAAAATACAAAATTGACGAAACTTTTTAAATACATAATTGGTAATCGCCAATATTAATATCTTAATACTTGTTGATATTAATAAGATCAAATATATTTTAATTATTAAATACGAGGCGTATTTAATAAAAAAAAAAATGTGTATATTATATGTGTAGTATTTTTTTATATAAAAGAGAATACTTAAAAAGAGAATATTTTTATAAAAAAGATAAAAAAGGCAACGTAAATGACGTCTGCAAATAATTACGTAAAATGCTATATTTAGTTTGGAATTAAATATATTGTGGAAAACATAAACTGTATCACACAAAGAAGTAGGAGAATAAGATAAATTAATCATGATTAAGCTTTCGTTTTCATATAGTAGATTTAGTTTCATGTTCAAGACGAAAATAATACATGTCGTTTATAAGTTATAGAGATAATTTTTTCATTATCTTAATGAAACTTAATCATAATGAAGTGTAATAAAAGTTTCTGTTATATTTATCACATATCAATAATAAGATATCAATAATGTGTACATTATACCGAACATATGAATCACTTCTTCAGAGTTTTAGATAAACTTTAAGCTGCAGTCTTATTATTAAAGATGTGCAATACAATAATACGCTATCTCTTTTTGTTGAAAAATCATAGTTAATTGAATTTTTATTATCCTCTTATATAAATACGTACAATGTTATAATATTATACTTGCAAAGAATATAATTTTTTTAAGTCACTATTTAAAATATTTAAAGCCAGTAGAATATGCGAATTGCCTTTTGAACGCAATCTCGATAAATATAGAGAAAGAATTAGTGGAAATTTTTTATCGTTTATTTATTTAAACAGTTTATAGACCATCACTCAAATAAACAACTACAGTGTTGTTTACATGTAAAAGTTTAGTACCGATTTAGCGTACGTTTCAGCGAATCTGAAGAGACAACAGCGCCAAAGGTAAAACAAACATAATAACAACAACTAGATATGTGTTATATAACGCCCGGCCAAATGTTTTTCATGGATAAACGGTTGTATGACTAATAAAGTTGTAAATAACTGTATATCAACAATTGGCTATGATCAACTTGGCGACACAAATTTAAATCAAATAAAACTAGCAAATAAAAAAAATGAAATAAATGCAAATCAATTATAACAAATTAGATTACACAATTGTATAGTTAGATTGGACAATTATAATAATTAAGATTATAATAAATAAGATGGTATAGTGCAATAAATGTTACAAACAAAAAGTTTAAAAATATTAGTAATTATTTAAAATCATTTTTAAAGCTTAGGATCAATATATAATTATAAAAATTTATATCTCAATATGTATTAATTTTTTTGTCATCAAATAATAATTTCGCAACGAGTTGTTTTTATAAATAATAATAACTCTAAATCTCGTGATACATAAAACGTAGTTTTACTAAATATTTGGTCGTTCGTAGAAATTGCATGCGTAAATCTCAAATCGAATCTCGGACGGTTACGTTTCAACTGCGGAATACACGGAAATTTCTGTGATGGTTCAGATGGCACAGGAAAAAAAAAATTAGTCTTAAATTAAAAAATTATGTATTCTCACATATAAGCAAGAATATTATAATTTTGGAAAAATTTTAGTCCTGATTTGATTGAATTTATATCGATGCAAATATTATCGTATCATTATAAATATTAGTATTATTCGTATATTTATGCAAATGCATTATGCTTTTTTATTTATTTGTATTGATTTTTATTTCTATCTATTCTCGTATGTACGCAGAAGAATTAATATTATAATCTTCATATAGGAGATACTTGTAGTCTTAAGTCGAGCAAAAAAGTAATACTTGCATCAACACAAAATCACTCAAAGACAAAAATTTTTAAGATTCTAACATTCTTGCCTATATATGAGAATATTTGTCTCGAAGACTAATTTTTTTTTTTTTTTTTTTTTTCTGTCGAGTTGTGTGGCGGCTGCGTGAGACGGCCACTTACCGAAGGCGCGCTTTTTCGCTTCCTCTTTTCCCGTCCATTCGACGAAAATCGAGCGTCAGCCTTAAAGTATCGTGCCGCTCCCGGTCGGTCGACTTTCACCGCGCGATTTCGCGAGGCGAGCCGAGACGAAGCGAGACGAAAGCGAGATATCAGATTTAAATCGCCTCGTCGCCCGATATTACGCGCGGCACGGCACGGCACGGCACAGCAGACGGCACGCAAAACGCGATTGACTCCGCACAACCATGCGGATCGCGAGCGGTAATCCTGACGATTGTTAAGGACAAATTTAATAATAGTCGCGGTGAATTGTCGATATATGATGCCCGTAGAACACGATTGGCTGTCGAGCGCGCGGCGATATTCCTCGACGAGCTTGGCTCACTTTATGCACACATCGATGATCAGAATAGGAAGTGCAACGTAAGAGATGCCTGTGTCGCGAAACGATTAGAGCCCTGGATTTTTCAACGCGAGAATGAATAGACGCGAGACCATGTAATAATGACAAATGAGATGACAATATAATTTGATATGTATTTTGCTTATTATGATATTAAAAACCGCGGCCAATCTTAATAAGATTACTTATTCTTTGTATAAGATTAATTATTTATGCCTAGATAGGTTTGAATTTAATTATATTTTATCTCGTAGAAGGAATATTTTAACGTGAGATTTTTTTTTTTATGTATTTGTTATAAAGTTGCGAAGCTTGCTACAGAGCCAAAGTTTAGTTCTTATTTAAATTTAGTTCTTAAATAATTATATCTATTTCTTATCTACGGCTATGGTCTACAGACACACTTGTTTAATTATATTTTACCTCGTAGAGGCAATATAATTGATGTTTTTTATGCATTTGTTATAAAGCTGCGAAACATGCTATAGAGTCAAATTTTGCAATTTGACTCTTAAAAAATTATAATAAATAAAAGTATCTGCATTTTATTGCATTAATCAAATATATAAATTTGCAAATCAAATAATTTTTTGATTTTTAAGGCAATTTGTTATAAATTCCAAGTAAAATAAAATTTTTAATATATTCAATATATTCCAAGTAAAATATAATTTTTAATATATCTTACAAATAAATATATATTTATTGTGCAAAGTTCTTAATATTTTCCGTTCGTAAAAGTTTATGAAACATAAAATAAAATTAAGAATCATTCAAGTTTCAATAATTAAATTTAAACAAATTTTGAAAACAGCTATATAAGAACTCTAAAAAATAAATGTTTTACGTTATAAAATTTTTAAATTTCATTTTCAAAAGCTACAAACAAAAAAATAATATAATTATTTACCATAATTATTTAACAAACAACAACACAATTTTTATGAAACTATTAAAACGAAAAGGTATTCATCTTCATCAAACCAAATTGCATCTAAGTTGTTATTAAATATTATATTATACCAGTTATAAAATCAGTGTGGTCTAAATATCTGAGCATACATAGGACAAAACAGGAGAAGCAACAATAAAAAAAATTCCCTGATTTTTCAAGGTATACACAAATTTCAGGATTTCCAAGTTTTTTTCAATAGACATCTTATTACGCTAGCATCGAGTTCTCTCCAAAGTTTCCTGTACAGTTTAAATACAAGTCAATCCTGAGGCCAAATGTTCAAACACAGATCTTCTGTTGATCTTCGCGCATATTTTTCGTTATATTACGAAACTATATGAGAGACTTGCTCTCATGAGAGTCCTTCGTACGTAACCGTCCGAAATCTCTCACACTGTCGCAATAACAAGTGCGATAGCCCACGATTAAGGAATACCTTGTCGATCGCAATTGCGGCGCAATCACAATGATAGCGATCGCCAGTAATGTGGAAATTCTTCCTGTTTACGCAGCTACGTGGGATAGAGCCGCAATTATCGAGCAGTGGCGCACGATTCTATGTCGAGTACAAAAAGGGGGGGAAAAAAAAAGAAAGAAAGAAAGAAAGAAAGAAAAAACCGCTCGCGCAAAAACATAACCTAATTTCAGGAAAATTCGCGAGTCGCTCGTGCGAGGATGTCCTCGTCCGAGGATGTCGCGCTCGCGAACGGGGGATCCATCCGGCGACGTCATCCGAGGGACGTCATCCGAGGGACGTCCTCCTTACCTAAGATTGTCGTGAATCTCCTCTCGGTTGTCGCGGATGTCAGCCCGATGTCCCGGAGAGATCCTCGTATTCTTATTCCCGCTGTCGCTTCGCCGTCGACGATTCCGCTTCGCTTCGCGTCGTCCGCATCTCATCGGTCCGTCCCACCACCTCCCGGGATCGGTTAAGGAAACACAGGATGCCAGTGGCGTCGCAAATCGCGAAAATGAGATCACTCGCGCGCACCGCCGTTCGATCAACAATTCGTCAGTTCGTCCACCACCTGCGGTACAACCTGCAACGACGTTCGACTGAGGAGACTCTGCTTTGGCTGATCACTGCTGCGGCCGATTTGCTTTTGTTTACTTTCGTCGGCCCCCTGTCGGCCTGTCAGCGGAGAAGAAAAGGAGAGGGAGGGAGGGGGGGGGGGGGAGAGAGAGAGAGAAAGAGTATATGTGTATCAGAATATCCTTTCACGCAAGTAAATGGGTTGACCCTTCGTGGTTTATGAACAGTGGATTATTATTACGGTGGTTTGATCCTTGCGAGAGATCCTTGCAAAATGATCCTTTGAGATTGTAAACTACCTTAAGCTCGCCACAGATTACAGGAAGTGAAGACTACTTGCTGCGTATAGCGAGTATCTCCCTTATGAATATCTAATATGCTGGTGAAAATTTAGAATTGTATTATGTAGGAAGTTAATTTGTGCGCAGTTGATTTGCATAATCGTTTTTGCATAATTCAGAAAGGTAGGTAAAAACGACCACCCCGATCGTCTCTCTTCAGATCGTCGGGTTGAGGGTTCAAGATCGAGAAGGTTTTTTGAAAAGTGTTAAGTAATGCTTCTCGTAATATGCGAAAAAAAATTTCAGAAGATTGAATTTTTTTACATTACTCTTGACTCTTGACGAGTACTTAATTCATACTCGATTTTTTTCTTCCCGAGAGATTTTTCATATATAAATATTGTCGTAAGGCATAAGGCGAGTTTGTCGCCTATTGATAATATCGTGTCGATAATTAATAATTTATTACATTTAATTACAGTGAAAGAATAATATTAGCTCGATATTATTGAGTGAATTATTACCTAATAATAAGAATTCTATAAGAGCTTTATGCATTCATATATATTTCTAGAGATTTAAAATGTGGTTTAAAATAATAAATATAATAAATTGCACATTATAATTGCAATTAATTAAATAATACGTGTATAAATAAATTAAAAGTTATCAATCTTTAAATGTGTGATGTTGCGCCATCTTGCGAAAGATCAAATCTTTGTATTTGCCGCGCACTATTTGAATATATCATCAATCACAAGAAATAATATTAAATTTGTCCAAGTTTCTGTAAAATAATCTTGTGATAATTTTCTTAAACAAAAATAATGGTATACTCTGATATTCTTCGTAAGTATTAATTGATCGATATTTGTCATAACAAATCTTTACATAATTGTAAAAATTAAAATATATTTTAAAAATATATTTAAAAATATATTTATATATCATTTTTTTATAAGTTTATTTTTGGTTTTGAATTACGAATCTATTTTCAATATTTCAAGATTTTGAAGCATTTAATTTCAATATTTAAATTAAGTTAAATATTTAAATATTTAAACATGTAATAATAAAGTAAATCAATTTTAAGTTTAAATAAGTCGACTTACTACTGTGATCAGAGTTATTTGGTATTTAGATATTTCAATATTATTTGTACTTTTGTTTCAATAAATTTACAAAAATAAAACATTATTAATGTAATTATGATTGATTTACTTATAATTTATTTAATTTATTAATTAAATGACATTTTAAATTCAACTATTCATTTTTCAGTTCGAAAGCTTTATTGTTATATAACTTTATTGCATTATTAAAAGTACAGTATTTTCTATATTTTGTTTAATTTACATATGTGCTGTTATTAAGTATATTACATTGTACTTATCGTTTATACATTCTTTCCTGTTGAAGTCAACTTTATTAGTTCATGCAAGCATTTTAGACATGTATGGGCCATCAAGTTCGTAACCTAACTTTCTGTAATAATTACGTGTACCAACGCCTATAAAAAAAATCAGCGTCATTATTATGATTTTCTAAATATTTAATCCATTTGATTTAATAATTAATGTAAAAATAAATATGAGGCAAAAGTATTTTTATATTAATATGTACCTGAAATTACGGAAATTTTACGAGATTTATGTTCCTCTCTTGCGATTCGTTCAGCTTCCTCCATTAACAGAATGCCAAAACCTTGATGTTGAAATTTTGTAGGATCCCGAGAACTAATAGGTACAACACTACCATAAACATGAAGTTCTCTTACTATAGAAGTATTTTCTTTCAATTCTGGTCTAGAAGAAATAAAATTGCTTTAATATACAGTTTTTATTTGGATTGATGCATTGACTCTGGTATAAGAGCGGTAGACTCTCAACATAGTTGGCGAGTTTTGGGTCTAATTTTGATCTTTATCTCATCTTTATTTATAATATATTGATTAAAAATTAAGAGATTATTAGAGATATTCTTTCATATATACATATACATATCAAGTCAGTGCCTATTAAAATGTGCCTTATAAAAAACCCTGAGAATTCTTTTTCTTACTACTTACTTTTATTCCAAATAAAATTAAAGAATTTTTAAATGCAACTTTGAAAAAGTTTACTTTATTATGTATATTTTTAATGTTTTCTAATCATAAAAAGAACCATTTACTTGTTAGTATTTGAATATTAATGTTTTGGCTTAATTATTCTAAAGTGACTTTAAATTTTCTTTATAAAATTCCTATTAATTACATGCTAATATATACAGATGTGTATTGGTTGTTAACTTGAATAATTGATGGATTACTATTATCTTGCATCATAAAAGTAAATTATCAACAATTTTTTTGAAGGAGCAGAATTTAAATTTAGAAATAAAATTTGCTGCACTGAATTGTAACGAAATTCTATGATATTCGCTAAATTTCAAGAATAAGAAAAAATTCCCTGAAAATTCCAGGTTTTCCAAGTTCTAGGCAATGGACATCTTTTATGTATATTTTTTATACATTTTTTATATATCTTATATGTATATACATTTTTTATAAGAGATATATGAATTTATATAAAAGTTATATAAAAGATTCATTTAATGAGAGTTTTGAGTTTAAAGAACTCATATTTCATAATAAATTCGTACATAAATTTGTTGTATATTAAAAAAATTTGTCTTTCAAGTTTTGAAAATACATAATTAAATTACACATAAGAATTAATAAAATTATATATGGAATTGATCAAGGCGTGAAAATCATACCTAAATGTGCCATCAGAGCATTTCCTTAATCTGAGTAGTCCGATTAAAATATCTTGTAACGGATCTTCATATGACAAAAACGTTTCCCATCCCTCATTAGCTACATAGTCACGTCGTATAAGCTCAACTTCATAAGGTTGCACTTTGTGATGTATTTCTTGAATCCCTACTTCGCGCGTCCTAACATCACGGCATTCTGTATTCATATCTTTCATTCTTTCTAAAGCTAATTCACGTAAATTTCCATGCTCTACACCAGAGCTATTTTTTTTTTAGAAGAAGAAAGAATACACATTTTGTTATCTATTATGACACATTATTTGCTTTCTTGTATGATGATATATTTACCTTACTAATGGCATTGGTATATCACGCTGTACACGATAAACGCGAGTCCATGGTGGTATTAAAGCTAGAATACGAGCTATAAAATCAACTAATACACTGGGTGGATAACTTTTATATCTGCCAGTTTTCCATAATTCATACAAACCAGTACCACGTATAACCAATGTTGGATAAATTTTTAATCCATCTGCTCGAAATGCAGGATTCTTAAAGAATTCCTAAAAATTTATAAAAAAATATAGTTTTATATATATATATATAAAACTATATATATATATATATATATAAAACCATATTTTTATAATAATAATTATTAATAAGAGTACTATATGATATTGTGCTATATATATATATATATATATATATATATATATATGAGAAATAATTATTACTATTATATTTATAAATAATTTATACTAACATATTTATAAATAATTACAAGTTAATATTGTTATATATGTAGAAACATTACTTTAAATTGAAAGATATCTCGTTCTAAATCAACATTTGGTAAATTCGGCATCATGTGAGCTATCACTTTGAATCCAGAATTTTTTGCTAATTGAAAACTCTCACATACTGCACGTACTGTATGTCCCCTGTTAGTATCACGCGCAATGTCTTCATATATAGATTGTACACCAATTTCTAAACGTGTACATCTGTCAAATTTTAAGTTTAGTTAAGTTTAGTAAATGATTTACAAATTTGAAATACTATATTAAAAGCACATACCCGTAACGTAACATATCTGAGAGATGTTTTTTGAGGCAATAATCAGGCCGAGTTTCAATAGTGATGCCAATACATTTTGTTTTACTGTGTTCTGAATATTTTACTGCTTCATCAACATTAGCGCTTGTATGACCAGAAAGAGCATCATGTAAATTTTTAATAAAATTATCTCTATAATCATCTGGCAAAGACATAAAAGTACCGCCCATAACGATAAATTCAACCTTGTCGACATCATGACCTAATTGCTTTAACTAAAAATATAATATATATTTATACATGATCACTATACTCTTATAGACAATAAAAAAAATGATTAAAAATTTATCTAAGATACAACCACCTAACTTCACCTGCTCAATACGATGCGAAGTTTGTAAGAAAGGATCATATCTCGCACGTATAGCTCTCATCGATGTAGGTTCGTATCCTGTATATGATTGTGTTGAATATTCAAAATCAGAATCTGGACCTCCGGGACAATAAACACAAATATTTCCCGTCATGTTAATATGTGGACATCTGTGTGGTTTGCACATTACTGCTACAACAGCAATCTACAGCATATATTAGTTTTTTGATTCAATTGTAAAGATTGTTAAAATATGATGATATAAGATAAACTAACCCCACTAGCAGTCCGAATAGGTTTAGCTTTCAATTTCGGTATGAGTATACTCCTAACATCATTAGGTACAGCTGCAATAATATCAACTAATCTTGGAGGAGAATCCAAGCCATATTTTGCAACAATTCGCATCTTTAATTTATTTAAATCAACATCTTGATTTTCTTTGTGTGCTTTTAATAGTTCCTGTATAATTTCAACAATTGTCAAATTTGTACGTTCCTGCTTACTTTGGTCAAAATCTGAAAAGAGATGGATATATTACAATGTTATGTTTCAATATAAAATAATTAGTAAATATTGAGGGGTTTAAATTGGCAAAATAATTTGACTCTTTACTCAGCAAATTCTGCATACTTAACCATCAACAGTTCATATGTGTTGTTAAATATACAAATTATTAAAAAATAATATGCTTCCATTAATGTATTTTCTATCTTTTAACAAATGTTTTTAAAAATATTTCCATTATGTAAATAAAAATTATAAAAATATAATTATATAATTAATATAATTTACAGCATAAATTAATCAACAGAGAACACATGTCAATATTTCTTTAAAAACTTTTAAATCCTTTTAAATAATCAATAATAAACTGAATAGCTAGCTTGAATCAGTAAAAAAGTTAGCAATGATAAAACAGTGCAATTTGTTAGCTATTCTAATGAATCAAGTAGTAATTATTAATATCTACTTTATTTGCTTGACAGACACACTAACCGCTTTGTTATTCATTTGAATAAGTTCAAATATAATTCTGAATATACATATCATATCGCAATAATAATACACTGTATGGCAGACTTACGAATTCGTGGTTTCCCCATGACTCTAAATTGTTCGTAATTTTATTTAAAATATATTTTTTAAACGATTAATATATATTTGCTCCTTTTTATATTTCAGCACGATCACATATGATACCATTATTTGATCATAACATAACCTAGATGATTGCAGAGCTACCAGATCACAGAACGTGGGATCTTACAGATCCCTCCCCCTCCCCCCATTTGATGCGAAATATTACTACCACGTAATAGTATGTGTATAATTAAAGCAAATTTCACATGTATGTGTATATATATACACACACACACACATACAAATATTTATATACTATACTTTTGGTTTCGCATCAAGTGTGGAATATGTTAGATAGGTTTCATGTGTTTTATGATCTGACATTGGCAACTCTGTTTGCTCAACCAATCAGAACATAGAAATCCATGTTTTGAAATATTTAAATGCTTCGAAACATTTGAATCAAGCCCGCTTTCTTAAATTATATTGAAGATTGAATGTTGATTATTCAGGACAAAGCAAAAATTGAGGTTAGAATTTGAAATTAGAATTTAGTCTACTTTTCAATTTTTAATCGTAATATTATTCAATAGTTTGGCAAGACTTTTTAGCAATTTTGATAATAAACGTATGATATTATAAACATATGATAATAATCATATGATAAATATGATATTTAGCAGATAGAGAATGAAAAAAATTAATTTATATTTGTAATGTCATATTATTAATATTCTGATTAAGATTTTTAAACATCAAAAAAGAGAACGATATTATATAAATATAATTTAATCTACACGATATACATATGAACCTTGCTGCAAATCTTCATGAATTTTAATCTCCATTTATAATGCAAATCTCAATTTATAGTGTGATTGAACAATCTTGAATGTTTAATCGATAATCTTAATCTCCAATGTATAATCTAATACAAACTTAATCATATCGATTTCAGATCGTGGAACATCTAACGCATATACAATACTATGCTTTAATATACGTGCTTCCTGATTTCATTACTACTATTATTATAATAGATGCTTTCCATTTAATGACACAAATCGGCTTTTATGATCATTTCAACCATCAAATGCGGCAATTTTTGTAATTCAATCAACTAAAATTATTTATCTAATTGATATAGAATAATAAAATAATTAACAGGTCTTCATGAATTAATATGTCAACTTTGTGTGTGTGTGTGTGTGTGTGTGTGTGTGTGTGTGTGTGTGTGTGTGTATCTTTTTATATTAAATTATTTTCTCTTAAGCATTTAATAAATTTTGGTTAAGCAACATCTTTACATTAAATAACAAATTTATTAATAGAAATTATTATTTTCTTTATCATTATTAGTAATAAAATATATATATATATATATATATATATATATATATATATATATATATATATATACTATTAAAGAACCATGCTTTTATGGGAGTTTGCATGATTTAAAATATTTGCTGTGCCTTAATACTTTCTCAACAATATGCAATCAGAGTAAGAAACAATAAATAAAAAAAAGAGACATCAACGAGATACATTAAAAACACCTAATATTGTGTAATTTTTATTTTATGTTATTGATTCATTATTTTATTTTATCTTATTTTTATTTCCTTACGAAAACACTATTTTATTATCAATATGTAAAATGTCTATATAATAAAAACTGTGAAAAAATTAAAAGTAATAATAATAATTAAAAATAATAACGTATTGTAAAGTAAAAATACTTTGATTTAATATATAAAATAATTGATAAAGTATAAAATTATTTATAAATGTCAATTATTTTAAATAATAATAAAGTACACACATTTTATGTAAATTTTTGTGATTATTAAAATCTAGACGTGTGATTATTTTATAATATAATAATAATTTTGATGATTTTATGATATTGTTAATAATATTCAATTTGAAAATACACTTTTACTATTAACATTTATTTTTAATATTTTACATGAAAATGACTAACTATGAAAAAAATGCAGTTTTGCAACAATTATATATTATTGTTTTTTAAATATGCATGCTTATTTACGACACACACACACACACACACACACACACACACACACACATATGTATAATAAAGATATTGTATTATAAATTCATCAAATATATTTATATAATCGAAAAATTTATATTAAGTAGTTGATAATATTAACGCTTTTCAATCTCCAGGTTCTCAGAATCACTTTGAAAATTTACCCAAAGTCGATGATTCTTAATAGTACATCAATAATAATAACGTTATTTATACTATTAAGTAAATAATTTTTTATTGTGATTTAATTTTGTCGCGATATATCGTATAAGAATAAAGTGTTTCAATCGTCTAATAAGCAGGTAGTTTGCAATCGATGATATGACTTACCGTAAGACGTTATCATGTTCCACGATCGGTCCCAGACCAAAAAGCTTCTAATAGAACGGTTAATTCAAGCGGTTTCGTCCATCCCACTGATTGGACGATCGTAAAAAATTAATCGAATCCGTGGGGTGTGCGGTGCAATATCAAGGGAGCGGTTACGTGATGCAATTCCGTTCTCGGCCGATCCAGCGACCTTATGGAAAATCGAGCAGACACGCCTGTGTGTGCGTGTATTCCGTGAATTCGATATTTCAGCTTGGCGGTTTTACGGTGTTTTAATCGTTTCTCGCGTATATCGAACAATTAAATCGAATGCGCGGCGAAGCGACCGCGAAATGAGAATTCTGATTCGCATCGCGATTATTGTGTGATTCTGCGAGTCGTTGTTACATGCTCCCGCTTTGATAAAGGAACGATTCTCGCTCAGTCGTGCCGATAGCCGATATTAATTTCGTTGACATTAATCGACGTCAATCAATTTTGGAAACTTCCATAAGATATGAGTTTCTAATTCGACCTACATCTCTCGCCTCGCGTCTTATTTCTTATTAGAAAATGATTAAATTAGATATGACAGAACATTTTGATATATAGTACAAAAGGAACAGTTTTGCCGAATATAAATGTAAAAAAATAATTTTGTTATACCATCGAAATAATTAGAAAGAATTTAGAAGAATGTAGAAAGAATTTGCTAGGATATAAAAAAAAGTTAGTTAGCTAAGATATAAAAAGATTTTATAGTATTATCATCGTGTTTAAACGTTCTACAAAATTAATTTTTAATCTGGCCAAATTTTTAAATAGACAGCAAAATTGTTCCTTTCGTGAAATAATTCGGTTACAATGTAGTAGTACAAATATAGCGAAAGCAGAACCGAGATTCTATTTCCAAGATTGCCGTTATAAGTAAAATTAAGAAATATGAGAACCCATGGAGAAATCCGACGAAAATGAAAAGCCACGTTCTACGTTTCTACGAACGTCGACAGATGACCAACTTTCGAAGATTCCATCATAGCAGTCGTTTATCCTACGGTAAAGGGGAATGGGGGAATAGATACGAGAAGGAGGAATGGGATCCCTTAAGAGATAGGGAGGACTCCTTTTTTAAGACGTCGAAAAGTTGGCAGTTCTTTCGCGTTCGATCGGGGTTGCTATCAGCTATCGGTGTTATTAAAGCCTCGACTCGATTTCCATGCATCTCATCGCGAAGTTGCCGGTCCAAATGGCGTCGGGGATGATAGGATGGGGCTCGTAAGTTAGTAGGACGGGGAGCGGGAAGAGGGGGCGGTGGTGCGGTGTGTCGCGCGCGGTCGGCTAAATCGGGGGAGGGGAGGGGGGGGGTCAGGTCGTGCCGGGGCGAAGTAGTTAAGATATCGAACGGGGTCGAAGATGAGGGTGGGCCCGCCGCCGCGATTAAGTTCATGCACCCTCTCACCCTCCCGGCGCGCGCTTTCGATTTTCTATACGGTCCACGGAAAGCCGTCAGGACAAAATTGCGTCACGTAACGGCACGCCGAGAAAATTTGTAATCGATCTTAAATTTGATTCGAGCGAGCTCTAAAGTACCCTAGAAAACCCGGAAGTTCGAAGAACGATTTACGAGTAAACGGGGGGAGTGGGGGGAAAAGAATGGAATATGTGCGGTGAATATATAGAAAGAGAGGGAGGGAGGGGGAGAGAGAGAGAGAGAGAGAGAGTAATTCCAAATATATAATTTGAAATTATTAAGATTATCATTATTGATTGATATTTTAACTATGAAATTACTACTAATATTGGGAAAAAAATGTTATTTAGCATTTGTCAGACAGCCATGGGAAAGCAATGGGGCTGTTTTTAGTCCGTATACTTAAAGTGTCCCTGGAGTCTATGAAAACTCTGAACGGTATCGTTAGTATCCTTCGGGACTCACATATCGAGAGAGAAAGATTTCCTTGTATGTCCCTACACGCTCCTATACGCAGCCACCCTTACTCTCTTTTCTCCTCTCTTGTGCTTCTTCTCCTTTTGCTCATACATATCCTGGCATCCAAGACGGGAATTTATGATACGTCGCGCATTTATATTCCCGCGCCTCTCATAAATTCTGCTTTACGCGCATGTAAGTGGCTCCACTTTTGTTCATAGATTCCTACGACTGTCAGATTTATGTTTCCGTGCGCAGCGTGCTATTCGACAATCTAAGATTGCGCGGAGAGAGAGAGAGAGAGAGAGAGAGAGAGAGAGAGAGAGAGAGAGAGAGAGAGAGAGAGAGGGGGGGGGGAGGAAGAAGACGAAAGACGAGAGGAGAAAGAAAGGGAGAGTATGCGTATACTGAAAAAAATATGCAACAATTGCATTAAATCTGCAACTCTACAAACTGCAACATGAAGAGAAAATACTTTTAACTTGAGAAATTCGAGAAATGATATTAGAGAACGTATATGCATAATATTTTTTAATAGTAATCTCTTCTCTCCTTTCCGCACGCTCTTAGACTTTCTGATTTTCTCTCGGTCGGTCGGTCGGTCGGTCGGTGCGACTCGACGATCGTTCCTTTCGTATCATCTGGACGGATAGGATTTTCGTATGAGCGTTTTCCGCGGGCGATTCCGACTCCTTTTCTCGTCGCCTAAAGGCTCGTCTGGACGTCGGGCAAGCGCCGATATATACCCCGACATGTACGTAGTACGTAGTACGTGCAGCCAGGACGATAGCCCGGGAGAGAAATCTCCCGACTTCGTAGATGGGGAACGACGGGACCCGATATTACATACTTCGCGATACAAGCTGAGCGCTACAAAAAACGCCCCCGGGCCCTACTGCTACCACCCCCACCTACCACCATCGCTATGGCGGGTAGGTTGGAGGTTGGGATTATAATAATTCGCGTCACTGCGTCCAATCTCATTCTGTGTGTCTGGACGAGAGAAAGAGAGAGAGAGAGAGAGGGGAGAGGGAGGGAGAGAGAGAGAGAGAGAGAGAGAGAGAGAGAGAGAGAGAGAGAGAGAGAGAGAGATGTATCGGCAGGAAGCACGAGTCGGTGCTTCGTTAAACGAACCTGTCGGTCGCGACACGAGCTTTTGTCGCGTACTTCGTAATACGTTTTCCTTTCTGTCTTCTTTTTTTTTTTAAATAACGTTGGAAATTGTACGATATCGATGCGTCGATTCGAGCAAGTTAAAAAAGAGATATCGAAAGGTGATCAAATATATATTATTTTTTTTTCCTCTTTTACTGTTATCCTTACAAGTCGTTCCTACGACTGATTATTATTATTATTATTATTATTATTATTATTATTATTAAATAAAAATGTTGAGAATTTTAATATTTTGATATGATAACAGCAAAATAGAATTATAATAAAATTAGAAAGAAATTAAATTATAGATTCGCTTATTTAACTTTTACTTTTACTTTTTTTCATTTAAAGTTATTTCACTTCTTTATAGATATTTAATACTGGAAGGTAGTATCTAGTTATTTTTGAATGTTAAAATTGTTGTATTGTTCAGTGCTTTTAATATTGCAAATAAATAATTTCCAGTACTAAATTGGCCAGTATTAAATTGGATTTCTGTAAGGATTAGTTTTTTTCTTGTTATCACGAAATGCTTGCTTGATTATTTGATTACTCTGCTTTCTATAATAATTGGCAATTATTCCATGTTGACTCGTTAAACATGGAGAATGATATTTAATTTAATACCGCACAATCGCATTATACTAATGGTATGGCGATATTGATTTCCGAAAGAGCTTTATTTGTTGCTTTAACGAAGCCGAGAGCAATACGGATTTAGTAATCTATATATATATATATATATATATACATTACGTATGCAAGTTCTGTTAGGACACCTGGGTAAACAGTAAAAGTGGAAATTTTGGGATCAAATTAGCATTTCAAGAGAAATTATCAGATTATAATAGCTCAAGATTACTAATTAATTTCATATTTTGTCATATCTAACATTTTAATTGATTTTACTGGTTAGATGTTGGAAAAGAAATGTGTGTGTGTGTGTGTGTGTGTGTGTGTGTGTGTGTGTGTGTGTGTGTGTGTGTATACACACACAATATTATATATTATCTGTACTGTAACTATGATAAAAATAAATAGATGATTTGTAGTATATATTACACTGAGAAAAATTTGCTATTGAATCAACAGCATTAGTCTAATTGGAAATAATTTTGTTAATTCAATGACATTATTAACGAAACGAAGATCTTGATTATTAAAACAAGAGCATAATATACTGTTTCATTAATAATGTCAATTATAAAAATTATATGAAATTTTTGCTGACTTAACGCAATTAATTGCAAAATTAGCATAATCCTATATTAGACATTAGAAATTTTTCTGTAATGATGACGGCGATTACAGGGAAATAGTGTCACTTCAAAATTTTTTTACTTCTTATTTAATATACTTTTTTATTTAATTGATACAAATAATCCTGCAAATATAAAGATGGACAAACAGTTAGTCGCAAGTGTTGCGTATAAAAACTTCAATTTGTTACTTCTGCATAATAATAAAGACGTTCACTTATTAAAAATATTTATACGTAGATTTTAATAGATTTCAAAAAATATACAAACCGGTATATATAAACATTTTTAAAATTAAAGAAAAAACAGTTTAAAAATTTTATTAGATTTATGTATTTGTTATATAATTAATACATTGTTAATTATAATAAATAGAAAGAATAAATTTATTAAAATTTTTATATTTCTTTAATAGTTATTATAAAATATAAATAATGTATTTAAATATGTTTTATTTATCAAATCTATTTAAGATATTATAATAATATTGGTCAAGAAAAGATATTTTATGATACGTGTAGCGACAAAGAAAAAAGAAATTAAAATAGGAAGATTTGAATACACTAATTACTTGGTTAAGAAACAATGATTATTACAATAACTACTGTATTAGTATTATTTATTTTAATTTTATTTGCATATAATTCTTACGTGCATGGATGAAATTGGAAATTTATCAACCGTATACCAGATCCATCCAGTTATTCAATCCTTAGCAAGTTAGTGAAAAGTTCAACGTAAGTTCAAAGTAAGTAAAATTTTAAATATATCTATTTGAAATATGTAACTTAAAAATACGGAACTTAATATTTGCTTAGTGCTTTTTTTAATAATTACAATAATCTGGATAACAAATTTTTTTAATTCACAATGCTTTATGTATTTTTAATGTGCATTTGACAGATTTTTATCTGAATAAAAATTGTCAATTCTATTTACAATATATAAATACAAAATATTTCATCTCATGTGTATGCAATTTAAAAGTCACACTTATTTTTCATACAATAGAGTCAATAAAATATTATTTCTTTTGAAGAAATAAATATTGCAACAATTAAAATATTTTCTTCACAATTATATTTTTGGAACTTTTAACATCATTGATGTTTTTTTAAAATTCAGCTTCATATTTTTATTTTTATTTTGTAATAAATGTAATATACATTAAAAACACTAATAAATCAATTATAAATTTTTTGATATTTGAAATATTCTTATATTTACAATATATATGTATATTTTTCAGAGGATATTTGGAAATTGTTGATTAGCATTTTAGATCAATATTATCCTATTCTTAATAAAGTATGATATTTTTTTATACCTTTTGTAGCTATCCGTCATCCTGATAACATAGAGGTAATATAAAAAAATTTAAACTTGTAAATAATTTCATTATTAAAAAACTAATGGAGTAATTTCTTCATTTATCTACATTTTGTGAAAAATTATTATTTATGAAAATCGACTACTAAAAATTGGTTTGATGAAATGTAAATAATAATTTAAAACAATTAATGAATTGTTTGTATTACGATTGAGTTGAACCGTCGGAAGACAAATGGTTTTCGACGAACGCGGAAGACGAATGCAGGATCATTTTGACTCATAATAGAATTTCTATTGCAAACTAATTTTGGGAAGAAAAAACGCATTTTGAACATATACTTTATTTCTTTTTAGTTTTCTGTACACTTGATACATGAAATAAGTATGCATAAGTATACATAAAATATATATTCTTTATATGATTCTTACAAATAAATTTATTACAATTTTAACATCTTGCACATTTCGTGTCATTACTGACGCAAATATAACATCACGAATGTGTTTTTTTTTTTTTTTTTTTTTCGTGATGTCCTTGCCTTCGAATGCCGTCATTAACCGCTACCGCATTCCGATTCCATTGTCTTATCGCTTAAAGGTCAAAGTGATCTTTTATTCGTCGTACGAGAGTTAAATAATTCAATTAATTAAAAATATTTTAATATTTTTTATAACTTAAGTAATATTAAAAACAGCGACATATAACGAAGAGTTTTATTTACGAGATCTTCCGTCCTTGGTTCGACACTTATTACCTAAGTTTGGGTAAAGAGATATACATATCATTTGGTTTTTATTATTTTTAAATTAAAAATACTACCGTTTGAATTTTATTTTTGAGATCCGATAGTTTCGAGTGCTCGCGTCTCGCCGACTCGCGTAAAGTAAAAACACGGTAGTGTTTGGTTGACTTGACACCCGAGATACTATCGTGTCTCCTGATCTTAATATACAATTATTAAATTATTAAAAATTTTTCTATTCGCGACCCTCCCTTTTTTAATCTTCTTATATTTCGATCGTGCAATGCATATCAAGTCGTGCGCTTCCTACGAATTTGCTCTGATCATCATCTCCTGTGCAGGCATTGAATGACAGCCAATGTATTTGTTTATCGTCAAATTCAGCGCGACGACAATAGGAAACGCTCTCAACCGCGAACTTAATGTTCGTCAAGCATTGTGCGCAATAAGTGTTCGACCCTCTTCATCGTATAATCCTCCTCTATGAGTTCTCTTACACAATCACACGCAACACACACACACACACACACACACACACACACACACACACACAACACACACGTATAAGACGTCATACGCGCGAGCGCGCCACACGTATTTCCTAGGAGAGTGAGTATCTATGGCATACGACAGGTGAACGGTCTATGGAATAAAGCCCCTCGCTGATCCCGTAGTCCAGAGATCTTCAACCTTACTGCACGACCTGCTTTACTGCCGGCCATTCTGCGCTTCCTCCGTCCTTTGACGACGGAAGCTCGTGATCCTCCCGGCCGTCGTGATTCCATTTTCTAAGTACGCTAACCGTTGTGTAGTCTATACGCGCATAAATATTTATCAATCGATGCCTTCGAATAGAATTGTATCCTCGATGCGTATCTCCTCTATCGAATCACCGATAAGTGAAAAAAACATATATATCGCACGGTATATAAATAAATATGAAATTAAAAGCCGTTACCGTTTAAAAAATTAGGTAGAGGTAGTTAAATGTGTACCTCTCTGATCGCACAGATGGAAAACTGGATTACTCAAAATCAATCGCCCCCATCCAAATAAAGTCTTCTTTCGCAATATATACTTGTAACGTTGTAATTTTAGTAGCAATTACGATAATTCCTTCATCTATTTTTTTTCATTTTTTTTTCAAACAATTTTCCAGATACTTTTATCTAAATTTGTTTATTGATAATACTTGCAATATTTTTTGCTGCGAAAGTATTAAAAAAAAAAAAAGAGGACGAATTAAATTATTTACAATTACGTTGCTAGAGTAAAGCGTCGCGCATCAGTTTTATCTGCGCGGGTAGAAATCGCTCCATCCAAATAAAGTCTTCTTTCGCAATATATAACTTGTAACGTTGTAATTTTAGTAGCAATTACGATAATTCCTTCATCTATTTTTTTTCTATCATTTTCTTTTTTTACAATTTTCCAGATACTTTTATCTAAATTTGATAATACTTGCAATATTTTTTGCTGCGAAAGTAAAAAAAGTTAAAAAAAAAAAAAAGAGGACGAATTAAATTATTTACAATTACGTTGCTAGAGTTTCAGTTTTATCTGCGCGGGTATAGAAATATCGCGTAACCCGAATAAACGCGCGGTAGTAGCGCGCGTTGCGGCGCATCCACGTGCATAGTGGACCGGTAATAATGTGTCCAGGAGACGACACACAGCCGCTATGCAACGTATGCACGTATCTATAGCTTCCTGCCTTTCTGGCGCGGCATCATGACGCTCTTCTAGCTGTCATGATACTGTCGTGCTGCATCGTGTGCGTCGGATTTCGTCCGAGAGAGCGCCGGCGATTTTCCGGCTTGCGGTTTAGCTTTAATCCCACCGACGTCAAATTTTAATACAGAGAGAGCACGGAGATAGAGAGAGAAAGGGGGGGGGGCGGGGGGGAGGGGAGAGGGAGAGAGAGAGAGAGAGAGAGAGAGAGAGAGAGAGAGAGAACGCGCGGCGCGGCGATTGTGTGCACAAATGCAAAATGTAAATGAAAGGCGTATAACAAAATGCGCATCTACGCGCGCGTTTATCTCGCGTAACGTCCCTCCTCCGCGGTATTCATTTAAATTCGCCATATCTCGCGTAATTATAACTTTCGGCCGACACTTCTGTTGCGCCGGGTTTATTAGCGACAGCTGGATCCGTTAAATTACGTGTGTGTGATTTAATTAAATTTTCACCGACCGGGCGCCGGGCCCGATCGATATTTTCGCGGCTCGGCGCTCGTTAACGCGCGCGGCGAATCTTGATCCCGCTTGATCAATTTATTTGCCAATTATCCGAGATATTTGTACGGATGAATCTGGCTTCCGCCCCGAAATCTACGTAACGTGTCCTGCACGTGCATTCGGCTCGACGGAGGTTGCACGGCGGAGCTAAGAACGATGGAGCCTAAGCACATCCTAAGTATTCTTTCTTGAGGGGGAAGGGGGGGTGGGTGGGATGACGTTCATGCATGAACATACGCTGGTGCACCGGTCTGATCGATATAACTTTAATCGATATAGATGCGTTTCTCGCGTTGATCTCTATGAACACTTTCGCGTATTGATCGTTTGGAAATCCTTGGTAATTTTCGTATCGCGAAAAGGGATGGAAAGTGCTGATCGATTACGAAAAAAAATGGCCTTGCAGTTGCAACGAAAATTATCTGGATACGAAAATCAGCTGAAGCGAATAAATGATGAGCAAGCATCGCATATGTTTTGTATTTAATTAATATAGATGAGACAGAGACAGAATTTATATCTGATCAAATAACATCAAATAACAGGTCAGAGCAATTATTCGATGGGTCTTAGGAGTCTAATAACTTTTCTTTTTATTATATATATATATCGCAAATTACGTGCCGTTATTTTTAACGAACTTACGACAGCAGCTCAAAGCTATAGTTAAATTTTTTCCCTTAATGATCAAATTTTAAATTCATTACTCCTCTTTTCTACAGGAAATTTTAATATCATCTTAGAAATAAAATCTGGATCAAATCTTATTCGCTGTTTCAGGCGAGTCGACCACTGAGACATGTGGTAATATTTATCGCAAATATCAAATAAATTTAGAACATCTTTTCACGAGCTCTTGCATCGTAAGTCCGTTAAAAATAACGTAGTTCGCGATCTAAATAATTGATTCCAAATTTATATCTATAAATTCAATAAGAAGGAAATTTATTAGATTTCTAAGATTTACTCCGCCGAGAGAGATACTTCCTAAGATTTAATTGCCCTCTCTGATGTGTTATTTGAAACTTATTTCGACATATTACATTGTATTGTTTATATCTTAATTTGTTAAATTTAGCAAGAAATCTTCTTATAGTACCCAATCAGATAATCAGTCACACTCCTTATCGAAAAAATGATCTCGCAGTCATAGCGAAAATTATCTAAACAAAAAATTAGCTAAAATGGATAAATAATTCGCAAGCGATATTGCATATATTTTGTATTTAATCAATAGAGACAGAATTTATATCTGAATAATTTAGCAAGAAAGTTTCTTTATAATATTCAGTCTGATAATATCTAATCACACATCTTTTATTAAAGAAACCGATTTGGTTGATGAGATTGATTTATTAAAGGATGCAATTTGATTGATGAGATTGGTTGGTTCATGAGATTTAAATTTTCTTATATATATATATTGCTAGATGTTGTTGCTGTAAATTCTAAGAATAACAAACAATTTTCTAGCAGATATAGAAAAATAGCGACGTACATTTTAACTGTAACATATAGAGTTCCAACTAGACAGACGAAACATTTTTTTGACTGATGTAGAGTACGGTCAAAGTCTCTATATACAAATACTTCGAAGCGTTTTGATATTGATCAATCAGAACAAAGAATTTTATCAATTGACCAATCAAAAAATGCTTCAAAGCATTTGCAGCATCAAGTCGATTGCGCTCGTAATCACGCGCGCAATTCGAACGTGGAAATGCTCAATACTACTGTCCTAACACTAATGTAATGTGACGCTCTCGGATGAAATATTTTAGAGTCATAATCGAAAATATGCGCAGAGGGGACGTTTCCCCGAGTCGTGTTATTTTCACACGTTCGAATTTATCTGAGCCGATACGTACGATTTGACACACGCCCCCGAGCGACTTAATTTCCGTTGTCAGGCGATCATATAGGCTGATGCATCGTCTATAAGGCGATATCTTATTCCACATTGTACATTCTCGTGCCCCCCTCCCTCCCTCCCCCCCTTGCCCGTTTGTACACTCGCATTTATCATGCCGCACATTGTGCGCGATATCGGCACCGATGTGGTTCCGTGGCTGCGGCATGCACCGACACCGGTGCACGTATCTCGTGGCTCACTTAAGCTAATGACATCAGTCACCGATCTATTTACACGGCTCCTTCGAGCAAAGGAAAAGTGCAGCAATTTCATCTGCCGCGGAAAACATTCGGAAGAGACTTTTCACCGACGGCCATTATTACGTATATCACCCCGCGCAGAAAAAAATTTAGTCTTAAATCAAGACTATATATTCTTATATACAAACAAGGATATTATTATCTTCTTCTTAGAAAAATTTTACTTTTTGATTCGATTGAGTTGTTTGTATGCAGATATATTTTATATAACAAATATAAGTATTCTCATGTAGGTAAGTAAGAATGTTATAGAATAAAATTATCTGTTCGGAAGATTTTTTTTTTAGAGTTAAGCAAAAGTAATACTTGTTATTGATACAAATTTCAATTAAATTAAGACTAAAATTTTCAAGAAAATTATAATATTCTTGCTTAGAGAGTGAGAATGTTTGTCTTAATTTAACAATAAGTACTCAAAAAAAAAATATTTCACTAGTCTAGAATTCTAGAATTCTAAATGTTACAGTTAAAATGTATCGTTGTTTTTTTTGCATTTGCTAGAAAATTGTCTATCGTACGTAGAATTTATAGCAACAACGTCTAATAATGTGTTCAAGAAAATTTAAGTCTTATCATAATTAAATCATTTTTATAAAGGGTGTAACTGGTTATTATCTGACTGGACGCTACAGAGAGATTTCCTTGCTAAATTTGATAAATTGTTCAGCAACAAATTCTGTCTCTGTCATCTATATTGATTGGACACAAAAAACACATATATGCAAATAGTGCTTGTTAATTATTTATCCACTTTAACACAATTCTCGCATCTAAATAATTTTCGCTATTACTGCAAAATTATGTTTTTCAGTGAAAATTATTCTTTTTTCTGTGCGTTAGTCTGTAACCATAATACGGTATCATATGCGCATAATTAATTACATGCGATGTTATTAAATATCCCGTTAATATAACTAAACGCGTGATTATCCGAGGATTATTATAAATATATTCATATTAATCGATGTTTCAATTACCAAGTATCGCTCATATCGGGCCGTTTCTCGATTTATTCCCCATTTATTCCCTCGTCCTGAGGGCTCTTTAAGGTACTCGACGACGACCTTTCGCACGCACTAAAGCGTAAGTGCTCGCAACGGCCATTATATCCGCCATGTTCCCCGTGATATCGCCCTCTCGGCGGGCGCCCTCGCACGGCTGCACATGCATTCGGGCAATATGGTTACGCGGCTCACTAAAGTTAAACACGTTCCTTGCATAACAACATCCCCCGCACACACGGACGCCGCGGTGGAAACAAGCGCCGATAAAGCGACGCGCAGCGAGCCACCGCGCGCAAAGACGCAACGCGTCACGGGAGGAGGAGGGGGAGGGGGGAGGAGGATGCGCTAACGTCGGTGTGTGATGCAACGGGGGCGCGGAAAGTGCTGCTGCAAACCGCCATCCGCTTGTCGCAAGTAATTGCATTACGTATTGACTCAGCTCCTAAAGGAGGTAGTTCAGGGGTTAGACGGAGCGACGACGGGGGACGGACGGCCGCACGAGGGCAGCTTGAATATTAATTACCTGGTAATTTCAAATTTAATGGCCTCTGCTGTCGCGAGGCTTCCGATAAGTTTTTCCTCGATGATCTTTCCTCGGCAAAATCGCTATGCATCGTTTCGCAATAGTTTCTTTTCACGTGGAGGAACGTGGAGGAACCAGATTATTTGATTATCTTATATATATATAAAGAGATAATAAAGTGAAATTGTGCTTAAAAAAGGGATATAGACTAATTTCTTGCATGATTTAAAATTCATATTTCCCATTTTTCTTTATTGAGATTGTATTTTTAAGAAGTCGCGAAAGTAATTACAGATAATTGAAATGATGTAAATGATTATTCATTAAAGTTAAGATTTTGTAAGTATGAATTTTGTCATTTAAAAATATATACATTTAAAATAAAATATTTAAAAAGTATTTAAATAAAAAATGTTTTCTCGAACATGTAAAATTATATTTAATAATTTAGTTATTGTTGATAGCAAATTTATAAATTTTACATTTATACATACATGAAATGGAATATGGAATATATTAAAAATTAGTGTTATCGACGGCTCTTAATATTGTTACATTTTTCAATTTTATGCGAAGTAAAAAAAAAAAAAATAATAAAAACAGCTTTATTAATTTAATGCCGATTTAATGCCTCTGTAATTTAAATCGAATGAGCAATTTATTTTTGTCGTCAGAACGATAATATCACGAGCTAAAGGGAGCTTAACGAGTTATTTAAATAGTTTCGTATAAGCGACGATCGTTTTATCTCATTATGAGCTTATCAACTCGCGATAGCTGTCAGCAGAAAAATTTGATTTGATCGATTTTCACGGATTAATGACTCTCGTCAATGTGTTATGCACGGCATGTACTTTCGATTATAACGTCGCGGCGTTATAATCCTTTCAATTTCGTCCTGTATACCGGGAAATTCACAAAAAGATCGTCGGCGATACGTCGATTTCGTGCGCGCTCAGCGGTGCTTTTAACGCGCGGCCACGATAAAAGTTTAACGTAACACACAACTCGCAGCCATGAAATTTTCAATCAACAGACTTCGTTTTACCCCCGAGACAGATTGTTACCCCCGTCGCAGAAAACGACACATACCCGTCCCAGCCAGTAAATCTCAATCAACACGCACGTTTAACGTACACAACCATGTTCAATCTCTCGATCTAATACCGGGAAAGTGTTGCAATTTACGACGACACAGTGCTTTATTAGGAATTCCAGAAACTTCCGAATAAAATGCGAAACGGTAATGTTCCTGCAAAACGCATTTGCACGTTGTATGCACTTGCATTTGCAAATGTGAGAAAAGTTTTTTTTTTTTTGCAAACTGAGATTCACAGCTGTTTGCGAATTTTGCTGATGGCATTTTATTGTTTAAAAATATGCGTTTTCAAATGAAAATTTATCGCGCGACTTAGACGATGGAACTTTTAATATTGAGACTTTTCATGAAAATATTGGCAACGAAAAATTTTATCGTGGAATTGAACAAACAATTCGCTGTTGGAGAAATGGATTTATTTAATTTGGAATACTCCGTATGCGATTTCTACCATCATTCATCAAATAAAAAGGGTTTACACACGTATTTCTTATTTTGTTTTTGCACTTTATGAAAGTATTATTGCATACAATATCGAACGTTAGAGCTTTACATTTATCGTTAAAATACGAGCAGAGAAACAACGATCGATTATCTATTAATCTCCTCGGATTGGATTGGATGGCGAAACATGATACGAGTAATATTTATGATATTCATGCAACTGCAGCGTGCCCTTAAAAGGTATATTAAATTATTAAAAACATTTTTGGGAAATGACACGTAAAATGTTTTTGTCAAATTTTTCTGAATATATCGCGTCCCAAGTAAGGAATTATAATATACGATACGAAATTTTATTTTACTGTTAGTCGCATTTTTAGGAAGCGACATTTTTTTTTTAAGAGAGAAGTACATGTACATGTATATTTTGCCCTGTGGTATGGGTAATGACAAATAATGTTCTGGTCAGGGGGAGTATATTTTACCAACATCGAGCAAATCCGCGCAGCTATTATCACATTTCTAATTTTTTTTTCTTTTTACTTTTCGCGCGACGCCGCGAGGGTACCGTCTGCGCTTTTTAGCGC
The DNA here is from genome assembly GCF_055798465.1 of Pogonomyrmex barbatus. Classification (NCBI taxonomy): domain Eukaryota; kingdom Metazoa; phylum Arthropoda; class Insecta; order Hymenoptera; family Formicidae; genus Pogonomyrmex; species Pogonomyrmex barbatus. The sequence goes on from NW_028297120.1 coordinate 394,966, forward strand.
AGCACATATCGCATGCTTTTGTTTTTCCGGATAATGTGTAAAGCTCAACTTTTCTGCTCGCGTTTAGAATACTTTATGAAAATGTCCCGTAATATTGTGATTAACGGCGTAACGAGAGAACATATATAAATGGAACGAAAGTTTCATTTTTCTTTATTCGAAAAGTGTCGCGCAATTATTTCTTTAATTAAAAGAAAGTTTTTTTGATAGTTTTCTTTGATGCACAAACAAATGCATTCGATCTAGAATGATAAATAATTGTAATATTGATATATTTAGACACAAATGTTGTTTAATGATGTGACGATCATTCTTTAATTTTATTACATTTATTGATAATATTCATTAAATTAATAATAAAATTTTTAATTATTTTATATAATAATTGCTAAAAAGTTGTTATTGTTAAAAATATATATTTTTATGTTACAATTATCGTGCTCATTTCCTCTAAATTTATCTGAAAAATTTTTTTGTGTACTATTTTTGCGAATGGATGAATATATAATCCGTATGTTCTTTCAATGCGCTTTTTCCAAATAAAGCAAAAAAATTTCTCATAGAATAATCGTCCCTTTTTTCTTAAATTCGCAACTCGTTCCATATTGAGAGTACCTTGCAAAGCTTCGACCATCACGGGAAGCTCTTCAGCTCTTCCACGCGAGGAATATTCTAGAAGGGAAAAAGACATGAAGCCGGAATAAAGCAAATGCCGAATGGCAGTCTTTGAATTTTAAGCTTCCTGTTGTTCTTTTTTGATCCAACTTTCCCATGTCGTTGCGATACACGTAGATGTTATGTTTAAAAATGTACGTTTTCACGGCGCATTGCGTCGCGTCGTTCATTGTTACGAATGAAGTGTATTTTTTCAATGCGTAATCGAAGCGATTTGCATAATATTTGCATAATAAATAAAAAAAAAGGAATTGTTTATTTTGAAAATAGTATAAGTCCATTTTTACAACATCGAGAAATTATCTTATCATATCATTTTCATCACAGATATATCATTGATTTTTACTGAAATCATTTTGAATTCATACGATTTTCAAAATAAATGTTTCAAATCCAAAGCTACCAAAGCTATCAAAACGCAATAATTGGTAAAAATGTAATATTGTTTACATTTCTACATCACTAACTGTACGAGAAAAATATTCCGTATAGGCAAAAATAATGAATATATTATTCGCAATTTGAGAGAGTAGCTTTGTATTAAACTTGAACAGAGAGATAATATATATTACACAAAACAGAAACATTCAATTATTTTAACATAAAATTACTTTCATTACATTTTGAAAATTTCTTATATTTTTTAATTTTAGCATTTTAGCATTCAGTTTTTAGGACAAATATCTAACAAAAGAAATCAAAGAAATGATTATGCCGAACTAACATTTGCGTGAAGCATCTTAGTTTTGTAAAAAAACTTTGATGAAAACATGATGAAAAAAATTAATATCCAAACAGCAAGCGATTTATATGTGAAAAATTTTATCTGCTTATTTTATGAGTTATTTTTTAGGGGATACATATGATATAAAATAAAATGAAATAAAAGAAAGAGAGAGAGAGAGAGAGATTTTATTACTTTTTGATGATTAAAAAAAGAAAAAAAAATTAATAAATAAATTACTAACAAGAGTAGAATAAAAAGCCAAGATTTAGGAATTTTAATGAATTTTATGAACACTATCTTCTCTTCTCTCTGCAAATCGCATTTCAAAAGCATGTTTCCACTTCTGGTCCTCCTCCTGCAAGATCTCCCGTGAATTATTTGTAGGAAGACGTGTACGGAAATATAAAATCTCGTGCTGAATCGTTTTAATAGACGTTTTGATCACTCAATGCGGTGTGTTTCATGAGTTCTGCTTCATCTCAAGGTCTAAAATTTTGCTCGATGTTTGTTATGCAGCAATCCAACGTGAATGATATGATAATCATGTTCTTGTTCATAAGTTCAACACACACACACACACGCGCGCGCGCGCGCGCGCGCGCATGCGTTGAACCGCAAACGAACATTACATATATATATGTGAATTGATGATGACTAAATTTCGTGTTTCCTTGGCGGCTTCGCTTTTAATTAATATTAATATATTTACAGCGTACGCTGTACAGAATACGCGTATCGGTATCTTGCGCAAATACGTTGACAGGTTGCGCGACGCAACGGAGGCGCTAGAACGCGATGTAAAACTGCAAAGCGCGACCGGCATCGTAATTTACTGTTTACGCCCGGACTTTCCCAAATCCCTTCTAGCGCTCTCCGACACGCGTGCCGCTCGTACACGTGCTCGTCGACACGCATCGTCGTGACGTGGAGCTTGCGCGTGCGGTCAGCACGTGGGAACGCGTACACGTGCGATGCAACTACGAAGAATGCATTCTGACCCCTTTCCCCGACGTCGCTGAAAATTTCCCGACGGCTATTCATCGTGTTTACGTCAAACGACCAAGTTTACATGTAATTTGTGATCTGGCGGTCGATGAAAGTTGAAGTTGTGTTATCATCGCTCACGATTGAAGTGACAAGCGTTATTAATGCTTTATTAACGAATCATGGTAAATCATGTTTTAAAGGATGATAAGTGCCATAGCATATTTTAAGTTTGAAGATTTCTTTGAGATCTTAACACACAAAATATTATAATATAGTAATGAAGAAAACATTAACTCTTTAGTCATAATTATTATACATAAATTGTGAACATGTAAACGTCTAAATATAAATTTATTTGTGTTTACCGAACTTGTGTTTACTGAATGTCAATATACTTCTAAAGGACCTTTTCACGAATTCATTAAAATGTATTTCGACGTTGGAAAGTTGAATAAGTTAAATATCTAAAGGTATTTCGTAACTAATTAGGATGGATAGTCGGGGTGTTCTTAACGTAAATATTGAATTAATTTTATTCAGATGAAAAGGAATTTTGTTTGAAATAAATTGCAAGCTCACATTGTATACTCAATATTGTTAAAGGGCTTTGTAGGACTTTACTTTTGTAGAAAGGGTGTCTCGGGGAATGTAAAGGGCTTCCGGCACTGATTTTGCAGGTTATTGAACTGCAATGCAATATTTATTTTGTAGATAGAGGTAAAAATAAATTTAGAATAAATTTATATTTTTGTGAACAATTTGTAAAATAATAAATTTTAGCACTTGTGTTAAATTATAAAAACATTTTATCGATAGTGGCTTTTTTATTTCAGCGCAGTGGGTATACAGAATAATCTATTTTAAATGTCCACTTTAGATAATTTCGTTATTTTTCATTAAAATAAATGTTTTAAATAAAATTTGTAAATCGCAATTGTACATTTTTCTCTAAAATTTGTTACGTGCGTACGTATTTTTAACATCAATTGACTTATTTCCTTACGTAAAATATTAAAGTCATTGAAAAATAAACATTTTATTAGATTAAAATATAAAATGTCTTTTATAAAGTATTGATCAATTATTTTATTGTTTAAACACTAGATGACTGTAGAAAAATTAAATTATGTGAGAAATATCGTATAATTCCTTTTTTTAAAAAAATATTAATATTTTATAAAGAATGTATGGTATAAAATATTTTTGGTGCGTTGGTTGCGTGTGTTATATTTTCCCCCAAAAAACTGCAAAAGACTTATTCGAGATATTTTTTCTAAAATAAAAAATAATTTTGAAATATTTAAAATACGCAAATATCTAAAATGCGGTATCTAATTCAGGTAATCTATAATTCAGTATAAAACGGATAACATGCTTGTATTTTCAACCCAATTAGAATAGAATTCAATTAGAATTAAATCTTTTTTCATAAATATTTTAATACTTTTTTATGTGCCTTGTTAAAATGTCAAATCGATGATATTTGCTAAAAGTCTGGATTTCTTTTGCAAAATTACATTTGCAAGCCCCATATAAAGAAGTCATAAAAAAAATTATAAAAATTATACAAGTAACGTAAATGGAACAGATACTTTTTGACAAATTGTTTGACGAGGGAGGGCATGATATTCCATAGTCATCTTTTTAACTGTGCGAGTCTATTAAAATAATATGAGACGTGCTATATATACGCTGTTATTTGCATGCCGATGTTTGCCAACGTGGCAGGTTTTAAAAGTCATACTCTTCCGCCGCACTTCACGTATCTGCCTTTATTATTTGAATACTACTCTCGGTGGTACGAGCAAAATAAATTTTGAAAAGAGTACAGAAGCGGCTATAAAAATAATATTCCAACGCATAACGTACACGTAGCGTTGTTATTCGCCGTCTACGCCGAGAAAAAAAAATATGCCTCGTTGTTCATGTAAGCGGCCCATAAATCTGTCGTTATTGCGACAAAATTGTCAGATCGGAGTGGCCGTGTCAAGTGCGCACTTTCCGTTTCCTTTCGGGGCTAACTAGCGGAGTCCGTATTATTGTTTTGTATCCAGGGAGGGTTGTTTAATTTACTTTCAAAGCGAAATCCGCGAATTGCCGCTCTCGTAAAGTTATTCGAACGCAAGTCGAGAGATTGAAGTTCGTATTGAGCAGAAAGCTACTTGTTCGGAATTCGCTGGAAATGAGGTTAATTAAGGATTAAGAGTGGGGGAAGCATTCGAAAGATATAGGCAAAGATGAAACGTGACCCTTCGATAATAATGGCAGATGCGTCGACAGAGCTGCATGCACTTTTCTGGGGTGCACTAGGGGGTTTCCGCGGGGGAGGGTGAAAGGGGCGAATATTGTCTTGAGAATTGTTGAAAAACTTTATGCCTCGTTAACCTGTACAAGATGCATCATTATTGGAAGAGAAGAGTAAATCTCGTTTCGCGTTTCATAAAGAAAGTATCGCAAAAGGAGAAATACGTTTCCATCAAGGAAGTAAAAACATTCCGAAGTTATCTAATCTATTACGAACTATTGTTCTTTTTGTTTTTTTTTTTTTTTTTTTTTTTTTTTTTTTATACCAGTTGATGGAACAGAATCGCTTGCGCAACATCATACAGTGTCAAAGGGTAATAAACAAAACTTTTTTAATTAAAATGGTTGGTTTGTCGCAATATTAATGACGTATGTATCATACAGGGGAAAACTTTTACTGGATAGCGTAAAAATAATCCCTGTATTTGATTTTATAAATTTATAAGAGATATATATACAACACGATTTTTGCGAAATGACGTGTGATAACAAATTATGATGTTAAAATACTACTTTTTAAATATTGGTGCTTTTTTTATGTTTCCTTTCACCAATCCTTTATTTTACGTTTATTGTGGGAAGTCGAATAGAACCGCGGGACTGATGTTCACCAAATCATCTCCAAAATCGATCGTAACTGCGATCAAACGTATTGCACGTCGCAATCTAAACAGAGGAGGAGGATATGAATTGATTGATCTCCCGACTTTGAGCATAGGACTCTGTTTGCTTGCTAGTGGTGTTCCTGGTTACTCAGGTCTTCATCGGGTCAATGCATCGAATTACTGTATCGAATTTCGGCTACGCAACTAGCCATTGAGGTAACCATTAACGTGTGAATATTGTTCAATTTACAGAATACGTCGTAAAATAATATATTTTTGATATAATTTTGCTGACATATTTTGCTGACCATTTGAAATTGAAATAAAATGAAATAATAAAAATACAAAGTTTCGATATTTATAACTAAATAATTTTAATAAGTAACTGAAAACGTAATTAATTACTTTTGTTTTGCGAGTTTTTGTTTAAAAGATATTTTATTATTTATAATTAATTTATAAATAATCTTTGATCTTCTTATAGGATTTTCTTAACTGATTAATTTTTAGTTATTAACTTATATATAATTATGTGGATTTGTTAGGTAAAGGCATTTTAACAACTATAATTAACGAAAGAAATTTTTGAAAAGGAATTAATATTATTTATTATGTGATGTATTATTAATAATGGAAAATTTTTTCCTTTATGATTTAAAATACATTACATATATGTGAGTGATATGGTCGTATAATTGAAAGTATGTTAGAGGAAAAAAATAATAAAATATTTAACAAAATAGTAGATTAAGGAAATATATTCTTTAAATTGTTGAATATTATTCTGACAAAGAATTTTGAATATATTATTGCTTACTTACACATTATGTATTTTACACACACACACACACACACACACACACACACACACACACACACACACACACACACACACAGTATAAATTTTTGCATTTAGAGAGTTTAATCACTTAAGATCACTTTATATAATTAAAAATTTAAAACGAAATCTGCAACAAAATATGTGAATGCAATCTAATTTATCTTTTATATACTTTTTTTTCATATAAATTTTTCATTAAATATGTATATATATATATATATATATATATATACATATTATATATATTTTATATATATTATATATATTCAGAAATTCTTATTAACATATCAGAAATATGAATGGGACAATGATCATAAATAATAATCAATTATTTAACAAACATGTCGATTTGACCCTAATTGTGTAATTTATCAATGTATACTAATCAAAAACTTCGTTTTACATGAAAGCAAAATAATATGAGATCCAATAAAGACTTCGTCGCTAAATTGATAATGATAAATTTTCATTTTATTTTCTAAGGTACATCTGTTTTATATTAAAATCTCAAAAAGTTAATTTTAAATTTAAAAAACCTGATTAAAAATCATATACAAGTATTGTTAACATAACATAGATTTTTCTTACGTTTATATTTATAAAATGCATAATTTTATAAACTAATTCAGGGGATATTTATGATGACGTAAAATTTGTGAATATTTTGAATAATTATCGCATACATATATTTAAATATATTTATAAATTAAATTTAAATTATATTTATTACTGGTCGTGAGTTTGATCATTTTTGCATTTTATCTTATTTTTATTATTACCATTACTATTATCACATTATTATTAATATCAATATTAGAATCATGATTTATTTTATATAGAAACTCGCTTGTGTAATTCGACGAAATATATAGGAAACTAATATCAAGGTATATATAATTTATTCATAAATGAATAGTAGTTAATGAAAGACCTAACTATGATTTATTGTTTCAACGATACGTTTAATATTTCATGTAATATGTAAAACATGTAACAAATAATTGCAAATATTTAATTCATCTTTTGACATACAATAAAATAAAAATAAATAATTGATATTTATGAATAAAAATATAAAAATAAAATTCTGATTTGTGTAAAAATTTCAAAAAATTATTAAATGTAAGTTGAATTCATTAGAAACAATAAAATAGAACTTCGAAATACTTGTAACAATTATTAAATGTCAAATGTTCCTTTTTGCAATAAGAATAAAAGAGATTGTCGATACGAAGCTAATATTTTACGTTTAGATTAATATTTCGATATTAATTACAGTATTACGAAAGGATTTAGCATTTAGCAAAAGCTATTAGCATTGATGTCGACGATAATTGTAATAATAATTGTAATATATTCATATTTATATTATGGTTGAGTTAATAAATTGTTTTACTTATTTCGATGCGTTAATGTTATCTCTGTACGCAGGTATTGTTCGTAAGTATTGTTGTATTATTCGTGTATTATTCGTGTTTGTCCGAAAGCGCGATAGCGTTGTATGCAACGCAAGCCGATCTCTGCTTTGACCAAACGCATGCTTGCGACTTACAATTAGCAGAGAGAAGGTTTGTCTGGTCAAACCGGAATGAATACACATTACAGTTGTGCGCATGTTACGTGCACTATCCCTCTGCTCTGCATTTGTATGAAACAAGAGACCTAAGGCAAATATAAGCTTATAAGAGTGATATACAATTTATCAGAGAAAAAGAGAAAAAATAGGCTTATTTATTACAGATATGTCTAACTGCTTACAAATTAATTAATTATTAAAAATATAGATAGTAAGACTATAATATATTTTCATTATAAGTAGATTTACTAAATATATACCTATTTTATTTAGGGTACTCATCATTGTATAGAAGATATTTTTATATATTATAAAATTTATAATACATTATAAAAAGTAATTTATTTTTTTAATTATGTTCGGCAAAAATATTACACAATTGTTTATTAATTTATTTTTTTTATTTGTATTAGAACATTACAAAGCGCACATTTCTGGGCGCGCCATTTATTGTTTGATGTTATATATATTTTTATATAAAATATTTATATCACACATTATAACTTCTACTACTAAAATCTCACACAAGTTAACATTAACTGATATTAATATTTGATCATATATGTAATTATGTTCGTAACGCGAAATGAGCAAAGTGAAAGAAGAATCAACATCGCGGAAAAGCGTCAACAATGAAAATCTTTCATGGCCTTTTTGTAAATAAAATCTAATATAATATTAAATATATTTAATATATTTACAGCATGTTAATTAAATTTTGTGCGGAATATAAAAATTTGCAAGCATATCGACAAATATTGTTGAAAGTGTTTAGTATAATTTATTCTATTATAATAGAAACGATATACACATAACAATAGATCCACGATAATTACGGATGATTATTTTTATAATAATGGTCTAATTCAAATATCTTTAATATTGAGTATACTTTTATGTTCTTACGGATTTTTTTATTGTAATTTGCACAATATTTTAATACATACATTCATACAGTGACAGCTAGTTTACTCATTGTAACAATCGTTTATATGTAAAATATATTTACATATATCTACATGAAAAGAAAAAATATATATATATAAAAGATATCTACATATGTATCTTCTCTTTGATAAGTCGAATGAGTCTATTAAACAAAACGGTAAATGTACGATATAATAGATTATTCAGAATAAAAAAAGGTAAAATATAACTGTTACGGCATTTCATGTGGCGTCATCCACAGACATTATAACGTCTCGTGTCAGTCAGATATTATTCGTACTGTTGAATATTTTGTCCTACACACATTGTTGCTGTCGTAGCCTTGACAATTGTTTACGCGTCGCGGCTGCGCGCGCCGTGAATGTAAACACGCGTGGCGTGTTTACGAGCGTTCGCGCTACCATTCTTTAATCGGCGTTCGTACGGGCGGATAGGGGTGCGCGTTGCTCCGCGTTTCTTCGCATTTTTTTTTATTGTTAAATGACGTCAAACGTTGCTGTATTATAAATATATAAGAGTAAAGAGTGCTTATTAACGATTAATTGACGAACGATTGATTAAGCGTATCGAGACGACTTAATTTTTTTTAAGAAAGCACACATGTCGCGCGACTTGTTTCCTTTGTTTGAAATTTATGACTTTTTTTGTAAATAATATGTAACTCCTCCGATAGGTACGGCCTTGACGTAGCGGAAAAGCTAGAGTATTCCGTGGGGTTTCCAAAGACGAAGAAACTAACGGTACCCATTGCATCGTTATTAATAACATTAATATCAATATTAGGTAATAAATTAATGTTAATCATTAGCATTAACATAGCATAACTATGAGTTGTCCCGTGACGAATGCCACGTTTTACGCATTAATCGTCGATTTTTAATCGATATTCCAGGGATATTTAAGTGCAAGGGAACGAACTGTAGCTAGATCGGTATTTCGTAAGCATATCGAAATATGGTAACTCTATATATATATATATATATATATATATATATATATATGTGTGTGTGTGTGTACATTATTTAATATTGAATTATTAAAAAATGTTGTAGCGTAAGTTAAATATTATTTGTAATATTGTTGAATATTTTGTCGTAGTCAGACCGTTGATGGCGCGCAGCCTTGAGAAATGTTTATGTTACGCGCCGCGCAGTGCGCTCCATTGTGTGGTGTTTACGAAATGGTCACGTGCTTACCATTCACTCACCGGCATTCGTATAGACAGGTCGCAGTACGCGTTGCGCCAAATTTTTTTCACACTTCTTTAAACGGTAAATAAATATAACGGTAAATTTAACGGTAAATAATAAATAATACTAAACATCGTTATATCTTAATGAAATAATAGTATCGTATGTAATAAATGTTTATTAACTGATGACATGATTAACGATGATTAGCGTGATTAACGTGAGCGTGTCGAAACGACGACTCTATAACAAGATAGGTACATGTTACACGTGAATTATTTCTCTGAAATTGATAACTTTTAAACGTTAACCCCTCCCCAAGGGTACGGCCTTGACGTGGCAGAGGGGCTCAGTATTCCGAGGGATTCTGTTGGATCCTCCAACGGAATTCCAAAGACGAAGAAGCTAACAGTACCCATTGCACCGTTATTAATAACATTAATATTAAACGTTAGGTTAATATTACTGTTATTAATAATATATTAACACAGCACAGCCACGAGTCGTGAAATGGCTCTTATGTGGCAAATGCGTTTCACACATTAATGTACTAACACAGTATAGCCATGAGTCGTTCAATAGCTTCTGTGGCGTTTTACGCATTAATCGGTCGGCTTTTAACCGATCGTCATTTTTCTTGCCGCCGATTAAGTGAAATAAACGTGAACTGCAACCAATTCGTCGCGTCGCGTCGCGCGTTTATTTCGGGAGTGCCATAAGTAATCGGACTAAAGACTTTCTCTTCGTCCTGTGAAAGCTCGTGCGACAAGATTTCAATCGGGTGACTTGTTTTCGTCGCTTCTTCTCTTGATTTCTTCTTTTCGATAAAGCATTGCCACGAGTCGTAAAAGGATTCCTATGTGGCGCGTGCGGTTCTTGCACTGATTCACACAATCATCTAATCACCATCGTTTTTTTTTTTTTTACTTTTTTTTCCTCTTACTTAATAAATCCTAACAAATCGCGTTTAATTTGACTTGACCAGAGCTTAGTTCGGAACGGTTTTTTGCGTGTACCGAGAGGTTGGATCCCAGTTGCCCGAGTGTCTAGATTGTTAGGCATCGACGATAAGTACCTTTTTTCTCGTCACATCAGCCTTCTCGATAGCCCGGGTGCGAGATCACGTGTATGGTCACGGCCTCGGTGATTTGACCTGAACCGTTGACTATGTAATGGTCGAGTCAATTTTAGACGTGATTTTTAAGAAACAAGAGACGTCGGATTTAACTTAGTCGATTCACTTTCTTTCGGTCTTAGCCCTTGCTTGAAGAGCTACCGTGTGTTTCGAAAAGCTCACCGACTCGGATGCTGACGGAGCTTGATATGTTCACATGGGCAGCTGAGTGCCGTAAAGTATCACGTAAAGACTTATTTAAAATTAGTCCGGGCGCGATTGTAATAATTCGCGAGTGTTTTTCGCGAGTGTCTTGTGCTACGAGGAAACCTGATGATCTAACATCCTGAGAGGAGGAGGAGGCCTAGAAGAGGCATCGGGCATCGGCGGAGCAACCTTGCGGTAAATATATTTTTTCTCAACATAAAATTAATCAGTTTCACATTTATTTGAATTATTAAATTTCGTTATTTTAAAATTTATTGTTCGGGAAAGGAAAACCGTTTAAAATTTTATACGCCTTTATTTCTATAGAAAATTTTTAAAAAAATTATTTTATTATTTTAATAAAATAATATCTAATTGAAAAACAAATATGTAGATTCGATATGCGTAAAATCTACTTTTTAAAATATCTATCATTTGGAGCGTCGCTAATTTGAATGTTCCCTTTCTATGTTACAGAATCATCGTAGCTACGTGGCAGATTTACTCCGCTGTTGCGCATCGGGTCGGTGAGTGACGAATTTTTTTTAAACAAATTGGGATTACAAATCTGTGAAATTTGTCTTAGATTATTTTTATATATTTATATTTATGAAAGTATTACAGTTGGATATATGTTCACAGATTCGTTGGCCTAAAATGGATAGGCTTAAACAGTTTGGAGTTTATATTTAATCCTGATTTATATTTAATCCTAGTTTCTTATGATCATATGATCATATGATCTTATGATCATTCTCATTTGATATCTATTGATGATTTATTATGTTGAAATATAAATGCACAGAGAGTTCATATACATAGAGTTCATGAAATAGAGCTCATTGTGTTTATGTTTCATTATTTTATATTATCTTTCGTATTGCAATTAAAATGCCTATTAGTATCTGTTATTTAAAAGTTATGAAATAATTTCGCAAAGAAGTATAAATAAAATAAATGTTTTAAATGTTTTAAAAAATTAAAGATATACATATATAATATATAAAATAATATAGACAATAAAAATAATAATATTGAATTTATTAAATTTTCTTTGGAAATATAATATGGAGTTTATTAAATTCATTTAATTTTCGATTTTTGTAAATAAATATTTAACAATAATAGAAATGGCACAAAACCGCGTAAAAATTTTTATTATATTATTATTATTATTATTATATTATTATAGTATTTAAGTTTTCATTCAAATTTTTTTATGATATATCTGTCTTAATAAAAAGAAAAACAAAGATTATAAAAAAATGTTTATATTTTATATTTACCTTATTATACATATTTATGTATAATAAGAATATACATTTTTTATGATTTTTATTTAGGTATCTCTCTTCTTCCTAAATTTTACCAGGATTAAATATCTAATTCGGCACATGATATATATATATATATATATATATATATATAAATATATATATATATATTTAGAAACTCTTTAATAATGTATATTATAAACATAAGTGGACAAATAGCAAAAAGTAATAATCAGTTACATAACAAATATACGATTTGATTCTAATAATGTTTAACCTATCTATATTAATTATTAACTTAGCTTTATATAAGTTAAATATGACATAATAAAGTAAAATACGACGTGAAATTCAATAAATGTTTCATTATGAAATATAATCATAAATTATTAATTTATTTTAATTTAAAATATATTTATTCTATATTAAAACTTTGAAAATTTATTTTTAATTTAAATCCTGATCTTTAATATAAATATTGTTAACATATTAGATTTTCTCATTTACATTGTTGATTAAATTTATTATCGCTTATATTATTGTATTTGATAAATTATATGCAGATGCGTATACAATATCTGCATATCTGTATTTAGAGCTTATATTGGTGTAAAATAATTTGTGTAAAATTGTATATTGTGTAATGTTGACATGCTGATTATGCGAGAAATTTATTACCTCGCTCGGATCTCGCGTTGTTCATTCTGAATCTTTTATGTCATATAATATTTTCATCTGATTCATGATAAGTTTGAAATAATACGGACGAATAATATGAGTATTATTTATAGTACAGAATTATTGTTTAAAACTTATCATGAATCAGATGAAAATATTATATGACATAAAAGATATGTGTATATATATATATTTTTTTTTTAACATTATATATTTTTATATACAATGTTTATATTTCTCATACTATATAATCTCGCCATTAAAACTTAATACAATTACTAATATCAATGTTTAACAGTTATGCTCGCGAAATGAAGTGATTAAAGCAAAAGAACTAATCAACATCGCGGAAAAGTGTCAACAATTAAAGTCTTGGTCTTTTTATGAATGGATGGAAATCACATTTATAAAGAAATGTATTGAGAAGTACATCCATATCAAACTTATGCTTATTAAATATACGCGGAATATTAAGCGACTCGCGTACATAGATAAATGTCAATGTCTGCAAGCCTAGAACGATAAAGAGAGTTTGTAATTAATCTTCATTCCCGGAATAGAATAAAACCCAAGGAGAAGAGGAGACCGGTGCGGGAGGCGAATGCGCACCATTTAATAGCACCAATTAAAGCATTATTTGAAACAATAATTTCTCGTTTGTCGGCGATGATGGCATCTAATTTTCACTTCTATACTATAGGCAAGCGCCCACCGATGATGAGTCATTTCATCTGCTATAATTCAGAATCAAGCGCGACGGCTTAACAATACTGCATAGATAATAATATACTAACCTTCTAAAATCCGCATAGAACTGCAAAGTACTCGGCCGAGTACTCTACCGCGAGTACATCCGTATGAAGCCGTTCCGTAGCTCGCGCGGATTTGGGGATAAAAACGGATTGGTGTTCGCTTTATTCCCCCTCCCCTCCTTTAAACCTCAGGAGAGCGGAAGGAATATTACTCTATTATCTATAACGGTTTTTACAGCTTATCGCGTTTTCCATTCGTGTTTCCCTCCGTTTCACTCGCTCGACGAGGCGACACTTCTGTGAACTTCTGTAAGCGGACTTGCGAATGAAAATGTACGAGAGATGGTTTTACTTCATTCGCTGTTGACGCAATTCGGTTATTAAAACGAATTAAGTTATTATCTTTCTCTCCCTCTCTCTTTTCAGCTTCCATCTGGATTTTTTTTTTTTATATAAATACATAAGAAACTTTTTTTCAATAATATTGTATTGTAAGATTGAGGATATAAGTCGATAATTTAAAAATAAAGTGTCAATAAAATATTAGGTACACATGTGCAGAATAAAATATTTATTTAAATAAATAACGTGAGTAAAGAGTAAACGTTTTGACTCTTAAATCCCTTACTAATACATAAATACATTCATAGATATCAAATTATACAGAATTTAATTTTAAAAACAATTAATCTCGTCGATGTCCTGAATTTTAAATCGTCTTGTTACGGAGATCGTTATCTGGCTTTCGTTTACATCTTTTGAATGTCTATTTTAACTTTACTATATATATATATATATATATATTTGAACAATTAATTAATTTATCTTATTACGGAATTTTAATGGTCGACTTTAAAATTCAATTGTTGCATTTCAAATTGTTGACGATTCACAAGACGATGCAGACGATCGACATAGGTTAATTAGATTAGTTTACTAAATCTTTTATGTAACTTGACACGATTAAATATAATTTAATTTTGATATTCATTAACAATGTTGCGAGCAAAACTCTCGACTTTAAAACTTAAAAAACACTTACCTTGTATCTGTATTATTACTTGTTTTAAATAAATATTTGCTACACACAGAAAACCCTATTGATTTTTAACGATAAGAAATTTTAACGACCGCGAAATTTCAAACCGCTCTAAATCAAACGGGAAATTGTTACACGAGGCGCAGCACGAAATACAACGTGCGAGATTAGAAAATTCGAGCGTGGATGCAGCGTCAGGATACCGAATGCGAAATGTTGGATCGGCGTTGTTTCGTTCCGTTCGGCGAACGTAATATCTAAAATGTGAACAAAGCGCCGATTAATTTCCTGATATCCCACCGAGCCACCGGTGACGAGCGACGGGGAGGAAGAGGAAGGCTTTTGTGTTCGAACGTATCGACACTTGAAGCCGGGTAGATTGGTGCATCGGTTTCATCGACGCACGGTGCACGACGAGGGGGGGGGAGAGGGGGAGGGGGCAGGGAACGAGGGGAAGAGCATAGATACATACATATGCGACATAGGTGGACTATGGGCGAGCCGCGATGTGACGGACCATTGTGTGGTTTCCTATGGCAAATATCGCGCGCGTACACACACGACGAGAGGGGGGGAGGGGGGAGGGAAGGGAGACACGAGTAAACGCGGACGCGCACCGCGATGCGTACGATTGCGGAGACACGCGTGCGTGCACACGCGTGCGTGCATACGCGGTCGCACGGCGTTAAACCAGCGTTAACAAGCCGACGCTGAACCGCCGCGTGCTTTGTGCGCGTGCATGGTCCTTGAGCTATCGATCGATCATCGAAACACCATCCTGTCCCGTGAAATCCATCGTAAAGCCCATCGCCGGCGAGTCACGCGAGTCCGGGGGTGTCGCGTTTTTTTTTTCTTTTTTTCTCTTTTCCTCGCAAACGGCCGTCTATGATAATGAAATTGTATGTCGGAACGGCACGTATGTTGAGTCGATTCGAATATTTCTCAAGTGTTCTTATAACAGATCCGGGGGAGGGGGGGGGGGAGAAGGGGAGAGGGAACATTAGGAGCTCTGGCATTATCGAGCCCTCAAATTTTGTAACGAACTTTGTAACATTCGAATATCGAGAATATCTGTCGAACCGCGGACGATTCAAGTGCGCGATGAATTGACAGATTTTTCAATATAGAGTCAACACAGAGCAAAAAGCGATAAATCTTTCGCGTTTGAAGATAATAATTGGAACGTAGAAGATACAATGTAATTGAGGAAAATTTACTTTTGTATTTCTTTTCTTTCTTTCTTTTTTTTTTTTTGTTACAAATCTCGAGCGGACTTCCAATTGCGAAGAAGTTGATCGATTTAATAATATTTTCCGTACTGTGCGTGTATCTCGTATGAAATGTCGAAAGTGTCAATCAAAGCGCGCCATTCGTCCGTTCTATGTAATTGTCAAAGGGAAGAAACGTGATACGAAAAGTAATAAAAAACGGAAATCATCGAGATGTGGGTTCCACTTTTTTTCTTCTTTTTTTTTTTTTTTTTTTTTTCTAAAAAGATGTAAAAACTTGGGGGTATGCGATAGCGCGCAAATTTCTGTTTATATCGCCGCGGCCCCTGAGGCGTAGTTCGGACGATATTCGCTCGAGTAACTTTCGAATGTCTACGAGCATTCGCGCTGCCTTCATCCGAGCAGGAAATGGTCACGGGGAAACCATTTTGCCATGGTCCCCCGAGTGGCCAAAACCGATTTTCACGCTCGGCGAAGCAATCGGCCGGCGATTCGCGACCAATGTAAGCACGTAATTTGACCGGACGCCGATCCGGTTCAATGTTATTTATGCACGCATATGCATACGTTGTAATATAGTCGGTAACACGCCGCCGGCACTTGTCGCACTTGCGTTTCTCATTGATAACTCGGTACTTGTTTCACCGCATCGCGCCGTGAAACTGCAGCTCATCGGCTTCATCATCATTGCGGCTCGACGCAGCTTTGTATTACCTTTGCAAATTCGCGGTCGGATTTTGCCGCGTGTGTGTCGGTATCTCCGCAAAATGAAAATCAAGGTTCATATCAATTAGCGCGATCTCGAGATGGTTTTCGCGAATTTAAAATTGGAAGTTGTCTCTTCTTTCGATATCGAGAGAGAGAGAGAGAGAGAGAGAGAGAGAGAGAGAGAGAGAGAGAGAGAGAGAGAGACAGAGAGAGTAGTGGTGTCTTGCGCCAAGTGTGTTAATTATTTACAAAATAAAAAAGTACGAATTATTTTATTAAAATTAATTAGATAAACCTTACAATTTTTTATCTGCTTACAATAATTATTTAAATTTTAAATAATTATAATAAGTCATTTTAATTTTACTGATGACAAATCGTTATATGTGTTTTGTTTATGGTTTCAACTTTACGCAGTTTATAGAACTTTGTTTCTTTTTTTTTAGTTTTTTAAAATTCATCAATGAAATGATATTACATTTTTTTTTGCAATTCTGCCATTTATTTCGATTTCGCAGATATTCGTCATTCGTAAATTGTATTCCAAAAAGCAATGCTTTTTATTCGAGAAGATAAAGACTTGTGTCGCATCCAGAGAACTTTTCTC
The DNA here is from genome assembly GCF_055798465.1 of Pogonomyrmex barbatus. Taxonomy (NCBI): domain Eukaryota; kingdom Metazoa; phylum Arthropoda; class Insecta; order Hymenoptera; family Formicidae; genus Pogonomyrmex; species Pogonomyrmex barbatus. The sequence continues at coordinate 412,427 of NW_028297120.1, forward strand.
TCTCTCTCTCTCTCTTTTTTTTTCTATTGATCTAAGCGATGCGTAACTGGGGAATTCTTTAAGGGAACAAAATTGAGGAACAGCATTGGGAATGGTGTGAGAGATTATTCCACTTTACGGGGAAGAGATGAGGCAACAAAGTCAAACAAAGCGAAGTGAAAAGAAGTTTAAACGGCAATAAAGCAAACGCGAAAACTCGATACTCATGACTCTCTTGACTCTCTTTTTGCCATAGAAGTGTTTTTCCAGGAAAGAAGTTTCCTTCGCAACTTGACTTTCTTATTCCTTCCACGGCATCATCCAACGTCGTTCTGAGTATACATATATAGGAAATGTTGAGATAAGCATTCAATCAAACTTCAGAGGCATACCGCAATTCTTGTACCGCTTAATGAAATTCACTCACCGCAATTTCGAGAAACAACGATAATTGAAAATTTTAGCTATACATACAATATCCAAAATATAATAATTATATTACTAATAAAAAAGATCATTTATAATTTTTTAATAAATGACACATACAAATTAAGATTATTTTAATAAGTATAAAATATATTTAGCACGTGATATATTATTTTCCGTAATTTTTTATTTCATTTTATTGTAATTGTAAAAAAATCGAGCCGTGCGTTGAGTTATTAGATATGCCTTTGTCGCTCTTTGTCGCATCTAGAATCTAATTTTAATCACCTATAAAAAAAAAAAAAAAAAAAAAATAAAAAGAAAATAATCGCGAAAAGGACCGATTGTATTTAATTCAAGTTACTAAAATAAATTTTAAACGTAGGATTAAATCTAAAGATTTGAAGAATCTAAAGTACAGTTATTCTCGAACATAACGGGAATTCCATCTCTCCCTTTTTTTTTTTTTTTTTTTTTCGCGAAAGTTTCATCGTCAGCATTCGTCGCATACTACGTACATCCTCTTTGATGTTCAAATCTCCATTATCTCGCCGTGTGTGGAGGAAAACAGACCCCCGCCGTGTGTCAGGAGTAGTCAATAACGCGGTGGGGTTCTATCGTCGGAACGAATACCATACCCTAGCAGGGTGTATCGAGGTATCTCGTACCTTTCCCCCGGGACATATACGGGGGTGCAAGTGGCGGGAAGGGGTCACCCGTCTCCTCCTATTACGCAGAGTGACATCCAGGCTAATATCCTTCCACTTCCTGTCATTCCATCCTAGCGCGTATGCTGCAAGCGCAAGGTGCACGTGCGTGTGCGCGCGCGCGTGTGCGTGTGCGTGTGCGTGTGAACGTCGGGTACGGCGCACAGCCTCCCGGGGGGACGTCGTGAACTGTGCGGAAAAACGGTGCTTACGCGTATACGTCGCGACCCGTTTCTCCTCGGGTCGCTTTTCGAATGTACGCGAATGAACAACGCAAAATTCGAACAAAATTGCGGAGTTACGAAAACAAATTGTGGAATTATTTATTGACGTTACGTAAATTAAATTAAGAGCTCCCGGAAGAGCGTAGGTATTTGAGACTGTGTAATTTTGAAACTGTGTGTAAGCTATATGTTATATTTACACATGGAGAAGGTTTAAATATTTTATATTTACACATAAAAAAATATAGAATAATATCGTTCACATTTCCGCGAACGAGCAAAGATAAACAGCGAAAGATTTTTCTTGAAAGATTTTGTGATCCTACAATAAAGAGCTAAGTTTTCGTATTTCTCGTAAAAATAGTAATGATATAGAAAGTAACGTGTTTAGAAATGCATTCATTTTTATTCGAGATTGTAGTATCATCTGTGTAACGTTCGATCTCTCGGAGGAGAAAACGTAAATGTCACTTCTCGCATTCGATTTCGATTCACAATGCAATATTTCCGCTAGTTCCAGGCAGCCCATCTGTCTGATATAATTCCTAATGCTTTGATCCTCGCTTTGCATTTTAATGGACCAATCGTCCAACCGATTTTACTCACAACGGTCAACAATCGGTCGCGATATAAAAAGTAATGCAAGGAAAACAATAACGTCAGGATAACAAACGTAATCACAAGTAACGTTTAAGTGACTCAATAGTAACTTAATTTGATTTAGCGATGCCAGTAAATTCTATAAATGTTGTAATTTTACCATTTTGCTATATATATTTAAATATCGCGTATATTATTTAAATAAATGTTCATATTTAATAAGCTTTTTGTTATCGTCGTCCCGAATGAAAATAACATTATTACTATTGCGGCAATTACATGTCGTTTTTGCTTTTACATTAAAATTTCTGAATCTTTTAATACAAAACATTTGCATTTATAATTTATCATTGTTACCATGTCTTTTTTACAAATTTTTAATGAATATTTTTAATGTTCAACGAGTATATGATATATTAATATTTGTATTAATTGTAAAAGTAAGCAATTATTGTGCAAGCTGGATAGTTGATAATTTCGATTAATATTGCTACATATATTCTTTTGTAAAACGATTTGATTTTAAGTACTTGAGAGTGCTTAAAGTTTTTGGTTGCCATATGGAAAACTTTGGCTAAGTGTTTTCCTGACGCACTTGTTATTTTAAAGCTTAAACACACGTACCCCCATACTATCGCGCCATTGAAGTGTGTGAAGATAGTTTAATAAAAAAAGGAATTTTTATAAATTGTTTGTCAGCACTGTGGACTTTTATCTTTTTAATATTTGGCAAGATTTTTTTTCTTTCTTTTTTTTTTTTTTTTTTTTTTAGAAGATTGATGTTGAAAACGGGAGACAATAAAATGGAATGCAATTTTAAATATTCACATGCACATATTTATTTTAAGAGGATTGAAAACCTTTATTATGGTTCAAATATCTATCGACTACCTGATAATTAATCAGATTAATTATTAATTATGTTGTTTGCATTATCATTGGCTCTCGAACGAGAATATTCGCAGGTGTCGAAATCGTATTGAGCAGCTACATGCGTTGTCATTACGTTGACGATTGTTTGATATTGCAGATCGCGTTTGTTAATAACGTCCCGTGATATCTCTGTGTCGCTCGTATCTCTCGATTAATAAAAGTCGCGATGGTCACTCGTATGCTCGTGTTACCGGCTTCTACGTGCGCAGAATCCGCCGGTAAAGGGGATTTCACACAATAATTATCGTTAGGAAGGATCAAGTCTCGACCCTAATTAGCGCGAGTTGACATTTCTTGCTTCTTAGCCGATTGACCAAGCTGGTCGCGCAAAGCTTCAGATTTGTCCGGTTGTCGCAGAACAAATATCACTTCCAAGGAATTTTCTGACGTATTTTTCTGACGAACCACTGACAGTAGTGATGGAAAATTCGAAAGAAATCAAATCGTTTCGCGAAACAAATAATACCAGACGTTTTTCTCATTGTAATAGAAAAAAAAAAAATATATATATATATATATATATATATATATATATATACATGAAAGCAAAGCAATGTTTTAATAACATTTAATCGAAATTATAATATAAATATAATTTAAATTATAATATTAAATTTTAATATAAATATAATTTTTTTGTAATTTTTATATCATAATTTTTATGTAATTACGTAATTTTTTTTTTTATTTATGCCAAATTTTACTATATCAATGTAATGTATTCTACGGTATCGGTAAACAATCCAAAGATTGCGCATTAAGACTGAATATCACTAAAACGAATCTAATTGCGGATGCAGCTCAGTGAATGGACGTTCGTTTGGATGTAGTTGCATCATTTTCATACTTCCGAGCTTGCGGAGCAAATCTCGTTACATGATTAAAAGTCTTCAAACAAATAGGATTTCGCGGTAAATTATTATGCGGTAGCAGCTATAATCGAATTGGTTCGATTAAATTTTTTTTTACATATTAAGAAGTATCAAGTGATTTTTATTTAAAAAGAAAGACCAAAATGAGAGAGTTGATTGAGGCGCAGATAAATAATTAAGCAATAAAAGTACACCGAATGAATAGATAAACAGTAAGTAAAAAAAAAAAATATACGTTTTCCTTGACATTTATCCAATATTCATCGGAAGAGAAAATTAATTAATTAATTAATTAGCGCGACGATGAATCTGTTACTGAACATGTGCTTCTTTGACATTAAATATAATGTAATTGCATAATAAGGCTCAATATCTCACGTGTATATCGATCGGTGTACAAAAATAGAATTAAAATAAAATTAAAATATAATTGCAACCGCAACAATTCCTGAATAGAGAAAACCCATTCCGTTATTTTGCAAGAAGATATCAGGAGATCTTATATGCATTCGTTGGAAGACTCAATCAAAGCCGCGAAATAAATCTTTTTTTATTACGAATATCTTTTCTCTCTCTTTATAATATCTTTTCATTTTATTTCCGTTCCATTATGGTCTCCATCGTGACGGAGAATTTTTTTTTTTTCATTCGACAAGAAATACACAGACTAGGAATACAAAGACATTTCGTAATAGCAAAGAAAATATTCTCATTACTACGTACTAATAATATAAACTTTATGTCTTTATATTACATATGTTTACATCACGAATTCTATATTACCGAAAGATACCTCAAATAATTCGCACCATACAGCTAATCATCAGCAAGACTCATATAAAACTGTTAGAGAAATAATACTTTCGCAGTTTACATTGCGGGAACTGATGTAACGAATGATGTAATGAATCGCGATCGATACGCTTATGCATGCATAAGAAAAGGAATCGACCATCTCACTTTCCTCTCATTCAATTCGCCGCACGATCGTGATACTGGTTTTCCGCGATTTCCCTCGTGACACGGATATTATCATATCTTCCGGCAATGAGGAGGAGGCTCACTCACTCCCTTGGATCTCATATTATCGAAACAAACGTGGAAGAGAATAGTTCTAATATTGTTCCCTCACTTCTCTTCATATCGTTTAAGAATATTGCGCGGTCTATAACGCAAACGTTTCTATTTCCTTTGCATATCGCCGCGATCCCTCCCTCCCCCCTTCCTCCCCCCCCCCTCCCCTCGGTCATACACACGAAGAAACAAATAAATCTCGAATGTAACAAAAAGCAGATGTTAACTTATATTAGCGTTATAAAAAATGATTTTGTGTTCGTATTATTGTTTCATTATTTTATTACCGTTTTATTTTTTTTTGCTCGAGATGCGAGGAAATTAGATGACTGTCGCAGCTTTATATATCAATTTCATACGCGCTGATTTTAATATTAAATAAAATAATTTATGTACATGAATTATATAGAACAAGAAGAATTTTTTTAATTTTTATTTATTTATTTATCTTTTTTCTTTTTTTTTTCCTTTTTTTTTTATTACGTTTCGGTCGAAGAAGAAACCGAATAAAACTGGGTAAAAACAATTTGTTGTTATCGACGACGAAATAGAACGTTGAGGAAATTACATTTTACTAATGCTCGAAATCGATCGCTCTTGATGTAAACTGCTGTAAATTTCGCCGAACGCCGAACAATTTCGAACGCGAATATCGTGATGAATATCGATTAAATTAAATATGTGTCAGATCGGAGGCGGAATTTCGGCTTAAGTTGTGATGTACACCGACGTTCACGTCCCATTCCAGCCGTCGCGACATAGTTAAGTAATAACTGGGGGTTGTATGAGAGTGTAATTTCGAGGGGTTGGTCGGTAGAGCGGGAGACAATACAGGACGTCCTTATGCATGACGCCACGCCGGTATTCGTCCCGAAGATGTGAAATCCCGTTAGAAACGGGAATAGATGGCCATTTACGGAGGCAGACGTTCTCCCTTTGGATTAGACGAGACGTTTGACTGCAGACAATCCATTCCACGGGAAGCATAGGAATTAGAACGCGCTTTGACGATCTGTGGAGATTTTATGGGAATATTATATGATGCTACCCATTGCTATATCGTTTTTTTTTTTTTTTTTTTTTTTTTTTATATAAAGCTGCGAGAGAGCCCAATTATTTCGAATTAACGATCGCAATTTGACGATATTGTAATTAAAAATAAATTTCCCTGTGGCAAATAGCGTTTTTAAATGGGATTTAAAATTTAAAATAGAATTACCAAGTTTTATATTACCGAGTATTAAATTAATCATGTTATATATATATATATATATATATATATATAATTTATTATTTTACCTTATGTAAATTAATTTGCTTTTGTCGATATCATGCAATTATATAAGTAATTGCGAGTAATGAGATCAATTTCACTATTTTAATGCTAATTATTTTAATGAAGTAACGTATGATGTCGCTGAAAAGATAACGCATTAATCTGATCTAATAGATATCTTTTTGTTTCAATTTGAAAAGCAGAGATTTGGATGTGAGAGAAAAAGAAAATAGCGATACTGCGCGTGTTCCCAATGAAACGTGCACTTTATTTTTCATTTCGCCAACGCTTGCTAGAATATTAATTATTTATTGAATCATTTCTTTATTTACTCATTGAAATTCGATTTTTTTATCTGCCTTAATTTGTTTTCAAATTGTGATTTTTGTAGTGAGAAATGATAATTTAATTGAAATAAAATTTACGATAAAATTGATTATTCTTAAATAATCAGTATAAAGTTTGCCTTTCAAGTATTCTTTTCTCAGCTCATGTTTTTAAATACTACTACTAGTTTTAATTTTATTTTTATAAAATACTTTGTAAACATGTAAAAATTAATAATTGAAAATCATATGTATTATTACATATTACGTATTAACGAGTAAAAAAGCAACTTAAGATACATAATTACATAATATATAATTGAATTAAAAAATATAATAACCTCTGAAGAGCTTTTATAGTACTTTTGTATATTTTTTTAATTCATATTCAGAAGATGATATTACCACATCAATTTTTGAATTATTTTCAAGATGTATAAAGATATATATTCAGAGCGTAAAAACGACGTTAGTCAGAACGTTAAAGTCAGAAGTAAGTATTTTCCATCTTGTATTTCGTGAAAAGTCGCACTGGATAAAGAGAAGTCGGCGCTTTTCTCGTTTATTTACCGTTTCTTTGTCTCTCCTGTGCGAAGAACAGTTTGTTGAAGTAATTTTTTACACGTGAAAATGAACGTGTAACACGTGAAATTAGAAGATGAGGGATTAGATGCGCGCCTTACACACACACACACACACACACACACACACACACACACACACACACACACACACACATACGCACAAATTTTCTTCGTATTAAATTTCTCAACGAGAAGTACAACACATAAATGCATGAGATGTACTTACTTAACTACGGAGAATCCTTCTAATTACCGCTGCACGTTTGACGAGCAAGGGAAACGCCTTTGCTGCCGTATCCTCGAAATTTATTAAACTTTAATGTAATGATTTACGACCGTGCGCGAAAGGCGTCGAGCAAAGTTAATGTAAAATATCTTGTGAAAAGTTAATTGGTCGAAGCTGAGAGATCCACATCTGGAACGTTCTTGTTTTTATTCACAAAAAATTGCTCGCTCGCTCTCTCTCTCTCTCTCTCTCTCTCTCTCTCTCTCTCTCTCTCTCTCTCTCTGTCCTTTGCGCGTATAAATAAATCACTACATGCGAATTGTAATTTATAGAACTTATATATGGATGGATTGGATGAAATAAAAAGAAGAAGGTATATTAATATCAAGAAGTATATTTCACAATTACTGTACAATATTTTATATATATTTTATAATACCTGTGCTATTAATACCTGTACACCATTTTGCTGTTCGCGAAATTGAAGGAGTATAATAATAATAATAATAATAATAATAATAATAATAATAATAATAATAATAATAATAATAATAATAATAATAATAATAATAATAGATATTAATTTACACAAATATATATTTTATCATAATTTTTTTTTAAATAAAGTACTTTAATTTCTTAAATAAATGTTAGATTTGTCTAATGAATGATATATAATAGAGTTTATCAGAGTTGTACAAACATTTAATGGTCATTAGTTTAATTAACTCTCGCGTTTAATGATTCGTATGAAGTATTGATGAAGGCAAATATATGCGCTACAACGCAATCTATGTATTTGAAGAATGAATCAAAGTGATAAGAAATAAAACGTATAAATTATCGTTTCGTTGTGACATACGATTTTCCATTTGCGTTATTATTATTATTATTATTGCCTCGCCTATATAACGCCTTATCTTTACGATCTCGTGTCGCATTTGGAATTATTCGAGCGAAATGAAAATATAATTTCATTGTTTTCGGCTTGCACGAAATAATATATACGAATTGTCGAATCGAGTGCATCGGGTAACGAAAAACCGTATATCGATCGTTCATTGATAAGTAATAACGAAATACGAGAAACGTGTGTGTGTGTGTGTGTGTGTGTGTGTGTGTGTGTGTGTGTGTGTGTGTGTGTGTGTGTGTGTGTGTGTGTGTGTGTGTGTGTGTGGGTGTGGGTGGGTGTGTGGGTGGGTGGGTGGGTGGGTAGGTGGGTGTGTGTGGGTGTGTGTGTGTGGGTGTCGGAACGGGACATTCAGTAAGCGTTTATTTTACATGATGTTAAATATTTCGAAGTGGCAACAAGTCAGTTAACGTATGGTCTTGATGTTTGCTTTTGCGGCGTGCTTGCTGTGCGCTGCGTTTACACAAGGTCGCTTTGTTATCATTCGCATGGCGGTACTCGAATACCGCGTAGATAACAGGGTGGAGTCGTTCTGCGTATCGTCGCATTATTTCTTCGAATTGAGTTCTGTTAAATATTAGTATAATTCGTAAATTAGAGCATAGTCTTAATATTTCAGGCTCGGCATTGTTTACTTTACCTTATATTTAGACTAGTCACCATTACTATTATGTTTTTAAGAAGGGCTGGTATGGTCTCATAGCCTAGTCCAGTATACAGTCCAGTACTTTTCTCTTTTCCAATAAATAATAATAAAATTTCTCGGATTGTGATCGCGATAGATAATTATGTATATCATTGGATAAAATTGTTTTCGTATCATTGAGTGAAACAAATAGTGTAGTTCGTAGAATCTTTCTATTCTGTGAGGATGATTTCTTTATCACGCATTTCTACCTTTGTCTTCTAATTTTGATTTTGTTTAATCAATTGCACATTTATATTATCGTAATTTTCGTTTTTGTTCTGTGACCTGTGTTGATCTATTTTGAGCCAGAATTAAATAAAAGAGGAGGACATTATTGAGTAAGGTCCGGTGAACAATGGAGAGAACAATATTAGAAACAGGAATAAATATTAAATTTTGAAAATGAAAATTCGCAATAAAAGTTAAACGTAATGCACAATGGACACAAATAAGATATAGCTATATATCTATGCAACTTTTGTCTGGAAAATTTTTTTGTCTATGACGAGTTACAGAAGAGATATTAAAATGCATTATTTAAAATGGGACACCTGTACATATACTTTTTATTATAAAAATGACGTGAAAAAAGCTTTTGCTCGTGAAGTAGATTTCTTTATATAAATTTTTTAGAGATAATTATTTATATATTAATAAATATTCAATTAATTATATAATTAATTTTTAGAATATGAGATTAAATACGGTTCGTTGTGATATTGCATATATTTTCAAAATCATCCTTTTTACTTAAAAATATACTGTGTTTCATAAACAAATTTAAATAATAGTAATTATGTACATAAATTAAGATTTTAAATATCAATTTGTAAAAAATTGCGTCGTTTAAATATTAAATAACTATTAAATACTTTAAAGCACTTATTGACATAGAATTTACAATTTCGAGAGGGCAAAATAATTTGAAATATACTATTAAAATAATAATCAATAATTTTGAGAATAATATGATTACGAGAATTGTATTTACAGAATCTATTGGGTTTGTCTTTTGCAAATTTAACAGCCGATAAAATATCGGGAACTAATAATAAAGCAAGCTTCTCTTTACCATACCGTCCGTCATACCAGCGTTCACGTTTGCAAATTTAAAAATCATTATCCGATATTTATTAAAGTGTGTTGTATGACGGCGTGTGAATTCAAGTATGATACAATCCCCGGAAGCACACCGTGGAATCTTCTTACACCGTAACGCTAAGGGGTTAAACGACCGAACGTCGAAGGATAAAGTAGAAAAATGGATCGTGCTTCGCTCGCATTCCGTAGAAATTGAGCTTGCGGAGAACGCCGACGTTTTTATTAGTTCATTCTCGTTTTTTTTCTTCCCACGATTTTTCATCAGCCCCTTCTTCCCTTCCTTCCGCGCGCTTCCCACGTTTCAGATGTGTCGTGTGAATAACTTCCCGAGACTGTCAATGTAATACTTGAAACGAATTAATACGAACACAAGTAGAAATTCTGTGGAAAACAAGACGAACGTACGTCTTTAAAGAAGTAACGAAGTTCGAGTGGTAATTCTGAGGAAAACAAATTTAACAATGCAGCTTTTATTTTCCGAAAAAAGTTTATCCGAAGCCGAAAGAAATATACAGAGGACCGATTTTTTTTTTGTAAACGTTTGAACAATTGAAGTGAAAAATTATTCTACACGTTACTGGTATCATAGCATCTCAGTATTTTTGACAAACCTTTCTTTCAGAATTTTTTTTTTTTTTTTTTTTTTTTACGTAAGAAGAGTAATGAAATTTTAAAAATCGCCAGCTTTCTCAACTAGTACTATTGTTCTATTACGTGGATCGCGAAAGTCTTCATTGGAAATGGGTGCACTGTAATCTCGCTTCTTCGCCGCGTTTTTTTCTTTTTCCCTTTTCTCTTCGTTTTCAAAGCACAGTCCCGATAACTTCAGGAAAGCGGGCAAGTCCTCTCGTATCCAGCCGTGACTCAAACTCGCATAGGTACCGGGGGGGAGGAGGGAGGAGGGGGGGGGGAGGCGGCGGCGCGTTTACTCGCTCCTTCATCCCCCTTTTTCCTTCTCAGCGAAACTTCTCTTCGGCGAAGTGCCGAAGTAATATCGACGAATTAGCAGCGACCGGGCGTTAACCGATGATATCATCCCTTCGTACCCGTCGCCGACTTTTCATTGGTATCCGCGATATCTCGGAAGTCAATTTTGACTTTCTCCATTCCGGCGATAAGCGTCTGTCGTAAGTTCGATAGTCCGTCACGCGACGGTGAATTCCTCCCTCCTCTCCCTTCCCTCCCCCCCCCCTCCGCTCCTCTTGCTGAGAGATGCAGTTGCAATCCTGTCGACTACACCCGAGAAATCCTTTCACCCTCCTATCTAATTTGGCGCACTGCGAGAGTGTCTTACGGCGGAATAAAATTTTTATTCTCTCGTACGAGTACGAGTGTCATCGTGAAAACTTGAATCTTTCCCGAATACCGAATGCGCAAGTCGATTTATCGATTATAACCTCGCCGAGATCGACCTCTTTTTCTTTTTCTGAAATTCTTCCTTCATAAAAAGCCTTCTTTATTATCACCTTCTTTATTATATTATATAATAAGATAATTATATTTTTATATAATTATATCTTTATTATATTATCAAGTAATTAGTAATCATTAAGGTAATAAAATAGTAATGAAGTAATAAAAAAAATTTTGAATTTTTAAAAATAATTATGCATGAAAATCAGTACATGTTAAATTTCTCTCTCTCTCTCTCTCTGTCTCTCTCTCTCTCTCTCTCTTTCCTTTCATTTTTATTAATTTACAAATTTATTCTATTTAATGGCCTTTATTTTGCTTCGTTTGCGTTACGTACGAAACGCATATTATCGCAATTTATTATATTACGGCATTGTAAGACTTATTACTTGTCTGGTCGCGTTTCGGCGCTGAAAACTGAATTCCCCGGACAACCGTTGCTTCCATTCGATCACATGAAAAAAAATTCAATCAACCCGCGGCAACTCAATCAACTTTCACGGTAGGAAATAAAGGTATCAAATTGATCGGTATATTCCTCTTCCGACTGTACCGGGGAGTAATGTATAGAAAAGCTCCCTCGGATTTAAAAAGCGCGAACTAGCGCGGAAGTATCGAAGCGTATTTTACAGAAGGCCAATTTCGTAGCCGGTCGAGTACAAAGCGATACGGCGATGAAATTAGAGATGAAACTTTCAGTAATAATTTCTTTACGGACAAACAGTAAGGCAACGATGAAATTAAACGTGTAGAGGAAATTAAACGTTGTACGTACATATACGTACATATACGTCTGAAAATTGACATTGCGTTTCTGTTTAACAGTTATTCCATTTATATTAATAAAGAAAGAAAAATTAATCAGAAACGTTTTATTACAGCTGCTTGTTACGGCTGTCATTTACGGTTAACGGAACTCGACTGTAATTGCGAATGTAAATCGAAAGTAAAATAAAAGTTTATTATTATTCGGCATAATACAAAAATACAAAAAACAATTTGCAAGAGTATTTAACAAATACTTGAGCACTTTTTTTTTTTTTTAAATACTTTTAATCTAGAGGCTATTTCCTGTTATAATAATTTTTGCTTACAACAAAATGCGCTTTCTGTCCGCGACGCGTTTAGTTTTGAACACGACTTCAAAGAGCGTATCGGGGATTTATTAATTTTAATTTTTATTTATTTTTAATTAACATTAACAAGAAGCTTTAATACTTGGTGCTAGAAATGCGGCAAATTCACTTTCGGCGAGGCACGAGCGAGGGTAAGAACGATATCTATAGGGTATACGAGGCAGTAAAAAGAGTAGAAAAAGCCGAGGCAGGATTCCGACGGAAGCCGGAATAACGACGTCAGCTCGGTCAGGAACTAGTTTCCAACTATTTCGACCGGATTGCCAATTGGTCGTTAGTCGCTTGGAGAAAGAGTCAAAGGTCGGTTTTAGCGGTATGTATGTACGGACGAGTGTACCTGCGGTCGCTCAAGTGTGAAATCGGCGTAATTTAAGCAGTTTCGTGCGAGATGAAAGGGAGTCGATCCCCCCCTTCCCCGCTCTCCCCTCCCCCCCCTCCCCCCGCGGAGGGAAAGAAAGAGCGTAATTACGAACTTCCGTGAAATTAGCAGTTTATGCTTTATGAGATTCTGCGTGCAGGACTTGGCGAAAATGATATGGGACGTGTGCGACAGATGCCTATGAAACGTGCTTTGAACCATATTTTCCTCCTCACAAATACATACACACATACATATGCCTTTGACGAGTGGTATTTAATCATTAAAATGTATAACAAAGTGTGAAGTATTCATATGTTTTATATGTTGCTGAATACTAATAACATGTGACTATGCTAATAATGGTCAATTGAAATTGTATTGAAAAATGTTCTTTTTATTAAAATCAAAATATTATTTGTTACGTGTGAGTAATTTATTATTTCACGGGTTACATGTTCGCGAAAATATAACATATTGCTTTGATTTTATATATATATATATATAAAATTCCTTTAACAATTACATACATTTTATGTGTGTGTGTGTGTGTGTGTGCGCGCGCGCGCGCACACACACACACACACACACACACATTTATATAATTGCTTACGATTATGATATGAACGGCTATCACGACCAAATAACGTTAATTTTATGTGTACGAAGAGAAAGTAGATATTTAAAAAGAAAAAACATGCATACAATACACGTACATAAAGTATTTTATCGCTAAATATGTCAACAATGATTTATTAACAACCGGCAATTTTCTTGTAAATATTCTTTTCAATATATATATTTTTCTCTATTATAACGAGTTTTGAGAATCACATTCATTAGAAGGTGATATCTAATGTAATCGAGAACTCGTCGTAACCTCTAGAAATATAGAGGATATTGAAAAAGGGAGAAAAAAAAGGGAGGGGGAAGGAAGAGAGAGAATATATTTATATTATCTTTATCAAATAATAATTATACGCATAAAAAAAATATAATTTCTCAGTTAAATTCATTAAATAATTTTTAAAATATCTTTTGTTTCTCTCAAAGATCCGACGGCGTTGTTCAGAGTTTATAACGCAACTGAAAGAAAGGTACAAAGCATTTTTTTTATGCTCTTAATTATTTCAGAATAACATTCCTCCTCGTTTTTATAGTATGACGAAGGATTGTATTCTCAAATGAGTCGGTTGCGTTTCCATGTACGTTGAAATGTGTACAACCATGTTTTATAACCTCAACTGCATCTAATTAGCGCACACGAGAGCAATATGTTTGTGAGCAAAATATCATGTCCAGATACTTGAATAATGGTACTTTGTTAGTGACCAATAAATTTCACCAATAAATTTCCATTAAATTCCTAAAAATGTTAACATATTTAAAACTATGACACTCCAACTCTTTGCACTTTGTTTTTTTAATATTGCTTATGTACTTTATAAAACCTGCTTGCGAATATGCGAGTTTTTCTGAAATATGTCTAGTTTTATTTCTAAAAAAATGACATCGATACTCGCATCTCTCGAAATTATTGTTGTCGCTTTTCCGCGATTGGTTCTCTCTAGCTGCGCTAACTTCGTGAATAGCTATCATTGTATTGATCTCACAGAGGATCGTTTTGACAATTGTGTACCAAGAAGTTAAAATATTATAGTGTAACGGTAGTATAATAGTATTATATTAATTTTTACTTTGTTGAAAAAGATAAATACGCGTTTGTAATGTCTAGTCCCTTTAAATTTTGTATGTTTTGCCTTGCCAAAATGTGAGAAACATTGAAACAAAATTAAGATAGATTTACTTCAAAACGAATGCATTTTACGTGTAACGAGAAAGATATGGCGATGAATTTTCGTTATCTCGCATAATCATAGAAATTCTCATAGCCTGTTAGAGAGGTAGTAAAAGAGATGCACATTGGTGAATCTCTCGTCGACGTTAATTAAGAGGCATTAAGAGACTTCGAGAGAGAGAGGGAGGGAGGGAAGGGGGGAGGGAGAGGGAGAGAGAGAGAGAGAGAGAGAGAGAGAGAGAGAGAGAGAGAGAGAGAGAGAGAGAGAGAGAGAGAGAGAGAGAGACTAGTCAACGGGTCTTTAATATCTGTCGGTCGACAGCCTAGCCATAACCGCCGATCTTCCTCCCCGAGGCTGACCTACATTTCACCCTGCCTTCGCTATTCATAACCCTACATCTCTGTTCAGAACTGTATTATACATGTATGTACTTCTGAAGACTCCTTGCGGAATAAAGGTTTTCTTCTATGAAAACCTTGCACTATAAAAAAAAACGATTAGAACTCCAAGTTTGGCATGTTTGTTAAAACAGGACTAATTATTAAAAAAACCGGTTTTATAATATATATGGAATATATATTTTATATATCGGTTAAATTAGAAAATATTTTCTCGGGATTTTTAAGGCGTTTGAACATTACATAGCTGTTCAAACGAGTGAGAACAATTGAAAATATCTATTTTCGTAGCACTTTCGAGAGATTTAAATTTTATATATTTGTAAAAATAAAAATTACATATAAATATTTTGACTTGGTTGGTAAGCCAATTTTAGGATTAGGTTTCACAATGATATTGAAATCGTTGACGAGCTGTACATTTGCATTAGCGATTTGCGTTAGACATTTAACTTTATCGCTTAAGTTTTATATAAAAATAAAACTTATAATGTAAATATTTTGACTTCGGTAAGTCAATTTTAGGATTAGGTTTCATAATGATATTGAATTGTTGACGAGCTATGTATTTGCATTTGCAATTTGCATTAGACATTTAACTCTACCTCTATTCTTCTTAATACGTTGGGAAGCCAGCATGAAAATATCATAACACAATATCGTCGCGAAATGGAAAAGTAAAATGGAAGGGAAAAGGAGCAAGGGGAGATTAATCGCCCCCCCAAAGCGGTGACGCGATTACGAGTAAATTGGATCTTTCCTTTCGTTCCGTTTGTCTCGTCTCTTTTCTTTTTTTAAAGTCGAAGACAAGAAGGGGAAGAGGCCGCAAACTCAATTGAAGTGGCCATTAAACCGCCAGGAAGTAACTGCTCGGACTCGGTTGTTTCGTGAGTTTTACTCGGTCTTTTATAAGCATTTCTGGTTCGGGTTGAATGGAATTATTAAAGATCGGCCGGGGATAGATATTAGAGACTTAATTAAGAAAAAAAGGGATTATTGTTTTAATGAAGTAGTATCGGTATTGTCGCGTTTCAGTTCTCCAGATTTGAAAATTAAAGAGTTTTTGGTACCTCAAAATCGAGCCCCCCCCCCCCCAAGATTATAATAGAGTGCTTCCCGTGAACTAAGCTTGAGCTCATAGATGACAAAACTTTATTCTTTGGTTAATCTCAAGTGTATTTAACTTAAGGAGAATAATAAGTTAAAACTTTGTTACTTCGTTGAAATAATTAATATTGAATATTGAGAACTCTCGCAAAAAAAAAAAAGGCAGGCAATCAAGCTTAAGGGAGAGTCAACTCCGAAGATTAGTTGAGGAATCTCGCTGTGTAGAAAAGCCTTTCCGTAAAGAATCTCTGATGCGCGCGTGCGAGTTTTACTCGCTCGAGAGAATATCTTAAACTTTCATAATACGAACACAAAAGTGCAGCTTTGACATTTAAAAGGGAGCTCGCGTATTCAAACTCCGACCTGAGAAGATTTTGTCAATTTCGACCGAAAGTTCACGTCACGGAAATCCAGCTACGTAAATAGATGGTGAATATTTTTACGGAGACGTAGATAGGTCGGGAAAAGCGTCAGACGTGCGGAATTAAGGAACGTAAGGGGTAAACGTGTCGATCTCTCGAGGAGGGAGTTTCGCAACCCACATCTCACGTCGCGGTACTCACCGATCGAAAGAAAGGCAAAACAGGCTTGTTTAGTTTCGAGCTTCGGGGAATTCCCCCGGGAGACATGTAAATAGGACGAAAATACAGCGCGTCCCAGTTTGTTCGGCGGTTAATTCGGAATCGATTATGGAGCCTGAGATAAGGGAAGATGTACGAACACTTTCTCGTCCAATTCGTACGATAAGATTTGTCCTGTTGGAAAATTCGTTGGATTAAGACGCTACCAATTGTGGGAAAATCCCGATTGTTGATTCGGAATGAAATTGTGCACAGAAGAAAAATAAGAAGGAAAGAGCAATTGATTTCCGCAATTGGCTAAATTAATTTGACATGTTAATACCGAGTTGCATGATATATAGAATTTGTGAAATATTTGTATTTTATACTTGTATTTTCCAGATTTTTCACATGGTTTAAGCGCGATTCAAATAGAACATTTATATCGAAAGTTTGAGTTAAAAGGACTAGATACAGTGTCAGCAAAATCTCAAATATAGTTTGTTGCAAAATTTATTTAAAAATAAACCGTTTTAGAGCAACTGAGAGTTCGAAATGTATTTTTTATTTTATATTTCTTTATTAATATTGTCCTAAATTTGTTTTATGCCATTATGTCTTAAAATGTTGTCTAGATGTCTCAGATTTGAGAATTTTGTAATTGTACAAATTGTGTAATTGTATTTTGAAATCGATAATACGATTAATCAATGGATAATTGATAGAACCCTCCCGGGCTATTCAGCGTTCAGGACTGATGTCGATTCTGTTTGCAAAGCACGGAAACGTGCGAGATAAATCAATTGCATCTCGTCTCTCTCTCTCTCTCTCTCTCTCTCTCTCTCTCCATCTTTCACCGTATAATATTTATTAACGATAAAGTACGGAACGAGGAAAACTGGGTTAAGACCGAGTTGAATGTTTTATCGAGACGCCCAATTATCGTAAGAACGTCCCAAGGAAAAATCCAGCTCGCGGGGGAAATTGAATCTTTCTGAAATACCTCCCAACATATCGTGCCGGGGCAATTTTTCATGCCGCCACGGTAATATTTCTCTCTCTCTCTCTCTCTCTCTCTCTCTCTCTCTCTCTCTCTCTCTCTCTCTCTCTCTTCTCAGATTCGCGTCGCGAGAGTGGGTCGTTGCGAGCGGCGTGTTCCTGTACAAGAGCAACAAATCGTCGGCGTAACGACGTCCGTCGCGGCGTGTGTGTGTGTGTGTGTGTGTGTGTGTGTGTGTGTGTGTGGGTGGTGTGGTGGGGAATTAAATTTACAGAAGTGCAGCTGAAATTTTTATTCCGTCGACGGCGACGAAAGAGTGCATTAAACCGCCAGCGGCTTTTGAAAGGGCTTCGCGCTCTCGCGCTCTCGCGGCGAAGAAAGATAGCGGCGTCCTCGGCGAATAGGAGGAAGCATCATCGATCGGAACTCCCAACTCCCAACTGCCGGCTGGCGAAGTTGGGAGCGCGAGTATTGTAAGCGCGATTACCGTAAGCTGCCGGGTGTTGAAAGAGAGGAGGAACCGGAAGTGATCAACGTGTCGACGGTGTCGGCCGACAACACGGAACGATGCGTACGTTTTCAGGAAGGCACAATAGGCGGTCACAAAAGAGGACCCCGTGGTGGTGAAGGCTCCGTTCGCACCACCACCGGCAGACGTCATAATTCTCCACCCCGGAGAGTTCGCCGCGCGGCCGGCGCAATGGCGGCCGCATGCCCTCCTCTTTCCAGTTACGTTTCTCGATCTAGTTCTTTATTATATGTTTGGCGCGTCGCACAATGGCATGCGTGGCGTGGCGCAGGTCTATATTTAACAAGTAAACATTTGCTCGGATGAACAAGTTATACGGAGTGCGATATAACAGCGTTACGTTGGAGTTATCTCTTCTCCGCGAATTGAAGATTACCTGACGTATCGTTTTTATTCTTTAAAGTCCAATATTATGATATAAACATTTTTTCACGTGGTATCTTTATTATCTCGGACGTTTTATTCTTTGCCAAGCGCGCAAAAACAGGCGGTTTAACGTTGAATGTAAAAATCAATGGTGTAGGAATGAAGTGATACGCTTCAGGCGAGAGATAACGTTCAATCTGTGTTTTTCTGAAATAATAATATTTTCCGGATTCATGCAAATGGGATGAATAACAAAAAAGAAAAGCTACATGAGTATCGGGTTCTATATAATTTTAAATGTTTGACACTTTGTTTTTATTTTATCGAAGAGAGATTCACTCATTTAATCAAAAAAATATTACTTCTTTAAATCGTGCAAGAAACATTCATTTAAAATTACTTTTGTTGTGTAGAGCAAATCTTTTCTCTTATTTATATTATTTTTTTATAAATCAATTTTAAATAACAGCTCAGTCTTAATATGTTACGCAAGTATCAATATCTTTTCAGAATTACATTTTTATGCAAAAAGAACAAAATGTTTGATATGCATTTGTCAACGAATTGCTAAAAACATTGTGTCGTGTCCTTTTGACTTTTTTTCTTTCAAAGCGATTTTTGACCCGCATAGCTATTTAATCGACTTCAGGAATATCGATGATCGCGTCGTTCGAAATAAATTGAACTCATCTGGACGCCCGGGGTATGTTTTTTTTCACTTCTCTTTTTCTTTCTCTTCATCTCTTTGCCGTTTCTGTGTTTCTCTCAATTAATACATCGAAATCGTAGGACACTCACACGACAGATTTTCTGGAAATAAGATCTTATTTTCTTCTTTCTCATTTGGCACACAAAATTAACTTATTATTTCTTCCATAATATGGTGGACTGATATTAATAATTATTCTTATTAGTACGTTAGTACACTTCTATATTTTTTCCCGTTGTAAAAATTCTTTTGAAAATAGAATCTCTCTCTCTCTCTCTTTTACATTCTTTCTTTCTCTCTTCCATTGTTCCTTCATTGATCTTTTTGGACGCTTTCGTTCTCAGTTCTCTCCTTTCTGTATTACAAGCTAATCCAGAGATCCATGATTCTGGACGACAGTAACATGGAAATTGAGCACGGAAGCGAGCCGATTGAAAGGTCTCTATCCAAATATCGAAATGCTGTTTTATCCGACTAGAAACTGCGCCGTCGCCTGTATACGAATGAAAAAAGAGAGAATGGAATGGCGAAAGGAGATTAAAATAAATCGGCTTGCAAATTGAATAACAGATATCGTCAGAATGCGCGCAGGCGCGCGCCACGACGGGATCCGCGATTAAATAATTTTTACAAATTCCATTGTCAGCTGTATGTGTATCGCTACTCTCATTAATTTCGTTCTTTATCGTTATCGCTCATAATGACATTTCAATTCGAAAATAATTATTGACACACGACGTGTTTTTTTATAATACATCCCGATGTGAGACTGTTCACCCTTTGACGGGAATTTAACCTCTGTATTTTCCAATTTTGTGTCGTATTGATTTTATATCGTTTGTCGATTTATTGCTACCGACGGGGTTGCGAGTTCATAATCCAAATTGGACGTCGCGCGTCCTCTCATCTTGATTTCATATGCAACACGTTATAGAATTCCGATCGCCCGCCGGATCGATTATGGCGGCGATTTTGTTCGCGGCCCGGCAGAACAAAAGGAAGAAATTCTTGCGCGGGCGGAATATCAATTTTAACGGAGTAAATCGATATCTTGTTATTTATCGCGAAATAAAAGGATTCGCGCTGCTGTTGCGCTCGCTTTTGTTGTCGCATCGTAGATACGTTTCGAGCGACCGATAAAAATTACGCGCGCAGAGAAGAGACGAATAAAGAGCGGAAAATTTTATTATTCCTAGAACAATGTCATCGCGCATGATCAAAGAGAATCGCGGAGGAGAAAGCAGTGGCGGTACATCAGACCCGCTTGCATACAGAGGTACACCTGTCTCCTGTTGGCTGTGTTGCACGCGGATAAAACGGCAACCGGAAGTTTGAAAATATCTGTTTGAACATTATCATAGCGCAGTGCACTTGCCGTTTGCCAGAGTGAATGTGCAAGAAGAAGAACATGCAAATCAAATGCGTTCGCCTAGGGTGTTGCTTATGAGAACTCATCTCTCTTCGCATAAATCTTCCGTTTCTCTAAGACGCAATGAAAAAATATTTCCACGTTATTTATTTTCAGCGTACTACCCGAAATGAGATTTTAAAACGTCGTCTGTCGTTTGTAACGATTCTGTAATTATTAGTTAGAAAAAAGTTTTCAACCTTAAGTTCTCACAGGGCTGGGGTATTTCTTATCCCAAGTTCTCAAGTCTGCCATTTTCGAATGTAAATCTTTTTGTTTTTTTTTTTTATATATAAGCGGATACATTATTGTCTTTTTGATATTTTTATGCATAGACGAATTCCTTTGTTGGTCTGGCGTTTCGATGGAAAAAAAATGTGTTAGAAACAAATGATTTTTTTAAAATTTATTGTAAAATGTTACACGTGGGGTAGTCACTACTTCCCAGTGCGGGAAGTCTGTGACAATATGACAAATGTGGAACCTAGGTTTAAATGCCGATTTTCTCAAAACTAAATTTTACGAGCGTGTACACACACATTTTTATTTTTTAATTTTTTTCCTAGAATTTTAGTTTTACTTTTTAATCAACTGAGATGAAAAAAGATAAGGAAAAAAATTGTGTGAAAAACACGCGAAATTTTCTGATATCCCACCCTGCAATCCCTATTTGCAGCGATCGTTTGACAATCTTCGCATCAGCGGCGTTTTAATTTTGTTTCGGTGTACCTGTACCCTTTAAATACTTATTCAAGAGTACGCTTTTGGTTGAAACGAGGACGGCGAACGGGGAGGATTGTTGCGAGGGAATGAAAAAGCAAGCGGATCATGAAGCACGCGCGGGGGGTGGGAGGGGGTAGGGAAAAGGGAACGATTACACAGGTGGATGAAAACGCGGCTCTGACCCGCGCGTACACGTAGCCGGGAGCTCTGGGTTAGTCACATATTTGCCGACGTACGAACGACTAAAAGCTTTTCACTCGCGGCTCTATTTTCGACCCGTAAATCGTGTTCCGTTACCGCGCTCTCTCCGTACGAAAAACGTACGAAACAGCCGCGACTGTTGCGTGCCGAGCAAAAAGACGGACTCGCAACCCCTTTCTCTCTTTCTCCTGAAAGCTCTGTACAGATTTCAGCTCGTATGCCGGACGAACGTGTATATATATATATATATATATATATATATATATATATATATACGGGATTCACATCCGCGGCATTCGACGAAACTACACTCGCGTCGCACAAACGCAACGACGATGGGGAATTAGATGCTTCGATTCCTCCAAACCACCATTGATTAATAGCTTTAGGGTAATGCCGAAGAGACGAGCCAATTTTGACGAGTGCGTTTGCACATATGCACACTTGTGCATATTTAAATACATAGATACATTTGTATACACTTATACATACATTTTTTTCACACACATGAACAAATTTTCACGTTGACTTTTCGTATTATAGTGGGATGAGCCTAAATTTAAAATCTCAGTATTGTTTCTTCATGTCAATCTTCTGGTTTATAGCAATTTCAGTTTTGCAGGTAATTTTATAGGGAAACTGCCAAATTTTTATATAAAGCAAATATTGACGCGGCTTGACAACTTTGAACGCCATATTAAGGTAACAAATGGTAAAAGAGATCTAAATTAAAAAAAAAAAAAAAAAAAAAAACTACAACGCGAAACATGGCATTTCCTCGGCAAGCAGGTTGCTAAAGTCTCTTAATATGTTTAATATGTTAAATAAATTCAATTAATTATATTACCAACTACGTGCCGCTTTGATTTAGCAGACTTTCAACGTGATGGCTCTATAATAATGATCAATATTATTGATATCGATTAAAATCCCTCTTATTATCTTCCCCCATCGGAAATATATATTGCGAAAAATATAAATTTTAAATTAAAAACAATTTTCTCGTTCTTGATACGAAGTTTATATGTTAGACACGTATGTGAAAGCTTTAATTATGGAAAAGGATTGTCAAATCTATAAAATTAATATAAAAATAACCGCATTCTGTTGGTAATACAAGTTCAACCGTAATTCCCGTTTCTATTTCCGAGAGAAAGACGGAGAAATGATTGAACTATGTTTCGAGTTAATCCGAGGAAGCGGATCTTGGAAGTTGGCTCTTTAACTCATATTTATCAAAACATGAAACGGAAAATATCCGGAGATCAAGGTAGAGTTTAAAAGCGACATTATTATTTATCAATTTAATTAATTTATATATTTTTATGTAAATTTATTTATTAATAATCCATGAAATTTTCGATTAAAGAGTTGAAAAGTCTGGTTCTTTTTAAGATAACAAGATGTCTCTTGCATATTTTTGGCTGATATTTTTGATGCGAATAAACATACCAGGCGTATACCAGAAAAAGATTTTATACAACGTAATGTACATACGAGCTGTAAGCATAACTTTCAATATCGGTGATGAGAAAAGTAAATAGAAATTTTGTGATTTATTCTCACACGCATATCTCCGTGAGATTCGATTCCCATGCATAGAGAGAGAGAGAGAGAGAGAGAGATAGATCGGAGAAAACCGAGGTATTATCGGTTTGCTTGAGCACTCGTAAATTAGATCGCTGATTAAATTGCTGCAATGGATAATGGAATTTGCGGTTTCAACATAATCTCGGGATATAATACATACCCTTCGTTTTATGGAGGGCATTAATTTATCGGATACCCGTAAAAATGAAACGAATCAATACGATTTATCTTGACCCAATTATTGAAGTTGTGGGGTATCCGCGAATCGACACCCACAAAATTACAATGTTCGATTGGATTTTTTTGGAAAATTTTATTTGAGCATCCCTCTCAGATATAGGCTATGGTGGCATATAAAAATTTTAGTAAACTAACTATTTTTAGTGATACGTAAAAGAAGAGTATCGAAGAATTTTTATTTAATTTTAACATTATCGATGCTTCATAAGTAGATCAATAATATATTGATCAGAAACATCTTTTTATTATATAAGAAGTTTCTTATATAATCATTTCTTTCATGTAAAGATAGCACAAAATAATTCTGCCGATACGATGATAAGAAAGTTTAAACAATGTATACGCGTTCCAGCAGAAATTTAAAATAAATCATAAAATATAATATATATGACCGAATAGTTTTCATGTTTATTCCGATAACACAACGACGCTAGAATATTAATTTTTAGGTTGTTGTGCATACTTAATTTAATTAAATTATTAATTCACCTTGGATTATTTCATAAATCATATCACTTTAGTGCACAAATAACCGTGCAATTTCGGGATTCTATTATAATAATCCTAACGTGAGGAAAATTTTGTGCTCGTTTCAGAGGCACGGGATAAGTCGCATATTTGCCGACGTAGGAAGTACTAAAAGCTTTTCACCCTCGGCCTTATTTTCGGTCCGGTTAAATCGGATTCCGTTACTACTCTTCAGGCTCGAATTAAGGTGGCGTCCGGTACGCTGTCGGGTTATACTGAAACGACAGGGAAATAGTGACTATTTTTATCTCATACATTATTTTATTACATGATACAAGATGAGGTATTCTGCTAAATTGGATGAAATAGAAGTCAGATCCAGGATTGAATTATTATGACGAAACGATGTGGCAATGTAAAATAGCGTAAAGTATAAAATATTATAAAAACCCGCGGTAACTATTTAAATATTCGCAAAGCTCTCCGTTCTTTGAAACTTGCGGGTAAATATTTCTGCTTTTGAGCAGCGAGACCGTTTGAAGTAATCGGATGAAAGTCAATTTATGAAAAAAAAAAAAAAAAAAAATGAAATCTCTCTCCCTCTCTCTCTCTCTTTCTCTTTTATGCATACAAAATACGACAAATATTCGCGCTATTATTTTCATAAGCAAAAACGTTCGGAAAAATGGCAATGATACGTTCGGAGAATTAAATTGAATTTATGCCGCGCCCGCGAGGACGACGCCATAGCTCACGTCGGATCGCAAATTATATATCGTGCATGGAATCGCATTAAGCGCGGCCAATAGCGAATGAACGGCGCGCCGTTCTTTTTTTTTTTTTTTTTTTTCTCCCTATGGATCATTTCCAATCGCGGAAACGTAGCCCAGAGTCTCGTTATTTCGGACGAACGCGAGATCGCGAATAAAAGCTGTGCCGTGCGGCGCAGACCGCGAGCGACGGGGACGGTTCGCGGTCGAAATTGAAAAGGACGCAAACGCGGCGGGGGCGAAAAAAAAAAAGAGAGGTGGATAATTGTTGAGAAAAAGGAAGCGAGGCGAGCAATTATTTTCGCGAAAAGGGGACAGGCCGCGCGTTATTAAATCGCGCAGTTTCTCACCTCCCCGGCGCGCGTTTGGCCGCCGCGCCCGCTCGGACAGAGGCCGCGGAAAGAGACAGATAAATAGGAAGATAATGCCGTGAGAAAAGAAAACGGGAAATTAACTTTTTCTTCCCCGCGATTCCCCCAGCCACGCCACGCCACGTCTCTCGCTACGGTACGCGTCTTTCATTCCCCCGGACTTTTCTATTCCCGTTAATTTCCCTATAAATTCCCGTTTAATTACCGGGGCGCGAAGAAACGATTCGCGCGACGGAAACTCGCTCCTCCTCTCGCTTAATGCCGTCAGCCGGCATTCAGCTACCTCGCGTAGCTACCGCCGATGGCTAAAATGCAGTGTCGACTTGACAAGTTGTTATAAAACGCTTAATATTAACGTTGAGACGGATTGATGGAAAATGGTAACGGGACAGCTCGCGCTTTATCTCGCGAACGGTTGCTTATCAAACGATCATCGAATATATATATATGTATAGCGTCGAAGTCGCAGTGTCTCTGTTTCTCGATTCCGACTTGTGTCCCGCGAATGTGGGGCAAATCGTGCCACACGTGATCGTCACGCTCACGCGTGTGTGCCGCCGCGGCAAGTCACGTGCGCCGTCGTGCGACGTGTGCCGCGAAAACTCGCGTTTACTCGCTGGTCGGCTCGAATGCAACAACGATAACCGAAGCAACGATATGTTGTCGAAGGTGCGACGGGCGTTCTTCGTGGGTGTTTAAGCGAGATAGCGGGATGTATCAGCAGGCACGAACCCGCGCCAGTCTCGCTTTGGATATTCATTTTCTCGAGGCTCTAATCTCGCATAATGTAGTTGTGATTTAATGGCGGCGCACCTCCTACGGCATTGCACCGCGCGATAATCGCGCTTCCGACACCGCAGGGATGAATCGCGGGGGAGAGGGGGGGGGGGAGGGAGACCACGAAGCGCGCCGCTGGGCCCAAAAACGATATCCTAAGCGTGATGGAGGTCGCATTAAGGCCTCTCTAACGGCGCCGCGCTGGTACGAGCAGTGCGAGAAATCTAAATAACACCGCGCAGCATCGCGCTGCTGAGAGATATGATAATACCTCTGGCATTTAATTATTTAAATGTAATCTTATTATTGCTTACGAGACGAGCACGTATTTCCCAGGTGGAAATACGTAAGATAAAGGATACACTGTCATGATCTCATGAGTACATGAAGTAATGATGGTTTCCACTTCACAAAGTACCTTCTTTCTAATATTTTTTTATTAACTCGTAAACAAACCACACTGTGGTTTATTTTTATGATAATTTGTAATAAATAAACTTATTATTTTATATATTTAATAATACAATACGTGATATTGTATATAATTTTTTATATATTATATAATATAATATATTTCTTGAAGATTTTGCTAGCGCACAGATGTCCGAATGACACTACTATTTTTCATTATTCTTTATATATTATGTAATTCTAAATTGACAGTAATTTTTCGCGATATTTCGCGGTGCAGTCACGAAATTGTGTCTTTCATATATCAAGCAAACGCCGGATTCACAGTTGACAGTCACGGAGTGGAATCAGAAATACTCGGTGGTATTTCCGGAAGGAAGGACCAACCGCTGTTCTTCGAACGGAAGCGCTCGCGCCTTCAAGGAGAGATTTTGAGTAGAAACGAAATTCTCGTAATTTAGCGAGCTTGTGAATATCGACAGGCGCACATCTCTCTCCTCGCCCCTCCGTCGCCACCACCACCACCACCACCACCACCACCACCGCTCCAACTCCGTTCCAACCTTCGTCTCCTCCGCCGGCACCCTCGTAAAGTTCGTGGCTGCCGCTTCGCGTCGCAGTTGACACAAATCCGTGCGGACGACAAGCCGGAAAGCTTTTTCGTATGTGTGTCGAATCGGGGTTAGCTTCGATGCCTCTGGGCTCGCCCATTAGCGAGATCGGCCGGATGCCCCACCCCTCTCCTCGTCCGTTCTCCACCCTCCTTTCCCCATCCGCCGACCGCCGATACCTTTTGTCCTTTTTCGTGCCGCCGCCGCCGTTCGTGCCTTCTCTTTTGCGCGTCACGTTCGCCGGATGAATGATAATTTACGCGTGCTCGATTCACCGCCGGCGGGAAAAGCTTTTTCTTCTCGCCCTACCCCTCGTCCGTCCGCCATCTCCGATCCGTTGGTAGCCGCACTACATTCGGGTCGGATCTAATGCGGAAATTAATGATACGTAGGTTTCGGGACATTGTCGAAGGACACGGTGAAACAATGTTGTTGTCGGAAATATTTTTCAATATTGTAATATTACATATATATATTACATAGAAGAGAAAGCAATTCGATTTGCTGTTCGACAGGGTAGTAGGTACAGCAAAGATATCTACGTAGCCTCACGCGAATTAATTTTGTGTAAAGCTTTCCGTTTGAATATATTCCGTTAATTTAATATGAAGAAACTCTCTCTGGGTGGACACAAAGCGGTGTGTTACGTTTTACTTTATTTGACGATTAATAACATTCTCTCGCACAAAGATTGAGTTTTTAAATGTTGGAGCTACCGAGCGTGCGTTTCTCGCGCGCGTTTTGCCGCTTCCAGATGGCGGGAGGGGGAGGGATTAGCTTTGGATCTCGGGGAAAATCACCACCATCCACCCCCTAGCGTACCATACGTGTGTACGCGTGCTGTAATTTCGCAAAAACGATTCGTTATCATTTCGCCGGCATGTGCCGCTAATACGCGCGGCACAGTCCGGCGCGGTGAATGCGATTCTCTTTTTCTTCCATTCGGCAGGGGAAACCGACCGCGGCGCGATTCTCGCCGAGCTCTCGCGCTAAAGGGTAGTTTCGCGTTTTTCGCGAGATTAAAATTATGGATACAAATTGCACTAGCGCGGTTGTGTGTCAGTCGTGTGTGTCAGCGAGGGGAACTTTTACGCTTTCATCTCGAGACGAGTGCCTTTATGGTGTTTTCGAATAAAAGGATAGCGCGCTTTGATAGAATTTTATTTCGGGATTTCGCACCGTTGCTCTTTCTCCTGAATGACCACGTCATTTGTGCGTGTTGCGATCTCTCCTCCTCATATATCCTTCGTGTTAACTTATGTCGAATTTTCTGGTGCGCATAGCCTGAAGAGTGAGGTATCTTACATATCTTAAGCTCTTTGTAATTAACATTAACGATATAATCTCAACTTTCCCTATCTTAATACATTATAATAAATGAATCGATAATCGAAATGTTGCAATCTCTTATTTCGTGTCAATTTATTCCAAATTAATTCAAATTTTCTGTTGCTCACACAGCCTAAGGAATGGGATATTTTAATATGTATCTTAAATTCTTTATATTTAACATTAATGATATAATCTTATCTTCCCCCCTTCTTAATCTTTAATAATAATAATAATAAATAGTTCGATAATTGAAGTTTGCATGTTGCGATATCTCGTCATACTTCGTGTTAATTCATACTAAATTAATTGAAATTTTCTGTTGCCCACAATCTGAGGAGTGGATTATTTTAATATATATCTTAAACTCTTTGTACTTAACGATATAATCTCATCTTCCCTTACTTCTACCCTTTTAATGCATAATAATAAATAGCTCGATAATTAAATTTTAAATTAAATTCTTGCTTTGAAAGAGACTATTGAAATATATATATATATACATGTAAAACCGGAGTAAAGTCTCAGATTCTTATCTTATTCCCTAGAATTTTTCAATAATCATATCTGACTGAATTACCGCCATTTTCTAAGTCACCAATATCAGTGGCAGATGTAAGCAATTCGCTGTGCTAAGTTCGAACCCGATGTTGCCTTTGATGGAAGGCCGGGGTAACCATATCGGCGAGCCAAACCGTTCGCAGAGGGTCGAGGGTTATGAAAACCCGGGCAAATTATGTGCGAAAGCATAGAAAGAGGAATTTTGAATGAACCTGGCCCTAGTTTTGTTACCGCCGTATTCAGGAAATCACGAAAAGTCGTCGTAACGCTTACATGCATGTTTCTTCATTGCTTCGGCCATGCTTTTAGATTTCACTAGATTTATGTGGCCCCTCCCCACCCCCTCCCCCCCTCGTTCCTGGTGTTTCTTTCATCGCGAGCGCTGAAAATATATGCGCGATCTCGCATGCGAGCAACAGAACATGGCACTCTTTGTTCCTTGCATGATTGAACGAAGACTCTCTCTCTGCTTCTACTGAAAAAGAAGGCTAAATTGACGAGGAATCTTAGAACAGGAAGCATGATCAGTATTTAATGAAAATTTATCAACTTCGGAACAGCGTCACGCTGAATAAAATACTTTATGAATTTCCCGTGTAATTTCCCGTGTAAAGAAAACCCCAGATGAATGATATAAAAGATTTACGAAGATATATAAAAGATTCTTTAAAAGACAAAAATATCAGCATTATAAAAATTGTGATAAATTTAGGATTAGCACAAAAATTAATAAGAAAATTTTGTCTACATTCTTACAATACTTATTATGAATATATGTATTCATATGAATTTACATAATTCTAATTTTTTTTATAATGTTAAGACATTTTATAAAGTTTAATCGATACATTTTTATTATAAATTTATATATTTTAATTATAAATTATAAATTATTATAAATTAAAATTTTTTTTGTTACAGATGATTATTATTATTAAATTAAATAATTTAATTATCTAAATTATTTAAAGATTACAGTTGAATTACTATATAACTAAAGAAAATTTAGAGGATTTATTTTTTCGCAAATAAACTTTTTATAGAGAAATTTTTAAGTTTCGAATTTTTCTGCTTTTCCTGCCTTTCTTATTCTTCGTTCGCGACAAAAGCAGAGATTCTCTCGATTCACTCGATAGGAATAAAAGTGGTGCGAACGTACTGATACTTATACATAAGGCTGTGCATTTATATCCAGGTAGTCGTTGCGGCTTAGCCTAATTTTGAAAACAGACGTATAATCCATATATATTGGAGTATGATGCTCGGGATTACAGATACGTTTGGATGTGCGTCGCGTTGCAGTAAACAGTGAAATTCTGCAGTTAACGTTACGTTATCATAACGCGTAGCGTCGAGGTACGTGCTAAATCGGCTCGTGGGGAATAATCGTGTTCCATAAATCTAATTTCGCATTTTGCAGTCTTTTTCCATGCGCGAATCTGGATACGTTGCGTCGTGGCTGCTTTAACAAATAATACTCACCCAACTTTGGTAAAAAAATTATAAAAAAATTAATTATAAAATAACGCACTTACGCTTTTACTCGCGAGCACATCGTGATTATCGATCGTCTAGAGATTAAAATAATAATCATATTGACGTACGCGACAATAATTAGCTGCTTTACGTATGACTATAGCGACGCGATTAAATCGAGATTAAATTGGGATAAAATTATTGTATGTTAATTTATATAATTACTGTATGTAAGCTCTAATTCTCAACAACGGCAACAACAACTGAATAACGAGGGATCGAATGAAATCATGAGAGATCAAGATTGGTTTACCTTTCTTATAAATTATCGAAAAAAAAAACAGGCGTAATTAAATCTGCGAAAAAAAAAAACACTAGCCCTGCGCCGGGGCGATTTTACATTCCTGCAATAACAGCAGGTAGAAATAAATCTCCGTTTTATACTATCGGTGTACGTGTAGAACGTACGGAACAAGTGGTTCACTTACGACCGCGAGTAAATTAATTTCCGCAATTCACCTCCCCGAGCCTCCTCGTGTATCCTTTCTTTTCCTCTTTCGAAACTTCGCCGCACAGACATTTCGTCCGCGCTTTCGCCGTCGAATGAGCCGCTCGCATCACCACTTCAGGGAATTTGCTCGTATTTATGAGATGCTCGAGTTGGAAGTCACGTATTCACGTAGTCGCATCGTATCGCATCGACGATCCTGGAGCGACGTTAAAAAAAATAAGAGAGAGAGAGAGAGAGAGAGAGAGAGAGAGAGGGAGGGGGAGAAAAAGTAAAACAAGCCCGGCATTAACGATCCTTTCTTCGTGGAGGGCGCATTTCAACCGTGCACGTTTACACCGTGCCTCTTATTAATTTCCACGATGCGCATCTAGCCCGGAATTTCCTGCCTCGTTCTTTATTTCTCTTCCTTTCTTTCTTGCCGCTTCTTCTCGTCTTTCTTCTGTTTGCCGCTTTATCTTATTTTTCATCCAGTCGCGAGAGCTTTTCCTCAGCATGCAAATCCTCTAATTAATAAATTGGGACCTTGGGAAATTACATATAATTAAATTGGTATAAAAGTGAGGCTAAGTTACAGTTTGGAAGTGCAGCTTTGAGGTAAACAGTATTTCTTGCACGTGATACATTTCTATCTTTCTTTTCCTTTTCCTTTTCAATCGTCAACTTTGCCTTTTTTATTCTTTGGCACCTTACGACGCGCTCATTTTAAACCTGCGATCGTCGACGATTCAACTCTTCCATTTTTTTTACAATTAACTTTGAACGTTTAAATTATCTTATTAATTTTATCGAATGACAACGTTTGTGATACGTGAAACAAATAACTGAAGTTTATGTGGAAAAAGATCGGAATGATGATGATTCCGTCATACCGATGACAGAAAACCTGTCACGAATCCGTCTTGATGAAAAGCTTACGTATTCGCGAATCGACGTTTCTGCAGCATCAGCTTATTTGATGGCAGGTTCGACGGTTCTTTTCAACGTGCGGTCGTTATTAACTCTCTAGATACCAATACCTAGCTACCATATAGCAAAACGTCGAAATAGCCGAATTTTTTTCAGAGCACGGCGCACGAGAAAGTTATTAAATCGTATTATTGATTTTCTATACCTTCCTACTTCGTGCCGATTGAAATGCGCAGAAAAATAGAGACGCAAATGTGATCTAAAAAAATGAATTACAAACTCGATCGCGATGACAATAAAATAATGAATAAAATAATTGCTGCTTATCGCAGTACACACACAAAGTACAAACAAAAGGGAAATATACAATTTATAAATATCCAATTTATAATTATTCACAAATTGTTACGTATACAAATGCTTTTTTTATTGACCAAAGTGCATTATTTTGTATCTTGAGAAGAATTAATTACGTAGTCATAAAATTGCCAAGTTTTAGTTTTCTTTTGTTAAGAATTGTTGCAATTAGCTTGATTTAACATGAGGAGTTAATTTTCTTCGGCTTGCGTAATAAAACTTCTTAATTATACACGCGATTTTTTAAATTAATTTTACACAAACTATAATTTACATCGAAACTCGCACACACACACACACACACACACACACACACACACACACACACACACACACACACACACACACACACACACACACACACACACACACACACACGCATAGAATAGAATTGTAATTTTAATTTTATATGCTGTAAAAATATTTATTTAAAAAATGAAAAGTACACATATATATAAAATATATATATATATATATATATATATATATATATATATATATATGTGTATAATATATATATATATGTTATAGAATTCTATTGCCTGCAATCTGACGTGAATTACAATCGTAAAAGTGCGCTTTATGCTTTTAATAATTTAACTAATTATATGTTAATATATTTAGCATATCATTTCAATTTTTCTCGATATTATAATTGCATTAATTTCGATACATGTCATCACACATTTTCCTGGAGGGAAATTAAAAAAGAAAGTAGGGGGAAAGAAGGAGACGAGAGGAGAAGAGAGAGAGAGAGAGAGAGAGAGAGAGAGAGAGAGAGGGAGAGAAAGAGAGGGATCCTGCGTAATATATTTTAAATGTATAATACGCCTTTTCTTGCGTGGCGAATGACGCCGCGACGTGATTTCATTATGTGTTTCCACTTGTTCAAAGGAATTTTCCGCACAAAACGTGGAAATTTCCCCCCTTTTCTCGCCCTCCCTCCTACCTCGTTCTTCCTCCCCATCGACGACCGCGTGACGGCGAGGCGTCTCGCTCGCGCCGACTGCGCGTGCTGTTGACCGGTCGCCATGGCAACCTAGCGACGAGTCTACAGTGGCCCAAGGTGGATGGACTGCGGGCTGGCGCGCCTGAACAGACAGAGCAGAAGTCAGTGCACGCGCGGACGCGAAGCCGGACGTGTAACGTTCGCCGCTCCTTCCGCCTGCTCTCTCTCTCTCTCTTTCTCTCTCTCTCTCTGTTTGACTCTTTCTCTCTCCTCGTCCCGCCGTGCCGCGACCGTTCTCTCATTTTTGTTTCCTTCTCCTCTCCTCGCCGGATCGCGTCGCGAATTATCCCCCCCCCCCCCCGCGCCTCGAGCGTGTTCATGGTGTTTGTGTCTTGTATCCAGGCCGCTTGGACTGCCGAGGGGAACGCTGACGGTGACATTATGGAGTGATCCGATCGACTTCGCATCAGGTAAGGCTGTAAGGTAGAAAAAGAAAGGAGAAGCCTCGAGAAAGGGAAACGTTAAGGCAATCGCGCGTTAGTCG
The DNA here is from genome assembly GCF_055798465.1 of Pogonomyrmex barbatus. Classification (NCBI taxonomy): domain Eukaryota; kingdom Metazoa; phylum Arthropoda; class Insecta; order Hymenoptera; family Formicidae; genus Pogonomyrmex; species Pogonomyrmex barbatus. Next base: position 445,931 of record NW_028297120.1, read on the forward strand.
ATACTGACATATGACTGCGAGAGGTTTGAGAGAACCGCGGGGAGGGACTCCGCGTTTTTCTGAGACTGAAAAAAGAAGAATTTTGAGGCGCTTCCGTTTGTCCCCGGGTGTCACGATATTCGTGCGAATGTCTCGCGAGTTCTCGACACGCGAGTTTCTCGATCGCGTGAGCGTACGTGAGCGATCGTTAATGGACACGTAATATCCGTTTCGACATGTCTAACAATCAGTCATTTTCGGTCGAGGTTTCGGACTTGGATGTTGCTTCACGCGGATGACAGTAAATTTCAGTAATCGAGAGATTAAACGACTTTGCCCTTGGGGGAGAAGTTAGATGCGTCGCTTCTCTAATTCAGAAACGGCGTGAGAAACGGAGTAATCGTCATCAAATCGGAGTGCATCGACACTCGACGTCCGTTGCAAGTTGACGGCCGAAATGACATTCCGGACGCTCGATTACGCTCGTATGCGCTATATTGTCCATAACGAATGCAAGTGTGTTGAAATTAAATAGTCGTAAATTGTAGCGAAGGATACGCGAAAATGAATATGTCGTGGAGTGCTGTGTGTAATATCGGGAAAGAATTATTAATTAAACAATTCCTTCCTAAGCAACATTGAAAATAAAAGAAAGCGCAGGAAAATTGTTTAAATTTATTTAGTTAAATTTACGAAGTGTTTCTCAAGTATTATTTAAGGATGTATTATACACATCAGTTAACATTGAAAAAAATTATGAAAAATTATAGATTATTTTTTATCATATTTTAAAGTAATATGAAAAATTTTGTAGTGATTTAAACTGGAAATTAAAATTTATTTAAATTTAAATGATAAATATGTTTTAATAAAAATGTAATTAGGAAATAACGACGAATAAATCTCAATTTTTTTTATATAAGTACTTTAAATATAATTCAAGATGATTTATGTAAAATTTCATTGCGATGAAATCAGAGATTAGTTATTTTGTAGATAAAAATTAAATTTTTATTAACAGTACAAACGGTAGTAACAAATAAAATTAAATTTTTATTTACAGATACAACTAATCTCTGCGTCGCAATGAAACTTTACATAAATAATTTTGAATATTTATAATTATATAAAAAAAATAGAAATTTTTGTCATTATTTGTTAATTACATTTCCATTAGAGCACACTTCTATTTAATACTTACTTAAGTAATTTTTGATCTATATCTCTTCTAAATCAACGCTAAACATTTTTATATTATTTTTAAATGCGATTTAGAATAATCTGTATATTTCTCATAATTTTTTCATTGTAAGTATAAAAATTATGAAAATAAGTGATATATTCTTAACATATTTCAAATTGAAATTATTTTACGATAAAAAGCTCATATGAACATATCCTAAATGTCTTCTTTCAGAGATATAAAAGAATCCATCATCGTAAAATCATCGTTTTTTTATATAGCATTTTGATAAAAAGTTATCAAATAACAGCTAGTAACATAGCACGGTTTCTCGGCCAGCAGGATCTTGATTGCTAAATAAAAAAAATTCTTTTATATGAAATAAATTCAAATAATCATTTCACCGACTACGTGCCACTTAATTTAGCAGACTTCCAACGTGGTTTCAATAGAAATTCTAATAATTCAATGATCAAATATTTTTAATATTAATTAAAATCCCTTTTTATTATATAAGGGGATTTTTATTATGTAAAAAGTTATTTTTTTTTTTATATAATTTATACTGTGCAAACAGTTTGCAAAGGGTATATGTAAACTGGGAGGAGCGTTCTTCGAGATATGCCTCGCTACGGTCAAGTAGATATAGTCAAATAAAGGTCAGACATGCCGTACTCACTTGCCGAACACACACGGATTTCATTTGGAATTTTAAGCGTTTGTCGCGTTGCATTTCTCAGTGAAATTAACAAACATTCGCAGCGCATACAGAAATTGTCTTGCGCGTTTAGGAACATTATCTGCATCGCTAAATGACCGCAGAATTGGTTTATTAACAATTGACGAGCTCGCTCGCATCTCGCATCCCAATTAATGACGTCGCATGTAATACATAACGTTATTTTATATGTTTTGTTGTACGATGTACGATATATGCGATACTGCAGACTGCATTTTACATGCGAAATAACATCGTGCTAAAAAAGTAATTTTCCACAATTTATTCGTATTTATTTCTCAATACAGCAGTTGCAGTATTTAATTTGCGCAAATTTATTAATTTATTAATCGTCAATAAAACGTTTCCCGTTATTTACGGTCGACTTAATGGGAGTAGTTGGTAATAATTTGAATAATTTGCGAAGTACACATGTTAACAATTAATATCACTGTTTTCGATAAGCAAATCATAAAGTGAATTCGATGGAAACGAGACGGGAGAGAAGAATATTTCTGAAATATAATTATAATTTATTTCTTTTTTTAAATGGGATGAGTTTGCATAAATATGACATTTTTTTTATCGGTCTTTTGTCTACGCTCGACTGCGCAAGAAACTTCGTTGCAGACGTGACATTTCGTAAACGTGATGACGTAATATATACATATACATGATTTTATATGTGTGGAAGTAGAGTTACTCGTCCAAGTAATAGTAAAGTCTCAATTTTGCCGAGCAAAGGGGAAGTCGGTTATCATGTAACTTTATTGTGCGAAACTTTGCTTTGAAAGAACATTTGTAGTTATGCGTAATGCTAATTTAAATATTTACATCGTACCATATGCTATATAAATATTAAACTAGACTTGTAGAGGATACGAGGAAGCTCCTCGTTAATTTTTAAAGTTTTGCAATTATTAGAAACAATACATCATCCAACAACATCGTCAACTCCTAACGATACTCTAGGTCTTACGTTTCCCTAAATGAAATGCTCTGGAAAAAAAAAAAAAAAAAAAAAAAAAAGTCAAGTCGTGTCTGTGATCCATAAATAGCCGGTGATCCAATACCACGAGAGATTCTAAAAATAAAGAGCTCCGTCGTCTCCGCAAATTTATACGGTCCGATTTGAAAAGTCGATATCGGCTGATCGATGGGAAAGCTATATTAGCGATCGCAAAAGTTTTTTTAACGCATAAGACAGCGGGAATGATGGGTTCGCGATCGCGCACTTGGCAAGGAGATTATTTTCGATATAGCGCTCGGGTTCGATTTCAAGCCACGGCGTGGGAACTTCATCGCTTCGAGCCGGTGCCGGACTTCCGCATAAACGAGGTGAACTATAGCTTAGGGCTTCACGTTGCGAGAACGTGCTCCAAAGTCCGAGTTTGCTTTGAGTTTTATTGAAGTTAAGCGACGAGGGAGAAACGACGTGCGACCAAATTCTTCCCGATCGATGACCTCGATCGGGGTCTTTAATTTAAAGATTACCTTTCTTAATCACACGCAGAAAAAAAATTAGTCTCAAATCAAGATTGCGATATTTTCGTATATAAGCAAGAATATTATAATTTTCTTAGAAAAATTTTTTCAATCTCAATTGATCGATGCAAGTAAAAATATTTTCATATATGAGCAAGAATATTATAATTTTCATTATAATGGAAGATTTTTAGTCTTGAGTTGGACAAAAGTAATATTTGTATCAATATAAATTTAATCAAATCAGGATCTTTAATTTAAAGATTATTTTTCTTAATTACACGCAGAAAAAAAATTAGTCTCAAATCAAGATTGCATATTTTCGTATATAAGCAAGAATATTATAATTTATAAGTAAAAATAGTTTATATATGTAAGCAAGAATATTGTAATTTTTCATATAGAAGACTTTTAGTCTTGAGTTGAGCAAAAGTAATATTTGTATCGATATAAATTCAATCGGATCAAGGTTAAAATTTTTAAAAGTAGTCTTGCTTACGTATGATAATATTTGTCTTAATTTTTTTCTGTGCAGTTCATCAAGATCATATACCGAAATATAATTTTACTGTGAACTTTACAAATTTGGTCAGATATAAATTTAAAAATTAATTTTGTTGGACCATCAAAAATTATTAGGTAGTACATTTAAATATCGCAAAATTTCTTTATATTTCAACAACTACTTTGAAAACTCGTTTTACACAATTATTTTGATAGAATCCAACAAAATTATTTTTTAGATCTACATCCAGCAGACTGTTCTTTCCGTGTATCTTTAGATGACGTTCAAACATAATGTTCAGCGTTCGTATGATTCTGCACACAAATTATCATATCCCGCTGGTTGGAAAACCGTCTTAAACGGAGGGTTAGTTTGTTCTAAAAGAAAAAAAAAATCAGCAACTAAGTTAAATCAAATTTGCAGTCAAGTTAATTTTAATTTAAACAGAGAGGAGCGTACATTAAAATATTTCTCTGAAATTAAGATTTGCGTCAGCTTCGCTCGCAGCTGAAGTAGAAAGGAAGAGTTACCGTATATTCTCGAAACCTCGCAAGGTTTACCATCGCAAAAACCGCTTCCGGATATCTCGTTCTCGACCAAGCTGCTCCTGCTCTCCATCGCGGGTTATAAAGACCAAGGAAAGTGATACCGGTATTTGCATGTTTGCACATTTGTTGCGCGATTCCGCTGTATGCATTCTCTCCGCATAAGTCACGGAATTACGTGCAGCCCCGTGTAGTCGCGCAAGGTGCTTCCGTGATATTAATTTATGACTTTGCATCGCTTGATCTTAACTCGTAAGCACGCGCCCGGGATAACTAAGAGCCCCCCCCCCCCCAGCGTTCCCATTATCTTTCGGCAACTGCAAGAGAGCGGGAATTTAAATAACGTACTAACGCATGAAGTGAATAACTACTTTAGAATCAGAAATATTGGTAAACATGCTTGTCAGTAAGCAGAGTTAGGCAAAATTGAATATAAATTAAAAAAAAAAAAATTGCATCAAAATTTAGTTTTAGATGAAGTCGATTTAAATTGAAGGAAAGGACAAAGAATCTTCGTCCTTTTCAAAGTTGATTTTATACAGCCGCGGTATATGTTTTTATAACGTATAACGTGAAATGTAAAATAAATTGCGTACTCCAATCCTTTTGAGCGGATAAATAAAATATCATTATATAAATATTCTGCGTTTCAATGCTGAGTTTATGGTTCAGGATGGAAATTTGGAAAAAATTTTATTTTATAACGCGAAAAGAAATTTATTTTTGTGGGAATGCTTTTAAATTCTCGTCTCAATACCGACATTTCTTCGTCGATTACATAAACTCCGTTCCGCGTAGTATTGATTCGCGCAGTCACTCGGCCGCCCCTTTCGCGGCGGCCCTACTTTGCTTAGATTAGTGTAACAAAAGGACGATCTTCTTTCAGTCGCTGGCGGAGGCTAAATGGAAGGAAAGCCGGCGCACACTATTCTTATTTTGCTCGAAGGTCAAAGGGAAGAAGCGTAACGGTTCCGCCCGTAATTCTTAACACCTTTTCCGCCTGCGCCTCTGCCTCGCGTTCAGCGCCTTTTTTCGCCTCTCGTTCTTGCCCCGGCCGCGTTGACAAGAGGAATGGAAAAAGAATCTCTCGGATGGCGCAAAAGCGCAATTTGTCCCGAAAAACAACCGGTTTTATCGCGCCCGCCCTCCGACATCGCGTCGGATTTGTCATTTGTTCGGCGATCGACCGCGTTTTCATTCGCGGCTCGCCGTGAAATCGACGATGGGCTTATCGATTTGGCTAGGGACTTTTTTTATAGAGAGAGAGAGAGAGAGAGAGAGAGAGAGAGAGAGAGAGAGAGAGAGAGAGAGAGAGCTCGCGACAAGCAAATATTTAAAGCGCGTTGCGTTGGTCGACCTTTCTCGTATTCGCGCCATCCAGCTATTCGACCAAGTTTCGTGGGAACGACACGGTCTCTTTGTACTTGAATGTAGAACAATTGCATTGCAATGCGAAATTGTAGATATATTTGGCAATGGGGAATATTACTTTAATGTAGGAGAATATAATGTAAGTAGCAAAGCTACTAGTACACCTGCGCTTGCCACGGAAATAATGTTAATACACAGTTTTGGTAATATTTGAGGAAAATACGAAATTAAATGTACAAATTGCAACATATATATATATATATATATATATATATATATATATATAGTATTTGATACATTCGTGATGCACCATAAGTTTATATATTTATATGGTACACATCATGTTGTGCGAATACGCATCAATTTTTATTACTTATTATAGATACATTGTATTTGTGATTAATAAAAAGAATATAATTATATTATATAAGAATATATTAAATATATCCGTTGAAAGATTTTATAATGCTTTGAGATGATACGTGCAGCCTCAGTGCAAAATGAAGCATTCATGTGGAAATTCAATTATTTCATTCTATCGGACTACCGCGATCGTTCTCATTTATCTATATTGATATGTCCGTGTCACTATACACTCGTGATTCGAAAGAAATATGATCGCAAATATTCTCTAACGGATTGTGAATTTGAAAGTATATCCGGCCGACGATTCGACGTGAGCTTCTAGCGTATTATTTGCAGCGGGACGGTAGAAAAGCTTTAAGCCCGATCTGGCGCCGGGCCAATTTTCCGCCAATGGTAACCCGGTACACGTTTTCGCGGAAAAAAGAGGAAACGGAGGTCGTGAATAACCCCATTGATGTGTAATCAGTACGTGAAAATGTCCTACGGCGCTTTAATAAACCGATACGAGTTGGTTAGTTCGGGAACGGTTCGCTTCGGCCACTCCGATTCGAAAGCTTGATTTCAGGCTTTTTAGCTTGTTGATAATATTATTCTACGCGAATTCGCCATGAGAGCGAATTTTAAACGTATGCAAATGGATTACGATAATCACGGACGTTTTTCGAAATCACCCTATTTTACCAACAATAAAATTTGTATATCCATGACGCAAGTTGGAAATATCCTGTCTAGATATTCAACGGACAGATCGAGCGATATCAAATTCACGGCGAACTAATTAACAAATGGATATTATTAATGGAATTATTTGAGAAAAGATGGGAAATTCGAGATTAATTTTTTTAAATTGCTTGGTACATCAAAATGGTGTATGAAATTATTATCTTTTATTATGGAAGTGATACAACATTTTATTATTTATATACATTATTTGACTTTAAAATGGAGAACAACAATATTTTATTAATTTCTTAAATTGCTTCTGAAATTTCTTACAAGGGAATTGGCTGGCAAATTATTGTCGAGTGACTTATGGATTAATTTTTTATTTGTATAATTTCATTATGCGTCGTTAGGGATGACGATTAATTTTAATCCGTGTAAAAAGGTTTGCGATAGAAAAGGAGAAAAACGCTTATGGAATTATAAGTCTTTATCTTCTGTGACGAGTCGCGATCCTGACTTGCCTTTCTCAACAATTAGTCGTCAGTACTGCAGAGGTTTCATAAGAATCCCCTTAAGACAGAGGGATTTCGCGGAACGTAACCACGAAGGGCTGGCTTAAGCTCGGAAAACATAATTAAAGTGCCTTCAAGTTTTCCATTTCACGTTAATTCCTGCTTTTATCAGCCGCTTCCCCGCCCTTGCTCGACAAAATACGTTTTAAATATCCCAGAAGTTTTTCCCGTTAGTCGCATACGATAACTTTTGATAAATGTAGCGAGTATTGTGAAGATTTTTGCGACTTACTGATAGCGAGAATTTATTTCAAGCTATTTTTATTTACCTTTTTGTTATAACGCTTTTGCAATTAATCGTTGAGAAAGATTCGCTTTCTTCGCGCGCGCGCGCACACACACACACACACACACACACACACACACACACACACACACACACACACACACACACACCATACCCACCCACACCCACACCCACACCCACACCCACATCCACACCCACACTCCACACACACACACACACACACACACACACACACACACACACACACACACACACACACACACACACACGTACGAATTTTTTTCATAATTTAGAAAGTCGCGTCTAGATCTATAAATCTATTTCAGCCGAGCTAATCCAAATGGTAAATTTTATCGCACAATTTAGTGGAATGATAATTTTGTTGTCTAAATCATACTATAGGATGAAACGCTAATGTGAAGTATGTCTGTGCGTTGAGTGTATTTGCAACTCGACATACTCGACCGCGCAGGTGTTGCCAAATGTGGATATGTATAAACTAAACTTGTAGTGCGCCAGAAGTAGTCTAGGTTGGCTAAATGACATCAAGGACTGCCAGTTTGCGGTCTATCTCCGAGTCTATTATTAGTCTAACAGCTGTTATTAACAGCTGTCTTTATTAAAACGTAAACTCGCAACAGACAATGTATCATGTTTCATTACATTACACTATGAAAAAAAAAAAAGATATGAAACTTTATCTTTTCCTATATAATTTTTACGTGTTAAAAGAAACACGTTAAAAGAAATAATTTTGAATGAATTTTGAAAATTATATTAAGATTGATGTATTATTATTTAAGCAATATCAATTATCTTTTTTTATGATTTATCTAAAAAAAATATTCCCCAAGTTTATATTTAAACTCTTTTTTTAATTTTTTAATTTTCCCCAAAGCTTGCGAAATTATTTATGTTTATTATACTAATAATATATATTTATAATATTTATAATAATATTTAATATATATATATATATATATATAAAATAATATTTAACTTTCGCAAAAAAAATAATAATTAATGTGCCGTATGTCTGAAAGCGAAATCTGTCGGTGTATTTCAGTTTGAGTCTTATTTCATCAACAAATCACGGAAGGAAGTCACATTTCTTAATCTAATCCTTGATTCCCCTATCCGTATATACAATCGCCGCACATTATCTCTCACGGGGGGTAGAGAATCTTCGAGATTTCACGTTGCACTCGCCAAAGGCCATAGATACTCCGAGTAAAAGATGCAGAGATAAAAAGAGGATTAAGACATGGCGGGTTGTACCATCCTCTCCTCCTCTTTTCTTTCTCTCTCTCTCTCTCTCTCTCTCTCTCTCTCTCTCTCTCCCTCTCTCTTCCTCTTTCCCTGCCACCCTTTCCCTTATCTCCTGTCCTCTCCTCGTTCTTCCGTGTAATTGTAAACTTACACTCGCGCGCACCATAAATTTCTCTCGTCTTGGCTTACTTTTAAAATTTAGTATTCACGCGAACCGCCTATTCCCCGAGCTGCCCTCTACTCATTGTGCACTGGTAGAAAAAAGTTCAAGTAATTTCGCGCCGCACCATGCCACGGTCGTGGCCGCCACCACTGTACGTGGTGTATTGATAAGAAAAAAAAAACCGAAACTTCACTCCCCCGGTCCTCTATTGTCTTGCGCGCTTTTTATTGCGTCGTACCGCTTTTAATGTTTTCACTCACCGCACCGCCGTGAGGTGTAAAATCAACTTTGCGATGTCGTCTGACACGTGATCTTTACTGACCTTTGTCTCGCGTTAAATCAAAAGTCGCGTTCAAAAAGTTGTCAAAAAGTTTCCACGAAATTACGTACTGTTACTTTTACTGGCAACATTTTCCTTTATTTATTTTTATTTGATTTTTTTCTCGAAATTTTTTTACGTTATCATTTTTTATGTTATCATTGTTGTCATTTATTTTATTTGTTGCGCATTGTTGCGACGAGAAGCTTTCTGAAACTTTGTATATTTTCGATATATTCGTTTCCTCCATTATCGGATCGAGCGAAATCGAGCATACTTCTTCGTGACCTTTTATAAAATATTAAATTTGCGAACTTTTTTCTCTCTTTCTCTCTCTTTCTTTCTTTTTCAAAGAATGTGATAGCGGCCAAGTTACGCGGAACGACGGCAAGACATCCGTAGCTCTCTTAACGTGATATAAAAACGGAGCTCACGTTTTTATATTTCAGCAATGGCCGAAATGAGTGAATTGCAACTAGGCTTGATTGATAGTTGAGAATTAAATTATCTAACAAAAATTATTTCAGTTTTCACATTCGTGTCGAATGAAAATATTACACTGTAAAATCAAAATGTGAAAAATCTTACAAAATATGCCTAAATGACTTCTTTATTATTATTTTTTTTTTTTTTGCTATAAATATGAATATGTGTTTCCAATTTTCATACCCAGAATTGCATTTACATAGACTTATATTCCATCCCCACTTATTAACCCCGGAAGAAATTTTTTAAATGTCCAAAAGACGTAAATAATAAAAAATATAATAAATAGCATTTACCTAAATATGTAGAATTATTACAAGGAAAGAAAGAACTAAGAAAATTCACCTAAAATTACAAGCTGCAAATACTGATAAAGTGCACTTAAAAATTACTTAACTCGATATGCTACGAAGATCTGAAGTAAGTAATCAAAATTTCGAAGAAAACTCTCGAGAGATGTTTTTTCATAAAAAAAAAAGAAGAAAAAAAAAGAATATATTATAACTCCTCGCGCACGAAGGGATTCGAGGAACACGTTACTTTCACTTTTCGCCCTCTTTTCATACTTTCCTTCTTTTCCATATGTATACGAAACGAGATTACCGTGGCAAACGTAATTCTCCCCTTTTCGCCCTTTTCTTCCTCCGTACTTTCCTCCTCGTACTCTTCTTCTGCTTTCACAGATCTTGCTTTTTGGAGAACTCGGTTTGTCTCATCTTTCCGGCAGGATCTGTCCGAAGAAAACGAGCCACTCTCCCTCGTACAGAAACACCCTCGCGCATTTCCTATTCGCTGAGAAAATGAGATCATGCCGAATGACGACGGGGGATGACATAATTTTGGAAGATTCGCCTCTCTCTGTGTTTATATATATAGGCCTCGCAAAGTAGCGCGGGGAAAATATGTTTTCCTTTAACGATATGAAAATCATGGAAACTCGCGAATTATTTGTGTGGCTCATTTATTCGCACAAATTTTATTGCGATTCAACTCTTCTTTAGTTTGCGTTGCATAAATTGCGACATGAAGCGTGCTTTGTTTGCTTGGAATAATTATAAAATGTCATTCCGTTAGTAATAAGGCGTCGTATGGATCTTGTTATAAAGTTTATTATTCCGTTACCTATTTAATGCTTTGCGCAAATAAATCTTCTCGCGTAATTCGAAGCTAAAGCTCTACAACAGTTTGCCGGATCTTCATTGTGCGAGAACGCGAAATATTGTTCAACAAATAAGTTCAGAGTGCAATGACACGCTTTATTCGCTTTGTCAAACAATTTATTTTAATCTGAGACGTGACGTAAATACAAGACAACGATAAATGCGAGGACTATGGACGGCATTATACCGCCGCGTGATCCGGCGCATAAATAAAGATTTATTCATAAATAAGACGCGATGTAGTTTGCCGTGAACAAACTTTGTTCGCGGGACACAATATAAAGTTTGTTTGGTAAGCTTCGGCCGCCTATCCGACAGGGGGACTCTTCCCGTTGCTTTTTGATATTAGCGATGCCAAAGGAACCAGAGGGCGAAATCGCCGTGGAATAAATGTAAAAAAAAACTTTAAACTTTCGACCGAGGTGGATGGACGTACGTAGGACGTCATCTTTCGTATCGTGCCACGGCAGAGATCCGGTTGCCCTCCGGTAGATCCTTTCTGGCGATGGAGGATTTCCCCGAGGACGGGCGCGTAAATATCGAGGGATATGAAAAATGCACCGGACGAAATAGAAAAAAAAAGTTTTCGCCATAAATAAAGATTTGCTTATCTCATAAATAACATGGACGACCGCGGCGATACAAAAGTCGAAGACTCCTCAAGCTACGATATAAAGTTCGCGGGTTACCTTAAATATCCTGCCAGGAACAAGCCATATTTTTCCGATGGGTGAGTGCCTCCCCTCGGCCATCAGAAGTTTCTCTCGAATTTTCATCCGAATAAATAATGGATCTCCTATTTTTAAATTTCGATCACAGCAGATGATATGATCGACGTTAAATCTTTGCCAAAATGAAACGACCAATGAAGCTCTAATTTTTCTTTTAATTCGTTTAATGCAGTTAGAAAAAAAAACTTGATTTATCTAACACACTGAATCTCATTTATATATATCATTGACATATTGTACGACTGAAAGATGAGGAATGCGAAGGAAAAAAATATAAAAATGTCAGAATTGTTATTTTAGAATTACGAATATGAAAGCTTTTTTTCTTGGCCGGCGAATAGTCGCAGTTTCTCCTCAGCTGTTAACACACAAGTAAATATACATCCGCGAATAATAAAAGACTGAGACTGTCTCGTGCAACATTGACGTCTCCAAAGTTCGCTATATAAATTCCGTTTGAATGGGTGCAATGTCTCATCATTTAGAATTTCTCCGAGCTCGGATAGGCCATGGCAGTGGAACATTACTTCCGGATGAAGCATCTCAACTACTCCGTGCCGCCTTGCGACGCAGCGGCAGATTCTTTCTATACAGTGAGAAATACCATTCTAAGAGGATACCTCTTGGAGGTGGTAAAGGGGACGACCTCACCTAACTTAGCTACCACCGCGGCTGTAGCAATAAACATTCTGTAGTTCGCAAGGGTGCGAAGGAAGGGTGAGGAAACGCAATTGCTCTTCAGCACTCCTCCCTTATTTCGGTGCTCTCTTCTCTTCTCTCTTCTCTTTTCGTAAAAGGTGATTAACCCGTTGAGTTTCCGAGTAACTCTCCCGTTATCATGTAACGAAAATTATCACTGTCGAGACGAAGTTTTTTACGAGTATTATATTACGTAACGTTCTCTCTCTCTCTCTCTCTCTCTCTCTCTCTCTCTCTTCATGTTCATATAACTCTGATTACAAAATTCCGTTATGTTAATAACGCTGTTACTAAATTATATTAATTTAGTAATTAACGGCGTTAAATTTTTTAATATATATATATATATATATATATATTATATCTATTTTTTTATATATAATTGTAATGTATGATATGATTAATGTATGTATCGCGCTATAAATACACACGAGACCTGAATGACCGATATCGAGTCGAGTGACGATGAGAAGTATGCGATTGAGTTGAGATGCGCCGTCATTAGCCGTATAACAGGAAGGTGCTAGAAATTACGCTCGCACAGAATCGGGTAATTATTCACCTTTTAGTAACGAATAAAAACTGCTATATAAGGGGTAAGGAGTTTCTGAATGCAGCGAAGTTAGCAACATCGCGCAGTTGCAGGTACTTTAGTGCTTCCGTTTTTGTCTCGGCCGGATGCAGCCGGATATGTTTGCGAAGTTCGAAGCGACGGAAAAAGCCCTTCCAGCGCGCGCGCATGCGCGCGCGCGCGCGCGCTCGAGAGATGCTCCGGAGAGCTGTCCCTTTTTGGCTTACCGTACGTCATCTTCCACCGTTCTGCGGCCAATCGACTTAAATTGCAATAACTTAGCTCCTCGCACTGGTCTCAAGTACAATTTCCGCGATATAACAAAAAGCAGAGCCATTGTGCTTGCTCTGATATCGTGGCGGCTAGTTGCAGCGAGTTCCATTAACAGGGAATCTATTACGAGGTACTTTTTTGTCGTCACGCGAGTTATCCAGCGCCAAATAATCAACGCCCAAAAAAAAAAAAAAAAAAAATAAAAGAGATAGATGTAAAAGAGACATAAGAGAGATTAGATATAAAAGAGGAGAGAAAAGGAAAGAGAGAGACAGAGAGAAACGTTTAGATATAAAAGAAGAATATTCTGCTACGAAAGGCTGTGAAATTAGCGCAAGATATTTGTGATTTTTCGACAAAAGTTACATATTCCGATATCGGTACGTCATAATTCAGCGGGTAAAAAGCATTATAATTTCTTTAGAGTACAATTTTGTAGATATCGTAGATGCGCGGAAATGCACACTTTGCGCGCAATTGCCGTGAAGAAATATATAGACTATTTTCACGTGGCTGTTCTACTCTGTCGATATGCCGATTTCAATAACCGATACGTATGTTTATATCCTTTCATCTTTGTGCGGCACGGCTTCTCTCGCAAACTGCTGCATAAAACCGATTTGCTCGTGAAAGACTTTCGGTATAACTTTCACGTTTATGAAGTTGAAGATACGGAAAGTTTTCTTTGCGCGCCGCGATCTCAAACTTCGTCGGGCTTTTGTCTTCGGGCGAAGTACCTTCGATGATGATTCTGATTTTCATATCCTTCATACGGCGTACTTTTATACGCCGCGAAGTGAGAACATTGAGATCAGTGCCACGGCAATTTGCGAAAACAATACGAGCCATCGTATCTCGACAAGCGAATGAAATTAGATAAATTAAAATATATTTTTAGATGTGCTGATATAAGACAAGAGATAATGCTATTTTATGTGTTTCCTTACGTTTATTATTTTTTTTTTTTTTTTTATATATTATATGGTATGAATTACATATTTTTTATTATAACGAATGTTATTAAGCAGTTTTTTAATCGATGAATTTCTTGACTATCTCGATTGTATAAGTATTTAATTTGTAAAAATTGTAGAACAAAATTAAGAATTGAGATAAGGGATGTATTTGTATAGAATAAGAATTAGAATTTCATAATTTTATAAAAGTAAGATTAATATTTTTAGTTTTATATCATATGTAGAAAAATTTCTACTTGGTTTAGCATAAATGGGATATTTCTATTCATTTTATTTCTATGTAATATTGTGATTTCATCGAAAAAATGAGAGGAACAAACGATCGAAGAAGTTTTCTTCTGCAAAGCAGAAGAACTTGGAAATCTTGTCTTTCGTAGATCTACATCAGGATACGAATTTTCCTATAGAGTGAATTTTCACGTTCAAGAAAATACGTTAGAACAATTCAATATTCTCCAAGTTTGAAAACGCGCAGACGAAGACCATAAAAGCTTTCGATATATACATTTCAACAGATTTTCTAATTTTTTTTTTTTATATTGGCCGTTTGTTATATAAAACTTTTCTTTTTTAACAATTTAATATGAAATAAAATATATTAAATAAAAAAAAATTACTCGTTAAACGTATTTCTTTCTATATATCAGATTTATTTAATTTTCTTATCTTGATGTTTTATTATTAATATGTGATGAAATTGTTGTTTATGTTTTTAAAGATTAAATGATGAATATACGAGTGTATGTCTAAAAAATATTCATATTATAAAAAAAAAAGTATTGTAATTAATTTTACTCATATAATATGAATGAAGATGTATGCGAAATTTGTTTCAAACACTTTTCAGGCGACTTTAATACATAGCGAGCCACAGGATCTGTTTCAGTTAACTCTTGCATGATTACAGGCCTCGTTACGTTTATTGCTCCCCATAGGCTGAGTTAGTTGAGAATTAGGAAATTTACAAAGCAATTCCTATTATCGTTGACTGCGTCCGCCGCCGTTGAAATAATTATACTTCGATGAATATCGCGGCGTCATGTCGGTCTCGGAGCCGGCGCGATCTCGAACTGCTCGCAAAGTTCGTCGACGTTAATAGTCAAGTTCGTCATATTTATCGTGGTTGTTTGTCAGTATTTATGGCGCTTTGCTCCGGGACGAAAAAATATCCGGGGAAAAATAATTTATTACTCGGAAACGTCGGGGCTTCCCGGTGGCTGTGATTTCTCGAGCCTGCATTTTTTACGGCGCTATATCTCTGCGAAATATTGAAATTTTCGTTTAAAAAATTACGTAAGTCAAGTCAGTTTTGCACCAATCTCCTTTATTCGTTGAAGAAATATAATAAAATTAAAATAAGATCTTTATAATGTTTTCAGTGTAATTAATTTAAAATACGTATAATTACATATCTTTAAAACTTATATATTTATATATATTATTATATATTGTTATTAATATTAAATCAAATTTTATTTATTTATTTATCAAATTTATATATTATTATATATTATTAATATATATTTATATATTATATATATATTATTTTTACAAGTGTAAGTATGTAAGAATCTACTTCTATCTTACTTACTTATTATTTCCTTGTTTAAACAACATTCAAATCGGAATTTGAATTACGTAATGAGTACACGCGGCGACGCGGATGACAAACGGATACACGGAAAGGGTAAGATAAGCGTGTCAGAAAAGTTGCTAAGCGAAAAGTCGTCACATCTGGCTGCAGAATGAAGTTCCTCCCGCATGCACATCGCGCAAGTAGAAGCACCGTGTCGAGCTGTCCCGCGCAAAACTTTCGTGCCTCGTTCGTATTCGACGGCACGACACAAAAATTTGCAAGTAAATGAACGGGACCTAAACGTCCATCTCTTCTGGCCGCTAGTACACCGACTCTCGAGTTTGAGCCAAAGTACAACAAAGACAGAGAGTTTGAACAGAGAAGCGCCGGAAGAGGAGGATGAAGCGGGGCGGGGAGGGGAGGGGAGGGGCGGGGAGAGGGAGGTAGACGGTGAAATCTCCTGTCACGGCATTAATTAATCGTCCCAACTTTTAAGTAAATCGTCGTGCAGCGTTCCTCCCCCCTTCCCTCCCCCCCGTTCTTCTCCCGCCGCCTTTATCGTTGCCATTCTGCATGTCACCGACTGGCATCGTCGGACTATTCGTCATTTGGACTGCAGCGAGTGTTTCCAAAACATAAATTTCTATCTGACGCCGTGCAACTTTCGAAGTGCCCGTCGTGACCAGTGGCGACGATAAATTCCACGTTCGAGAATGCGACGAGTAGAGACAAGATTAAGGGAGGGGAGAGGGGGAAGGGGAAGATGGAATTAGGGATGGAAACGAGAGAACGTAAACGTTAATGCGTTAGATAGAAATTAGAAAATAGAGAAATTCTTCTCGGAATCTGTCTCGGTTTGCAGACATTTCGTTATTATTACATAATTTTATTTAATAATAAAAAGTAATAACTACGTCATTAGTTACGTGATTAGAAACGTGACTATAACAGATTAAAGTGGAAGCAAACTAATTAATTAAATTGATCAAACTTGGATAGCAAATTCAAAATTTGATTAATAGAAAATAAATACACGGCATTACACGATCGGGCAGGATTTTTAGCGCTAATTAATCTTTTTCTTTTTTTTTTTTTTTTTTTTTAATTTATTAAATATATCCAGGAAAACATTTTTGGCTTTTTTTTACTATGTAAGCCTTTGAGGCATAATAATCAAAAGTTTTATCTTCCTTTTATTAATTCGATAATATAAATTCTCGCAAGAAATTTTTATCACGAAAAATATTACCTTAGCCAGAATTTTTTTTTTTTAGCAAAAAAGGTCGAAAATGTTGAATTTAATAAATTCAGAATATGAATATGAATATGAAAAATTAATTAGCTAAAAATCCTGCCCGACGTATATAATGCCTATATTACCTATTTTCTGTTACAAAACATACCGATTTGCATATTTGATGATTTTATTATAAATATTTATTGTAAAATTACTTATTGTAAACTATTTATTGTAAAAAGTAACTCATTGCCATAAATATACCCTTTCTTACTTATATAACGTAATCCAACTTCTTTTTCATGAAATATTTTCTGAAGTTTATTTACTAAAACAAAGAAAGCTGCGAGAACATTTATTCAGAATGAAGTATAATTCGACGGAAATGTAAAAACATATCGATTATCGTTCTTCTTTGAATCCGCGAGACTATTCGACGGGGTAAGAAGCGGCGGGGGAGGACATTAATTTCCGGTCTTTCGTTCACAACGAAAACCTCGTTTTTACGATCAGCTTTATGCCACTCCACTTAAATAAGGTAAAAATTATGTGCCGTGTAAGTGGAATGAGAGACTTTTCCCCGCTGTACAGTTCATAAGAAAAGCTAAAGATATCGCCATGATTTCATGTTGATATTAAATCAGGCCGAAAAGATAGCGGGAAAGTTTGCACAAAGTAATTGGATACTTCCAAAAGAGAAGTATTTCGTATTTTTTTACATAAATTTCTTTCATATGTTTTCGCAAAAGTTATTTTCATTATTTCATTATTTTGAAGTCTTATCCTTTTATGTATCTCTAGCATTTTTATTTTCCTTGATTATTGAAATTATTTCTGATATTGATGTAATTAAATCCATCGTACATAAGTATGTCAGCTTCACATATACATTTTACACAAACACTACTTATCTCAGAAATTCGTTCTTTGTCGCGAGAATAATTTTTCAAGATATATATCAAAATTTTTTTTTTTTCATCGTAATTGAAGCCAGGTCTCTATCGATTTCATCAAAATTTAAAAAATAACGTAGCCTTAAGCCGGCGTAACTGGATTGACCCTCGGCGTCGGCACTAAACTGATCGCGTTTATACAGTAGTAACAGCAATGTGATCCGAGCCAAACCAAAAACTAATTAATCCAAAACCGCCATGTGCAAAGCCCACTTGGTGGGCTCCCGATATAAGTATTGCGTAATACTGCACCGAGGAAATCGCGGTCGCGGTAACGTAACGACCCAGGAATATCTATGTTTCTCCTCGCGGCAAAGACCGGTACTCGTAAACACAACGGGAACTCAATATCGCGTTACTATTAGCGTCGACCGCTGAAAACGGATCCTTGAAACTACTTCTGCGATTACAGTCGTCGGGGAGGGGGGGGGGGGCGGAGGGGGGGGGAGTCGATAACTCCTACGTGGCACACGATAACTATAAGTGGGACAATATCTATTACTCGCCGTGCAGTTAACAGTTCGGGAATACCGTTCATACGCTTAAGGATATTTAGCTCGGGCCTCTTTACGGGCCTCTTGATCGCTCCCTGAATTATCGTAATTTCGCTGGACAATGTGTGCGCGAACTTTCTCTTTCTCCTCGTTTCACTTCGCGAGGGTGTCTTAACATAAAGGAAAGAACAACTTTTGCTGGCAAATCTAAAAATGTGTGCTAGATACAGATCTGAAAACGATTTTGTTGGTTGCCTTCAAAATTATTATTACACGAAATGTTCAAATTGATTGTTAGAAGATCAAACATTTTTATTAGCAGTATTATCATCATATTTAAGTGTTCCACAAAATAATTTTGATAGGCCGACAAAATTATTTTCAGATCTGTATCTGGCCAAATTTTTAGATTTGCCGGCAAAAGTGTTCTTTCCGTGTTACTACTTGGAAAATCCTGGAATTTTCAGGGAATCTTATTAAAAATCGGAAGATTTCTTATATTATAATCGAGAGTTTATCGACTTCGTGTTAGGTGCAATTTTGTTTAATAAAGACGATTATTTATTTTAATAATTATAGAAAACTTCAATAAACAAGAAAATTTTTTAAGCAAGAAGATCTAGCTTGTATGCCCCTTGTTTCTCTCATCTTATTAAATTCAGGTTCATTTGTTTATTAGTTTTATAAAAGTTCAATTTTGTTTGTACCAGTTATGTATTATATTTTTTGTTTGTAGCTTTTGAAAATAAAGTTTGAAAATTTTATGCAATATAAAATATTTATTTTTTAGAGTCTATATATAATTTCTTTCAAAATTTTTCAAATTTTATTATTAAAACTCCAGTGCTTTATAATTTTATTTTATAGTTTATAAACTTTTATGAACGGAAAATATTAAAAATTTTGCACATAAATATATATTTGTAAAACACATTTTAAAATATTTTTATTTTACTTGGAATTTTTAATTTTAATTGCTTCGAAAAAATCAAGAAACTCTCAGAAAATTTTTTTTAAATTTTAATAAACATCCTGTTTTACATCCTGCTTTATTAAACTATTAATTTTACTATTATTAAAACTATTAATTTTAGAAGTAATACATTTTTCGTTTGGTGCTGCGTGTATCATCTTTCCTCTGGCGAGGAAACTTGATTGAGAATTGTGGTTTTTTTTTTTTTTTTTAAATAGTTCTATAATTCAAGGTTAGAGAAATAGTCCTGATCATTAAAGCACAAAAATTAGTTTGTTTTAGAACAAACAGACAGGTTTACGTAATTATCTCATTTCGTTCCGTGCGAATTTTTTTAATATTTATTGCCAGATTTCAACAAATTTACAATAAATTTATATTTTATATTAATTTTAAAAGAATTTTGGTTAATAGACCAATTTTTTTCATTCTTTTATGCTATTTTGTTTTACCTTTATATATAAAATTTTTTTTATGTGAATTAGGAATAATGAATTATGTCTTTCAATAAAATTTTTGCGGCATTATGCATAATCTAACTTTAGCCGGAAAATATCACAGATTTTTTTAAAATAAATTTTAGTCTATAGAAATTTAAAAAATATTTACTCAAAACCTGAAAAACTGGATTACTGGATTATTTTGTTTTCATTTTTATTGTTTCTAGCATTAATCTGTAGAACAGAGGTGGCCAATCCGCGGAATGCATATCACCAGTGACACGCATTATTAAAAAAAAATTAAATAATTCAAGAAATGATAATAAACTTTGAATGATAATAAACTTTGAAAGAGGTTTTTTTTTTTGATTTCAATGCAAAAGAAGAAAAACATAAGTAAGATACGGCTTTTTTTTTTGCTTAATTCTGTAGCAGAAAAATATTTCAAACACGACGTGTCAGACAAAAAGGCTGATTACCGCTGAAAGATCTAGAATTTTATTGATTATATCGAAATAAAAATGTAAAGCGTTAATTACAAAAGTAATTTTTAAATTGGATAAATAATAACGAAACGTTGCGAGGAGAAAGGGTTTAGATAAAAGAGAAAAAAATATCTGCATTGTATTTAATTTCTCAGCGGAAAATGTTAATATATTTTTATTTATTTAACATGGAAATCAAATATATATATATATATATATATTGTTTGCAATTTTTCGAATTTGTTTACGTATTCTTTTATGATGATATAAAAATAATTTGTTACATTATACTTGTTACACCATAAAATCATTTCATATCCAAGCCCCACCATTTGAGTCAACAAACCTCAATAAATATTCATCGAATTTCCAATAATCTATTGAGCTAATATTTTTATTTGCATGTATACGGCACACGTACCGATCGGAATTGTAACACAATCGTGTTTATTATTAATAATATTTACGCAGCGCTTGCAATAATATCTTGATTGTTAAAATTACTAATATATTTATCGCGAATCTAGAGTTAATGGATATGATAATGGATCAAGTAAGTTATTTAAATTGTCTGCGAATTATAGTGACGTTTATATTATAAACTGTCGCCGTATCGATCAGCGTTTATAAGAGGATTTTTCCCTTCCACTTCTTTTCTTTATAAGTATCCCTTATCCTACCATCTATTAGAACATCGTTATTCAATGCGTTCTTTTAATGGCGCTTTAACGATAACATAATTTATCTTCAATGACCGTCTCGATCGTTACTGTCTCTCTCGTTAATTCTCAAAGTTAAGCCATAAGTTGATACAGAAGAAAGAAGAAAAAAATGGAAAAGCAAACGAGGGTATGAAGAAATAAAGAGAGAGAAAAGAAAATGAAAATTTAGTCTCGACTATTAGTTGTAATAATTTTTTTTTTATCGTAATTACCTCTTTTGTTTTTATTTTTAAAATTTATTAAAACAGTACGTACAGCGCGTTTCTCAAACAAATTTTACATAATTTATAATTTACAATAGAATTTAAAGCAGAATTTTATAGCTTAACATAAATATATTTTCATAATATGAAAAAAAATACATTTGAAATATTAATATATATGTGTATGTATAAGAATAAACGTATAGCGAATTTTCGTCACGTTTTATATAAAATTTTATATGTAAAACAGAGTTAGAATTTGAGATACTTTTAGAACAATATTTGAAAAATATATATATAATTTTTTTTATATCATCCCACGGAAAGGGAAGAAGCACATAGAGAAGGGGAATGAGGAAATTCAGATTGGGAGAATAAAAACATAAACTGAACGTAAACTAAACACTGCGTTTAATTCCACAGTCCATTAAAGCGGATGACAGGCAAAGCTCCAGGCGTCTCTGGTTCTCTTCTTTTCGCTATTTGATCTCACGCCAGCCATCCCCAGCATACTTCGGGGGGCACTCGCGCGCGTTCCAGTCTCGGATGTTACCGGAATCCAGACTCCGCCGGGCGAAGTCTTCCCTCTTGTCCTTATCGTTCTCGCTTATTCGATAGTTCTCCTAATGGCATCGCGATCATTCGGAACATAATTCAGCCCCAATGATCGTTCCGATCGTTAATGTCCCGCTTCCGCGGTCTCGTTAATTCTCCAGCTTGAGCCTTTATACGGCGCACGTGTGTGGGTGGGTGCTAGGAGGTATGACGGTAGAATTGCACGGCGCAACGTGGCACGGCGGCGGAGGAGGAGGAGGAGGAGGAGGAGGAGGAGGCGTCGTCCGTGTGAGGGAGGAGGGGGGGGGAGGAGAGGGTGGGCGCCGGAGAGAGAGATAGTCGCTATCAATTTTCCTCTAATGGGAGTGCAGCACCGTAACGAGGTCGTACGAGAGAGGAGACCGGGAGAGAGTGTCGCGAGCGATCGCACTCGCGGTAACGAACTCACGACACATTGTGTCACCGACATTAATGACGTAACGAGAGAGAATTGACGACACCGCGCTGCCTCCCAGAGGCACGACGCCGTAGCTTCGCAGTTTTTCAGAAAATTCGTCAAGCGACCCTTCCCCCCCCGAAGAAGATTCTCTTCCTCTCTTTTCTCTCCCTTTTCTCCCCTCCCCTTTTCTCCTCCGATCTGGCTGGTTTTTTCGCCAGGTCGGAGGAATAAAAAAAGGAAAAAAAAAAGAAAAAAGATGAGTGAGCATTTTTTTTATAGACCAAGAATATAGATATTACCTGGCTGTGCGCGGGATGTTTCGCGGGGTGTGTGTGTCACTTCGCGAAGAAACTTAAATTAAACTTTCCCCATTAGATCCGTCATTCTAACGCAATGACGAGCGAAATCCCCGGGAGCGCATTCCAAAATGCATAATTCTAACTTCTTAAAGTGATTATCTGGGGGAGCCCGGGAGTTTCCGGGAATCCAAAATAAATTTCATTTGTAAAATTGATTAATCTCTGTACGGAGTTCCGGGGACAGAAATTAGCTTGATGTACTCTACAAGTACAATCACGCCCGTCGCCGGGACGTTATCCCGGGATTCTTTTCCCGGAGGACTCTCGTTCTCGTGAATAAGAGTCCGCTCGAGTAACCTTTAGTAGAGACCTCGCGCCTAAAAGACAAATTTTGGATTCTGTCTGTGCCTTTCGACGTAGACTCGTCGCGCGTTGTGCGAATATGCAAATGCGCGTATGTTTACCACGCATTACCGGCACGGAATCTCCGTATTTGCGTTGCGGCTGGTATCAAGACGCATCGCGTAATATACGGGATCCACCCAGTGTTTACTATCCCGAGCCGCGGTATCACAGACGGCGGAATTGTGGAATTGGAAGCTGTCGCTAAATCATTGATTTACCACGTTCAAACGCGCTCTCGCACGACGAAACATGCGCTTTTGCAGTCGCGCAGTAAAGGACTCGACGAAACAACTCTCTCATCCAATTGCGCGTACATACATAATGCTCTCGACAAAATTAGTGCATCATCCGGAAATTGATTTATCTTAAGAGCCTCGCGTGTACATGTGTACACCTCCCCCCCCCCCCCCTCCCCCATCCCCCGTCCCCACACATTGTAAATTTCGCGTATGGAAAGTAAATTAAATTATTTTCAAATTTGTTTACGAGTAAAATGTTATAAATCTTCTACGTTCTAATATCGAGAGCCGGAAAGCGAAATTCTTCAACTAATTGTTTGTGAATTTATTTAGAGGGAACGAGTAGTTTTTTTCGAGCGTACGTGTAAATAAAAAATGAAAAGTCATCAATCTCGAAAATGATTTATGGAAATTTCTCTCTTTTTCTCTATTCAACATTTGTCGGTTGTACCGTCCAATGTAAATGCATTTCATGAATATGCATGCGCTTCATACGCATCCCCTAATTATCGCATACACAATTTTGTCTAATCGATAACATTGGGCTGTATTATATTGCGAAAACAATGTATTATATCTAACGTAAACGAGATTCTATTAGTATGTGTCAAATCAGTTTCCACACGATTCTCTAGTGATATTTCGGCAAGGACTATCCGAAAAGACTTGTATTTTTCTAACATTTTTTTAGAGCTGAGCAATTAATTATTTCAATACTTTTGATTAATATGAAATTATGACGGGGCAATAAAATGAGAAATGTTGCGAAACAAAGAATTATTCGCGAATATTGCGAGGAAAATAAATATAAGACAGGTGCACGTCTTCCTCGCCGTTGGCAATCGGTCATTGCGGCTAGCCGACAACGTGCAAAATTTCTAATTTTATTTCTGTCATTGCGGGACGCTCCTCCGAGTCGTCCTCGATTTTCCCGGAATTAACGAAGAAAATTTCGCAACTCTTTCCGCACTTCCAGCCGGCGGGGAGGACGAGTCGTGATGAGAAAGGAGGGTGCTCCCGCCCTCTTCCTCCCTTTCCCCCTCCCCCTCCCCCCTCCGCGGAGGATGAAGTGTCGGCTAATGGCGATAAGCCGTCCGCCGGAAACGAGCATTTCTGCGGGAAGTTGGCGAGTTCAGCGTTTTCATCCCTATTCCCCGTGCGTACGAGAGAGGGAGAATGGGAGGGAGGGAGGGAGGGAGGGAGCGAGAAAGAGAGAAAATACGATCTAAAATAAGGTAAAAACGAGGTACGAGGAATGAGAGATTTGACGAGGTAGCTGAAAACTACGCGGCGGGGAAAATTTTCAGTATGCGCTCGATGATGCTTTTTCATCGGCCGGGTTTTCCCCGCCGTGAAGTTCGCCGGCGCGTAATTCAGATCTTACGGTTCTTCCCCCCGTTTGTTTTAAGTTTCATAACGGTTTTTACGACGAGACCCGGCAAGAACGGATTCTCCGGAGTTACCGGCGCGGATAGCTCGGCGGAATATCGGGGGAGGGATAAAGTGAGACGCCGGCGCGGGGGGGGGGGGGTTAGGTTGCCATTTTGACGCGTGGAAATTCCGGACGGAGGATGGTCCGACATTTTCCTGAAATGGGATTAGAGCCTTGCGAACGGCGAGGATATCGCGTTCTCTCATATAAAAGTCACCATTAACGTCCTTCAAGTATTTCAAAGCTGCGCATGTGCGACACACGGGGAGTACACGATTACACGATGAAAAGAACGCGGCGCGGAAAAGAAACGAAAAGAAGGCGAATTATTGTTCGCACATTTGTCTCGATAAGACTTCGAAATGACACCGTGGTGTCATGTCGTGTGTTACGATCTAAGTTTCACCTTTCGATTACTCGTTTTTCTTGCCTTGCGGCGGCCTCTATCTTTATTGAGACCGCACGCGATGTTCGATGATTCGATTGGACATTTGGGAAACTTGTAAAAGAAATTACACCTGTGCCGCGCAATAACGCATAAATCGTTTTTCGACAAGTTTCCGCCAGTACTCGCCAAAAACTCATCGACGTAAGTGGCTTCGCATGCTGTCGCAATATTGCCGTAAAAATAAACGTTTGTAGAAAGAATCCTGGGAAAATATCGTATCAAAAGAATCCAAAGAAAATCAATCGTGATTTGTTACAAAGTTTGGAGACCAGAAAATTTGGTTAATGCGCTAAACAAATAAGAAATTATCCGAAATTGACGGAAAATAAATGATAATTAACTATTTAATAAATTTCATTAAATGATATTTACTAATCGTATGCTTCACATTTTATTAAATTCTTCAAATATTTGATTTAAAAATGTTTGCAATATTATTTATTGTAATTATACAATAGATTTGCTCGCGATTATGAATATCATTTAAAATTATTGTAGATATTAATGATATTAATGATAATATTTAGAAAAAATTTCTGTGAATATTTTATAGAAAGTATTTCTTTCTCTTAATATTTATAAGAATATGCGAATAGAGCTTTCTATTTATAAAAGTTATATTCGCTCGCAAGAAGTAATTATATATTTTATTGAAAGCACGAGCGATTAATAAATTGACCGTAAGATTCCGACTTGCTGACTGAGTGTTAGATTCTGAAGGGAAAGCACGGTCCCTTAAGAAGCCATTAATTATTCCTGTGAAAGTGTTACTGAGAGAGAGATCTTCGAGACTTCCTGTTTTGCATTCGCAAATGATAGCGAATGGAAGAGGAAGAAGCTTTCCATATTAAATATTTTCCTCGATCACGCTTTTAATGAATAAGGTCAATAGTCGGAGAAAATAAATTCCTTCTGAAGAAATTGAGTCATAGATGCATCGTAATTAAAACATTTTTTTTTAAAGGAAGATCTGGAAAACAGCTAAATTGTTTTTAATAGAATATAATATAGGATACTCTACTATTTGGAAAAACCTGGAAAACTTAGAATTCTTGATAATTTGTTTGTCTTGAAAAATCAGAATTCTTAAAGAATTTTATTGAAAATCAAGAGATTTTTTTGAAGTTTCTTTTTCTAGTATTTCTAGTCTTTTATTAATCGAGAATTTACTAATTGAATTGTTAACAATAACAGTGAACTCATGCACTTATCAGAGCATACTAATTTTAATCCAATGTTTAATATTGAAGATAACGATCTCGTATAGATATAATTTTGTTACACAAATATTTATTTTAATGGTTTTATAAAAGTTAAATTTTATACCGGATTTATATAATTTATATATTTATATAATTTTCTGTTTATAGCTTTTGAAAATGAAGTTTTAAAATTTTATGCAGTAAAAAATATTTATTTTTAGAGTCCTTGTAGTTTCTTTCAAAATTTTTTAAATTTAATTATTGAAACTTGATTTTTAATTTTATTTTATGATTTATAAACTTTTATAAATTATAAATGTTAAGAGTTTTATATAACAGATACATATTTATTTGTAAAATATATTTAAGAATACTTTTTATTTTATCTGGAATGTTTAACAAATTGCTTTGAAAATCAGAGAATTCTCGAAGAATTTTTTTCTCGGATTTAAGTAAACACACTCTGTAATGGAAGAGATAATTTGTTTTAAATATCAAACATGCATATATCTTTGTTTTATCATTTTTCGAAACTACTTGATACTTTATCTCTCTTGAATTTGATATTTTTTACATTGATTCAAGGAGTCAGTGTTGCTTCATAATTCAAAAAATTTTTGCGATTGTTGTGTGGCCGATTTACACATTAAAATGCACTATATGAGTATCGTAGACAGTTGCAAGATTCGAAGGAGAAATCCGAAGGTGGGGCGAGAGTTGAGTATATCTAAAATTTATCAAGCTACCGCGTCCAAGTCGAGGAACAACGCCCGAAATTTCGCAGAAATTCGCAGCGACCCGAGGTTTTCGGTTCAGCTTTTGTGACACAAAAGCAAAACGCGAAAAAGGGGGAGCAGCGAGCTTGTTTTTTCCGCGTTTTCCTTTTTCTCGGCAGCTGACACGCGGTCTGCGCGCGTGGGCGCGATTATTTAGGGGGCAAATGCATGGCCTCCTGCACGGAGGCACCGCGCGCCCATTTCGGCGGTGTAGATTGTGAATAGCGCGCCCGGGAAGATAGAAAGAAGAATCCGCGAGAGAGGCTGTCTGAAGGGAAGACTTAGTTATCTCTCGAAAGGGATGGCGGAATAGGATTCTCTGGTTTCTCTAGAACTACCTCGCCGCTCGAGTAACCTCCAGGCGCACGTACCTTTTTCACGGCACCCCCTTGCTGGGGGGGGGGGGGGTGCTCAAGCCGATGGAAGTGCGATATAGCGAACGGAAGATAGACTCGCCTCGAATAGAAGAATCTCGCTTTTTGTAGAATAGAATTTGTAGAATTATTTTACGGAACGATTAAAATTATTTGCGATCGTTAATCGCAATATCAGTTGACATACTACGTGCGAGTAAAGGTCCTATTTCCCATTTAAGTCCCATTTAAACACGCGACAGCGATGACACTAAGATTGACATGACGTGTCAGTTTCGGGGAGAAAATATGTCTCTTCGTAAAATTCTTGCTCTCCTTATATTATATATTGATACGGGATTTATATTCCCGAAACGTCGTCGCTGGTTAAGATTTCGATTTCCCTTCACGCTCAATTCAGAGTCAGTTATCTTCTATGATGCAACTCCACTCAACACATCCCCTGAGGAAAATTCGGGTTGGAATTCCATAAGGAATATACAACCTCGCCATTCAAGGAGGCGACGGCGGTAGCGGCGGCATCCTCTAAATCTACCGTGGGAAACTGCAATTTGCGCAGCGCGAGCGTTATCGCGTTACGATCTCTCTGAATGCTGTAACAGCTGCTTTCCGGCGTATCCGGCGGAATCGAAAACGGTTATCGGGGAGAAATTCGTTATCGTCGTTGTCGCCGTAAGAGACATTCTCGCCTCCCCGGCGTCGTTATATCCGCGATTCGCGTCGTTACAACGAGAAAATCAAGCAAACGGCGGTTTCCGCGGACTCGGCGTCAAAACGAAGATGGAGAATAGAGAGAAATAGGGATGAAGGAGGGAGAGGGAGAGAGAGAGAGAGAGAGAGAGAGAGAGAGGATAGGAAATTCGGGGGTGGCGTAGGAGCAGTTCCCGTAGGAGCAGTCGGCGCCAGTCAGACAAACTTGTCCAAACCGGAATAACCGACCCTTAAGAACCGTCGAGGCGACGGAGGATTACCTGCGGGGGAAGGAAGAAGGGTTTCCGCCGGGAAGAAGGGCTTCCTCATTGTTTCCGCGTGATTCCCGAGGAATTTCTCGAATTTCTTCGTTCCCCGTTCTGAGAATGTCACAAAATTAGAACGCCGATGCCAAATCCGAACGAACGGCGTGGTTGTCCTTTTATCTTTCTGGCTCTTTTTTGAAAGTGGAAACTTCTAGTATCTAAAACATTTCTGATCGAATAGATTTTTCGTCTTTAAATCCTTACGTATACACGTCAAAACGAGAACAGCGTATATAAATAAATTGAGAAATAAATGAACGTATTTTGCTAGTATAGACGATTACACGACGATGCAATTTCTAAGAACAGATTTTTTTTTTTTTATATAAGAATTTTATTGTTTACTGTTTCAGAATACCATTAGAAAATTATATAATTTTTCTTTCAATTGAATTTTTAATGTGCCACAAAATAAACAAAATAAATGAAATACTTTGCTACGTTGAAATTATGCGAATATTATTATTAATTGTTTGTTCATCAAAATAATGTTCTTTGTTTTAATACGGAGAAAGCTCATCTTCTTTTTCTCTTGCGAATCAGATGATCAGAGATAACAAAATTCTTGGGCCGCAAACACCATCGTATTCTTCATGATGTGAGTGTTCCTTCCTTTTCCACTTTTCAAGCTTTATCGCGCTCTCTCTTTTCCTTTCTTTTCCGCCATTTTCCATACTTTATTTTGCCGCAACTTGACCTCCACCCAACGGCCGCAATGCCGGAAACGTAAATATTTATACCAGCGGGTCGCAGTTTCGCGCCACACTGCATCATTTCTGACACGCGCGCCGGCCACATAAATCCAACGAATTGATTTTCTATGGGTCCGTACGCGACGAAAGTGGAACGTAAAAAAAAAAAAAGGAAGGGAAGGAACATTTGCCTTTTACATTTTTCAGGAAATGAATCGTTCCGTTGAAACAGTGTGCATTGCATTTCCCAAAAACCGGTTAGCGGAGCATCGTATCGCAACACACGTCTTCTCCCACGTATAAAAATATTACAACTTACCATTTTTTTACATCTCTTACATTTACAATCTTATTTGTAAAATTAATTTAAAAATTGAACATAACAATTACGTGGCTAAAAATTTAAATGGACATCGCTAATAAATGATCAACAAAGTTAGACTTGGAAAGCGTTTATGTGTATTGTAAAGCAAAGCAAAGCAATTTGTCAAAGCAATATGAGATTCGTTGCATTAAAGTATGAGATATTAATTTATTTCTCGTATCTCTTTCAAATGTTGTAAATGAAGGTTTAGCAAATGGACTCTACTCGATTTTCCATGACGGCATGAAATCTATTTAGCGAAATGGCAGACTACCTCTTTTTTCCCTTCCGGCATCTCATTTTCAGACACTTGACACCCTTAACAAGTCCACAGCCAAGGTGAAACTTTTTCCAACTCTGGTTTCGAGTGTCAGCAACCATCATAATCCCGCTCCCTTACCCGCGATCTCCCTTTCATCCCTAGTCTCCTCTCGTCATCCGAGAATAGGGGTGGGATATTCGTCCGTCGGGAGAGAACTAATCCGGCTTCATCGAAGTCCCTCGATATCGAGGGGTGGCGAGGAGTGATCCTCCTTTTAAGTTAACGCCCTCGAAAAAGAGGGATAGAAAGATAGTCGCGGGTTCCGCGACTTCTTTCTCGTTTCAATCTCGTGATTGCCTCTCGAGTCTACATCGAAAAGTCTCGTTTTAACTATTGAGATCTTCAATCCTCTGATTGAAGAATTTGTCGACTTACACACATTTTTTCCGGCGTTGCCGTTTCGCGTTTGTAAAATAATTTATGCTAATAAATTTATATTAAGTCGCTGAAGTAAGAAGTTAGAATGACTACATCGGTATTTTACAAATTACAATAATAATAATAAGCGTTAAGTTATAAGAGAAATATAAGATATTTTATTTTACTTAACACACTTAATTCATTGGTTGCGAAAATCGAAAGAAAAAAAAAAAAAAAACATATAAATTTTTGTAAAACTAATAATCCGTTTAGACGTATATTTAAAAAGAGCTAAAATCTTAGCGTTGTACGTTTATTTTTACAATTTCTTATTTTATTTTTATTACTTGTTATTGTGAAAAGTGTTTTGCGAGTATAATTTCATTTATTTGACTCATTAGATTTAGGCATTTTGCGTTTTTGTGATACTTCATTCAGACATTGACGATTTAAAGTTCTTCAAATCGTGTGATCGAGCGAAAAGATATTTTTTGGCTTCTTCGTCATACAAGCACAGCGACGCAGGATATTCTCTTGTTAAGAGGAGTTTAATCACGCTTTATCGAAGTTTCTCGTCGTCAGGAATGGCTCTTTTGAAGTTAGCACCTCCGTTGAAGGGGGTGATGAGACGTAATTCACGCCATGTTGGATCGTTGACCTGGCGTTTGCGGACTTTTCCACAATTTGTTTCAGTTTAATTATTTAATAATATTAGACGTTTATTTGATTTAAATTTGATTTCAGAAATGATATCAGGTATTATTAGATTTTTATACTTCTTTTTCTTCATCATAATGACACTAATCGTATTGTTATGAAAATCCGTTTCTGCCTCTATCAAAACTTGAATGATGTTCTTTTTTGAAATGAATATTTTCGTAAAATGAGGAAAAATCTTATTATTTGCGTCTTCTAATAAAATTGCCTAATTATAAGTTAGAGTTTATTCTTTTTTGGTAAAATTTCATGTGACGTAAGCGTTACAAGAAGGAAAGTTTTTCTAGAAAGAAAATAACAAGAGGATTCAAAGAGGTTTTACGAGAAAAATCCTATTTAAAGATTATTCCATTGTTTATCATATTTCGTTTCAGATTTCGGTATAACTTGCTTATTCATTACTTCGTCATATCGTCGATATATACTATTAGTTTCAAGTATTTATATTTACAAAGGATAAACAGGATTGTATGTTTGGAAAGAAGATGTTTTATACATGTTTTACTAAATATTTATTTACGCTCTTCAACCTTTTTAATAACTATTAATAACTATTAATTTAATATCACCAGCTTATTACTTTGAAATAAAATTATGCAACTTACAACTTCTTCGTAATTTATTAATAATATTCGGAAATGCTTACATAATTTTTCTCTAACTGAAGTAAGAGTTGTAAAAAATATAAGTTATTTCTTGTGAAAATACTCGAAGCCAATTAAAACTTCTTTAATCATTAGTACAGTTATTCTGGTCTTACTAGCTATCTTTGCTTTATATAAAATAATTTTAAATATTTGTAAATAATTTTACATAAAATAATCTTCCTTGAATTTTTCTCTCAACGTGCTCCTTCGTCATTCGTCATTTTTAATGGAAAAATTTGACAACATATACACATGTAAATGTCTCGTTACATTTTTCCAAAAAATTGTCTAAATATTTCTTTCCTTCTTAAAGGAATTTCTTCTGTTTACTAAAGGAATTTGCTGACCAGGACTAAAAATTCATAAGCAAGGCCAATTTCGCCGAAATTTCTTAATCAACAGAGAATTCTTTTCTCAGCACTGCGGCAACGACCACACATATTTCATATTTCCTTTGAAGCATTTATTAGATCAAGAAGGTACAGTGTGTCTTCGTCAGGAATCTAATCTGGCTTCCGGGAAGTGCTGCCGCGGCCTCCTTTTGAAGTTTAGCTCTTGCGTGAAGAAATTCAGAGGGCAAAAACTGAATGGAAGCTCTCTCTCTCTCTCTCTCTCTCTCAGTTTCTGGCGCACGCGATTTCTTTGTTGCGAGAATCATCAGTTGTTTCCGAGGAATTCGGGAAAGACTTTAAAGTAGAGACGCTCTCTTGATTATTCTTATTATCTCGCGGAAGAAGAAAGCAAGATCTCGATTGAAAACGAAATTAACTTTGTTTTTTTTCAAGGAGGTTATCGCGAATTTTTTTTTTTTTTTTTTTTTTTTATAGAACAAGAGATGTATTTGCAATTTCGCACTATGCCAAGACGTTTCCCGGAGAGGATTCCTTCCTTTTAGAATATTCAATACTTTTATTTCATTGATCCATTTATCTCTCCTCATCGAAAACGCATGCAATTCTTTTACGTCGACCCCCGTTTTTCCCTTCACGAATTTGTTATTGTCAGGTCAAGGATTCGTGAATCCTTTTAACGACATGCCCGGGATAGGAATGCTCCTGGAAGAATGCCAATCTCGATTCTCTCGAATCAGGAAGACGAGTGAGTCAGTCTCGTATACCGCGGGATACGGAGTTCGAAAAAACGGGACTCACTTGCCGCTGGGCTTCCACAGCCAATACGAAGCCTCATGCCAGAAGGAAATCGTTTTTCCGTTTTATCTCGTTACTCCAAGGAAACGTTATGAAAAGCGTATTCGCGAGAAAATCTCGGATTGGTCCGACGAGCAACGTCAATAAACGAAATTGTATATTCGCGAAAAGAAATTTAATAAGCGGACACGCGTACTCGAATGTATTGGCATGAGTTTAAAATTATATTGGCGGATTAGCAGAATTGTAAAAGTAATTTTTCAAAAACAAATTAATTTTTATCAAAATTATTTCGGTAATATATCTATAAGCAAAAATAAAAGATGTATCTTTAGGTAGTAATAATTTCGTTGATTTATTCTTGAAAAGAATTTGCTGAGATACTTACAAATTTCGCCAGATCTAAAAGTAATTTTATTGAGCCAAGTAAAATTAAGATAATTAGAATTATAAAATGAAAATAATTATATAGGATATTTAATTTGGTTAGAATATTAAAAATTTTTGCAGCAACTATGTCAATGTATTTAAGCGTCTTAGATGATAACTCTGATAAAATAAAATTATTTTCAGATCTGTATTTGGCCAAATTTTTAATTACTTTAGTAAATATTTTTTTTTTTTGGTGTTGTATTTGATATTTGTAGACACAAAAGTCAAAGATTGTAACTTTGCAGATTATAATGACACGTTGACTAAATAATGTCTGATAACATTTCTGTAATATTTCAATTATAAATGCGATCGGTTGGAGAAACACCGGTCCAATGCCAATGCATATTGCATTACTGTGTTAACGTATCGATTACATTCAAGGCCAAAGCATCCATAATCGTCCATCGTGTATGAGTTTCTCCTGGAGCATCGCCAGCGTTCGATTTTCGAGAGATTTACTCGACGATTTCTAGCAGTTCCCGTGAGAACGAGCTCTATGAAAAAAAAAGAGAAAACAAAAGGAAAAGGTAAAAAAAGGGGGGGGGGGGGGGAGAGGAAAGAGGCGCGCTCGATGGCGGAAATTCGTGGCCAATGCGGCTGTTCCTCCTGCCAACGAAAAATCCGTCCTGCCTGCGCGATCAGAAAATCCCGGGACGTTATCGACTAAAGGTATCAAATGAGCCGAAAACGTGACGAGAACATTGTCACCGCTCGTATCCCCGGTATCTTTCGATAGCTTTGCTTTTATGACGGAGGAAATCTCGGTACCTCTGGGGAGATTGGTGGTCGACGGTAGGAATCTTGGAAACGACAGGAACGCGCGTAAAAAAATTGTGTCGATACCGTCAGTTTGTAACAGTTTTTTTTTTTTTTTTTTTTTTTTGTAACTCGTTGTACCACTCCTTGATGTTTGACAGAACTGATAATTTGCGATTTGTTAAGCGACCTGAATTTTGCTTTCTACTTAAACTTGTAATTTCAAACATAATTGTTTATTTTGTTTATGTGGGAGTTTGTTTAAGTGGGATTATTTTGAGAGAGAGAGAATTTTAGGAAATTTTTGGAAAAATAATAAGTACTCATTTATATATACAAATGTTTCTTAATTATTCCATTAAAAATTAATGCTTGAAGAAGAAGAACGTACAAGCAAAAGTCTTCTCGGTCTTAAAATTAAAGTTACTTCATCCGTGTACAAAATGAAGGTGTAACTCGAGATGATAGCAATTTTATTAAGAATTAAGGAAGTTTAAACTAGTTTCAAGCAGTAAAGATGAAAAGTCAAGCAGTTAAGATGAAAGGAACATTACATTTCATTTATATACATGGCATATTTTTAATTTTAAAAATATTTAAAATTTTTTAGCATTTATCATGTAGTTTCATGTCTCTCTAATGTTAATGTTAATTACGATAGCTCTTAATGGCCATCTATTACATAATAGATACATATAGATAGGTATTATTTATTATTATCTGACGGTACAGAGACGAGTTCTCGCGGATGCGTCTTTTCGTCGACACGAATCTAAAAACATCCATGGCAGCTTATCGCTAACTCACGGTGAATCCCTCGGAACCGGCGCACGTGCACCATGCCTCATTCCCAGTCGATGGCCTCATCGGAAGGCCCTATCCATCTTAGAAATTGCCGAACCTTAGTAATCTAAAGTGCCGAAGGCTGCTTCGACCAACGTTGAGAAATAGGAATGCTTTACGCGAGATAGGCTTGCCCTATGTTCGTAGGCGAACATTGATGACAATAAGAATCAACTTTATCTCCGCAATCTCCTCGAGGAAGATTAAAAAATTAATCCGAAATTTGTATTTGTACAATACATGAGTATTGAAAAATTAAAGTGGAAAGAACTCTTGATGGGTAAATATGATAGGGCTGATAAGAATAAGGGCGCGATTGTTAGGGCGCAATTAAATTTAATGATGATTAATATATTATATAAAGGTGGAAGTCAGAATTAAAAATGTACGATAAAAGAATTGAACGTTTCGATTCCTTTTTTGAACCATCTTCAGCAATTAGTAAATTAAGAATGCAATTGTGTTTTCATATAAAAAGAGAAAGAAAAAAAATGATCCCGTCTTACGTCTAGCTGCAAGGAGTCAATTGTAAGGAGCTAATTGTAATTGCAGCTAGACATAAGACAGGATCAGTTTCTCTCTCTCTCTCTCTCTCTCTCTCTCTCTTTTTTTTATATGATTATTATATATCTTAATTTATATCGCTGAAGATGGATCAAAAAAAAAGAATCGAAACGTTTGATTTTATTATGTATAACTATATATTATTTTTATTATATGTTATTATATATTTTCCATCTTCATGTATTATTAAATTCTGTTAAATTTAATTGCGCATCAACAACCGCGCCGCGCTCTCATCAGCCCTGTCACATTTATTATTTATTAAAAAAGTATTCCAAAGTTACACTCAGAAAAACTTATTAATTATTCTGTTTGTATTACGCGGCTATCTGAGAGCCACATAAGCATACGGAAGGCACCGTACCTCTTCAACCTATTCAACAAATTCAACAGTATTTTGCTGACATGAATAAACTCAACTCTTCATTATCTCTTGCAATTAATCTCTTGCAATAATTGAAAATCTAAAAATATGGCGCGCGGAGTGCTTTTATTTATCCGACTCTTTAAAGTTGTTATTATTACTTTAATGTCACTCTTCTTTCTCGGGGGGGGGGAGGAGGAGGAGGAGGAGGAGGGGGGCAGCGGCGGGGGGGGGGGAGGGGGGGCTCGCGTGTAATAGAGAAAAGTTGTTCCGGGGGCCAGGGTACACGTAAAAAGAAAAATGTCGGCTGTCAGTAGTACTGCCAGTAATGCCGGGCGCGCACATACCGCTGCTCGCTACAAAGTATATATGGTAATCCCAGATGCTGGGAAGATTGTCGTGAGGGAAGCGTCTGGTATCTTTTGCCAGGCGCATGGAGATGACTGCAATATATTAGCGTAACGTCTGTGAGAGAATTTTCTACGATCTCGCCGCCGTTTACTACCACTGCACCTACTTACCTTCCACCTTTTTAGTTGTTGCGCGTTCTGATAATGTTTCTCGCACATATATAACTCCCGCCGGTTTCTCCGAGACGGGTGTCTCGTAATATATATATTTCTCAGCTCGAGCTCATACAAATTGCTCGGCATCGCGCTGTTTTCAACATCGACATGTGTGCTTTGCGCGTCGCGCAAAAATGTCGCATCGTCGCGGAAAAGTCAAATGACACATCGCACACACACACACCCCCCCCCCCCCCCCGGAGTCTTTTTTTAATCAGCATCAGTTTTTGAGAAGATGTAAACGCAGAAAGACGGGAAGCGAACCCGTTTCTTTCGTTTCGTTTCTCTTTCCACGCGATTCCAAAGGATTCATTCATTATTTTATTATTACTTACAATAGAGAAGATTTGAAGTCTCGTTAAATCGAAGATGTTTAACAATCTTGATTTGAAGAAATTGTACGAAATTGTACTAAAGAGATTTAGATTATAAGAAAAGCTTTGAAGAAAAGATTTGATAATTAAGAACAATAATTAAGTGAGTTTAAGTTATTTTATGTTGTTTTGATCAAAATTTCCGCGATATTACTGGCGAAATTTAACTAAAATTGACCAATCCAATTAAACTAGATAATTTTGCTTTTTAGAAAGTGCTCCCGTTTATCGGATCGCTTCTTTTAAATACCCGCAAGATCGACTATCCCTGCTAATTTTCTCGTGATTTTTTTCCGTGACATTCTTTCAGCAACGCAAAGGAATTTATTCTGCCGCGTTTGATTTTGACAATCACATCCTGTCGGCGGATTAGCTATTTTCTCGCAAATATCTATCAAACATATATTCGCAGGTTCTGTTTATACGCGATATTGGCCTGGTAACATAATGCAATATGCAAATTCCAAAGATCAACTAGTCTCTCTCTCTCTCTCTCTCTCTCTCTCTCTCTCTCTCTCTCTCTCTCTCTCTCTCTCTCTCTCTCTCCACTCTCTCTGTCTCTCCCCCCCCTCCTTCCCCTTCTCTCTCTTTCTCTCTTTCTCTTTTTCTTTCTTTCCTCCTAGTTTCTCTACTACATTCACATTTTTTCCATATTATTAGAGCCTAGACGAAGTTCGAGATCTACTTTTTGTAACGTCGAATAAAAGAGGTCACGAGGTTACTAAGATGCCGACATCTCGATGCTTTAACAATTTTTGAAGCATCCACACGCGTCTATACATCTATATCGCCGGATTAACTCGTATTTTTAAGCTTTTCGATCTAACGGCGAATGTGAGACAGTTTCATCTTTGCTTCACATTCTTGATATCATGTTATTGAACAATATTCCATTCGCTATACTTCTCTTCGATAATTATTGTCTATTAAAAGTTACCTTTCTAAAACAGATAAAAAGGCGTTATGTACATACGTTTGTTGTAACAAAATTATTTATATAAAACAATAGTTTTATAACCAAAATAAAAATTGTGTAATATTGTTCCAAAAAATTATTTTATAAAATAGTATTGTTTCAATTTACAAAAATTATCTGTTATATTATCTGTTATCTTTTAAATATTTTCTAGATATATTTATTAAAATTATTTGAGAAACTTTGTAAAAAAAAACAAATCAGAAATGCCTGGATTCTCTTATTTAATCTGAGACAAGGATTAAATTCTTATTCAGTAATCACAATAATTTTAAATATTTTGTAAAGTTTTTTATATAGTCTGTATTTATTATAATAAGTATACTTATAAAAGCGTTAAGAATGATTTGTAAAACAATGAAAAGTATTTTCTGAACATTTTTGTTAGTGAAAGATTCGTCAATTTATAATTTATCTCCGTGATAAAACCTTACATTGATGATTTATTAATTGCTTGAAGAATAACAAGAACTAAATATAAAATATAAAATTTATTTAGGAAATAGATTATTCCTTTAGAAGTGAACAAGATTCTTTCAAGCAGAATTTATTCATGGAATAGATTATTTTTTTAAAGTAGCAAGGATTTGTAACAAAAAACATCTATATAATGACACACACACACACACACACACACACACACACATTTATATATATAACTATATAATTATATAAAAAAAAAATATATATATCATAATTTTAATATGCGTAACGCTCATATCTTTTTATATATATATATATATATATATATATATATATATTGCGTATAGAATTTTCTTGTGTATCATGCGAAAAGAATAAACGAATAGAAAAACATATCTAATAGAAATTAACAGAAGAAATACGACAACGATGACATTTGTTGAAGACATTTCAACATTAGAACTCCGCCTCATACCTTTACTTTTAAAGTACGTAGAGGAAAAATAAAGACTTTTTTTGTTATAATTTATATTTAAATTCGCAAGATGGATTATGCTAATAGGAACTTGATCGGTCCAGCTGTTCATGAGATCCGATAATCTCAGATAAACTCGCAATTAACTAGTTTCACAGATACGTGGACCGGATTCGCGCTACGCGTGTAATTTGATGCGAAGCATCATTATATCTCTTAATTAGATTTGTTGATCTATAATTAATTGTAGTCCCTTTATAATTAGGAGACACCGCTTTACGCGATGGAACATATTTAAATACTTTTCTTCTTCACTCTCGCTCTCTTCCTGCCATTGTTTTATATTCTTTTATTATCTCCTTTTATCTTCTCCGATGTATTTCGTAGCTCTTTACTAATTTTAACTATTTTAAATATAACACCTTTATATTTTAAGAGATTTTTTTTTCCCTCTCGAGCTTTACTTTGATTTCGCGAGCTGCCGTTTCTTTGTCTCTGCCCTTTGTTCGTTTTCAGTACGCCTTTCTTTTTTCTCCTTCGATGATAAATCGTATTATCCCCGTTCGTTCGTCCACTGTAAGTCGGAAAATACGTTTCTGAGAGATGCGCGGATATGAAATCTTCACTCCAAGGTTTCCGCTCTCGAAGATTTCCTCTTTGAAGTTGCAAGAGGTGATTCTTACATTAGACGCTTGAATTTTAATAATAAATCATACTTCAGAAATTTTTAAGAGTCCATTTATATCCTATCAGATAAATATTTGTTTCAACGTTTCGCTGCAATCTTTATTAGCAAATAAATTCTCATTTTTTTCGCCGATTATTCTCGCGTTTATTAAATAACTTAGATGACATAATTTGCCATAATTTAATTTATCATGGTTGCAAATTTGAATATCACTTACTACGGATTTTAGTTAGATTATTGATGTCATTTTCCTTTATTTCAATTGTTTTTTTTTTTTTTGTAAATTTTTAACTTGGAAAACTAATTTTTGGGGAATTAAGTTTTTCTCTTTCCAATTATGATGCCGGTTCTTGCTTCCTTATGTCAGAACGAGAGAGCCAGCATTGTATCTGATACCTTTACGATCCTCTCGTACAACAAAGCCACACGAGAGTCGTATACACAAAAGTCACCCGTATAGACTTGGCCGCACTTGTTCCGCTCCTTTGTGTCCTATTTCTGTTCTTTTTCGAGTTCTTTCCTTTTGAGCGATGCTGCCGTCTATCTCGACTTCGACAATTCCACTCGTTCCACACTTCCCGTCATTCAAAGTAACAAATGGCCATTGTGCGGTTCTTAACTCATCTCGACGAGCTTACGAGGAATGATCCGTCATAAATATCCCGATAAGCAAAAAAATTAATTTATTAGAGCAACAAATTTTACATTTATTTTTACGTGTATTTTATTTATTTCATGGTTGTTTTTTGTATTTTTTTTTTTTTTTTTTTTTTTTTTACGTATTTTTTGTAATCAAGTCAACATTAAATTTTCCTCTTAATTTAGCAACGAAATTTAATTTCAAAGTACTATCCGTTTTATTATACGTATTATTCGCACGATATAATTTCCTTTCTTAATCCTGCTTTCTTTATTAACCTGTTTTAGTTTTGTAAATAAAAAAAAAAAATTTGTTAACATTTTATTTATATCATAATATGCCGCTGTGGAGTCAATTCTATTTTCAGTTTGTTCTCTTATATCGTCTCCGGTATTTCAGTTTATTTCCAATTTCGACCGTTTTCCGCATGATTCTTATTCTTTTCTTTATCTTTATTTTTTTCAATCTAACTTAATTTGTGCGCTATGTATGTCGCGCATTCTTTTACGAGAGACAATATTGAGAATCCTTACCAACAACAGATACCACATTGTACGAGTTTACATGCATTTTCCGCTTCTCTGCTTGTGCTCAAATCTTTTTCTCCACTTTTTTTTTTTCTTTTTTACTCTTATCTGACTTTTAAGAAAACAGGATAATACAGAAAGATATTTCAAATATTTTTCTCGTTACGATGATTTTTGCCGAGCGAGAGCCTTGTCTCGACAGTTTTTCATGTAAAAATACGAATTTGAAAGTCGAATTTTCGATGTACACAAGAAAAGGTTTGTAATATAAGTGATCCAATTTGCATGCCGGAA
Organism: Pogonomyrmex barbatus; assembly: GCF_055798465.1. Taxonomy (NCBI): domain Eukaryota; kingdom Metazoa; phylum Arthropoda; class Insecta; order Hymenoptera; family Formicidae; genus Pogonomyrmex; species Pogonomyrmex barbatus. The sequence continues at coordinate 486,659 of NW_028297120.1, forward strand.
ATTTTCGCAAGATGTATTATGACGATAAATTTATCTCGTTCGAATTGATTTGCTCCGAGAGAGAGAGAGAGAGAGAGAGAGAGAGAGAGAGAGAGAGAGAGAGAGAGAGAGAGAAATCCGTTTTCGGATTCTTAATCTCGAAATCTTTCATTCGAATATTAATTAATTAATTTTTCAAAATTAAGTCAAATCAGTAGATGTTTTGTTTGACTCAATATTTTTTCCCTACTCTTTTTATGTTATGTTTCTGATATTGCAGGGGTGACACGACAAAAATCCTTGTTTCAGAAGTCAATACTTTCTTCCCTTTTCCCTCTCTCCCTTTCCTTTCACAATCCTCTCGCGCTATAAAGCCAGGAGAAATCCTACAGTCTCTCACACGACCGCAACCCCATGTGCTCATACTTTCTTCCAGTTTATTCTTCGCATCTTCTTCTTTGATTGCCATGCCACCTCCTTATCTCTCGCTCGTTTTCTACGCAACCTTTCCACTGTTTCTTATTATCGTAAAAGACGCACGGTATCGCGCACTATCGTGGAAGGATACTTTTTCTCTTATTGCGAAAATTGCAATCGATTGCGCGTCACAAGTATCCGCGATAAATCTTGAACGAACACGAGGAAAGTGCAAGTGGGGATGAGACTGTGCATTTAAAAAAATTAAATATATATTTCGAAAAAGTATATATATATCCTCAGTATGATTTCAATTTCTTTCATTAATAATATTTTTGTAACACGTTTAAAAATGTTTAAGATATTGCGTATATTGATGTAAGAAGAAATAATAACAATATGTTATAATTAAGTATACTTTTTTTGTGATTCTATTACGCGCGCGCGCGCGCGCGCGCGTGTGTGTGTATGTGTTTAATATTAAAATTATGTAACATTATACAATATTATTCAACGAACAATTTAATAACACGAAATATTAATCCATTTCTTAAAAAAAGAAGAGATAACTTATTATTAGAAATATAATTAAATAGGGGTGAATTTCTGAAATATCCGATTCTCGGTGATCAATTTTTCACCATTTCTTTTAGCAGTATTTTTTTAAAACTCCCTCGCCTGCATTTAATCTGCTATGCTTATCTCTACCGAGCCTAATTTCATTTTTTATGCTTTCCCCCGCGGCAAACACCGCGTTAAACGGTGCGCCACTCTTTACTCTAGTGGTTTCATTTCCCCCGCATTTGTCGACCCTCTCGCTCCGCTTTACCCCACCGCATCTTGGATTGTTGACCCACCTCCGGGCGATTCTCATCGAGAGGAAAATAAACGAGCCACTTCATTCGTGATTTTGCGGCGGAGATTTTATTGGCGTTGCGGTTTAAAACCGATATTTCCACCGCTCGTTCCACCCTCGAGAAATATAAAAAAAAAGTTATGTATTTTCTTACAATATTTACTTCTATTAGTCCAGCTGCCTCGCGTTTACTCCTATCAAAGCTTTTTTTTTTTTCAACTCAGCGTCATTACTTTGAAATTATTAAAATATATCGTTATGTCATGTTATGAGTGTTATTTACTATTTGAAAAAAAGAACCTGGAAACTCTAGATGACTGACATGATAATATTTGAAAAGAAAAAAAAAAAATATATATATATATATATTTATACATTTATATATTTATATTTTTTTTTTCACGCTATTTCAACCGACCAAAAAATATATCTCTTATCGCGATTTAATGTAAGGTCGAAATAACGTCTGTGCCTTTTGATATTTTATTCTTAATTATTATAAACAATATTTATATCACGAAAATTTTGCTTGGCTCAAATGTTTGTTTCTAAAAATATACTTATTTATTAAAACGTTATGCGTACGAGATTGGAGATTGTTACCAATTGACCAAGTTTTATCTCTTTTTCAGGTAAGTGAGTCACGGTAAATCATGAACGTCGTCGTCGAGTTTCATCGAGCCTCTTAATCCCCAAGTCTCTCCGCGCTATGGTTTTGGCGTGCACCATCTATTAATCCGCGTGCACGAAGGTCAACAATCTGTGAGAAGAGAGAGAGAGAGAGAGAGAGAGAGAGAGAGAGAGAGAGAGAGAGAGAGAGAGAGAGAGCTTGCGCCGCCATCCATGGAATCCTTTATAATACCTCCGATAAATTTCCGCGGAAAGTTATAGCGAATCTCAGCCAGTAGGATGACTACCAAATAATCCTCTTTAGAAGATTATCGACTTCGATCTCCCCGGAATTCAATGCGGAAGATTCGTACGTATTCGTCGACACAGGTTTACGACTCTTTTTCCGAGAGACATAACGTCTCGTCCCCCGTTATTATGATCGCGAGCAAATTCTGATATTCAGCCGAAAGCCAATGTGTAAACTTTCGCCATATCTTCCTATTTATTTCATATGTAAATACGTATAGGGAAATATCTTTCGCAAGTATACGCTTCCTTTAAGCGTATATTGTGCGCGCGGAGAGAAGCTTCTCCATTATTTTTACATCGGAGAATCCAGTAACTCAAACTTTTCAGGTTTGCAATTTTAAAACTGTTAAAAATGTTTAAAGAGATTAATAAATTTTAAGCGCAATTAAAAAGTTAGATAAGCTAGTAAACTAAGTTTATAAATAGTTTTTATATATATATATATTGTGTGTGTGTGTGTGTGTGTGTGTGTGTGTGTGTGTGTGTGTGTGTGTGTGTGCGTGTGTGTGTGTGTGCGTGCGTGCGTGCGTGTGTGTGTGTGTGTGTGTGTGTGTGTGTGTGTGTGTGTGTGTGTGTGTGTGTGTGTAAGGAAGATTAGGTAGTTGTAATTTTTTTTAGAAATTTTTCCCAGATTAATATATATATATATATTTAAATCAATAAAAACTTATACACTCATTTATGTATATCTTTAACTGAGCACTCAACTTTCTTCTAATTTATATTAATATGTTGAAAATATTGAAAATTGCAATTTTCTATCAGCAGAAAAACAACTTATTCCACTATAGCGCAAGTTGTTACAATATTAATCTCAAATATATATATATATATATATATATATATATATATATAAAAGAAAATTCAAATGAAATCAAACTTAAAAAATGCTTCACACAAAATATTATATTTATTTTAGGATACAAAACTGAAACTTTTAAAAATATGTTACGGATTTTTTCCATGAAGCAATTATTAATTATCAATCAACAATAACAGCTTATATATCCATAAAATTTAATTAAATACAATGAATTCACACAATGAAATATTTACTTTTAACAAGGAAAATAATAAAAAATAAAAGACAGACATAGCGTCTTGTATATTTCAATTACGGATGTCAAACTAAGTGAAATGTCATAAGAATAATATATACATATAATATCTGTAAAAATGTGTTGCTATCTTTAGTAAGTAAAAAAAATTAACTGTCTAAATTAACAAACTTGTCCTGTGTAATAATTAATCCTGCGATCTTTTCTATATATTAATATTTACTTTATTGCTATATATAATTCATAAATTGATTTAAAGTTCTTATTGCATAATCTAACTGTGTAAATCATTCTATGAATTTATAGAGCGTTTACAGTATCAAAGCAATATTTGTCATGCGGGAAGATATAAAGTTTATTGGAATTGCGTGTACACACAAACCGTAATTACAAGTAGCTAATTCGCTGCGAAGTACGCGTATTTACCGTAATGGAGTGTTAAATGTTTCAATTATGCGAGTCCGTCACGCGTTAATATATTGCAGCGATGTAATTCGTGTTATCACTATTTGCGATATTGCTTTATTTCACCAATCCATATATTTTACACTTTGCCTGCTGACAAGCTGACAAAAGAAATATTAGGATCATCAGAAGAAAGATGATAACGAGAGAAAGATATTAAGATCATATATAATAATTATTCGTATTATCAAAAAATGGATGATTAGACAGACATGAAAACTTAACAATAGGACAGTAATAATATATACATCATATTTTACAGAGGAGGATATAAATAATATTCCTATTTATTTTGACGTACGTAGAGAGATAATATAAGATAGTCGTATAAAAACTGAACTGGATTATAACGATAATAATTTCTATTATCGGTGTGAAGATCATCAAAAGACGTCATCGGAGAAAAGAGAGAAACTAAAAATTTTATTTTTCGTAACCAAAATAATTTTAGAAATAGAATGAGAAGTGAGAGAAGAGCTATATCCTCCGAAACGCGCATGAATATTATTACCGACTTACTATCGCTATTTCGCCCAACGGTGCAATTAGGGGCACAATTGCAGGCGGGATTACGTCTCCGCGTCCATTAATCTTTTAGTTTACTACTCGTGCCACGCGATCAATAGCGTAGTATTACTGTCATCTTCGAGTTATTGTCTATAACGCGAAACCGCTCTCGTGATAAGAAAAGCTCGACATTATCTCGAGACTGATGAGTCTCTTTCTTAGGAACGGCGATGCCGCGATCGAACCCCGGAAAGAACGAACCCCCCCCCCCCCCTCCCCCCGTATATACGAAGCAGCCCCGTATTGCTACGAGCTTTTTGCGGGCGACGCGAGCGAGATTATGGCAGCGAGGTCTGCGATTTATTTCCGGTTACGACGCGTCTGCGTCCTGCTTCTCCTTCCTTGCCACTGTCGTCTCGCTATTCGTCGATCCCGACAGGTTCGCTTCTCGTTTCGTCCCATCTCATCCCTCTCTCATCGTGCGGGCATTCGCTCATGTTTCCTTTTTCTCTCTCTCTCTCTCTCTCTCTCTCTCTTCCTCTCTCATGGATATTCGTCTCTTCGCTTGCAAAGTCAAGAGGGTTTAGAAGTGCGCCGCGTTAAAGGTGGCTGCGATCTATCGGCGCAATCCGTCAGATCGACAACATACGACTTCCGGCGACGAGGCTGGCGCGGCGCTTCAGAAATCGTCTGGAGTTACTGGAAGCCGAAATGGATTTTCCCGAGGATATCCGGCGCATCTTGTATCCGAAATAATATAAATGGTCGCGACGAAGCGACCCCCCCCCCCTCTCCCTCCCCCGCCTCCTCCCCCACCTCTCGACTCCCATGCTCCATCGCGAAATCATTTCGTTTCCACTGTTCTCGTAAATTTATTTCCTTTCCGGAAATCCGATCCGATGCTCCGTGTAATTGAATACAAAAATGTATCGCGCATTCTTAACGAAAGTAAGAAATTCCTAGCTTAATTTCAACGAACTCGATACGTTATTATTTTACATTACGTTTTGTCCGCTTAGAATTCGTTAGAATTCTCGTGATTGCACTTGAAAGAGTTTTAACTAATTAATTTCTCTAGAACAACGAAGTACGGGGAAAAAGGAAAGAAGAGAGAGAAGGGGAGGAAAGAGAGAGAGAGAGAGAGAGAGAGAGAGAGAGAGAGAGAAAGAGCGAATATATGCTTGTAAGATAAAAGTGCCGCTTCTGCTTAATTATAAAGCCTGAAAGAAAACGATTTATTGGACGAGGCAACTTCTTATTTATCTTTAGTCGAGTAGTAAATCACAGCGCTCTTTTATTCATCCAGACTTTATTATAAATTCAGGAGTTAACCGGCTCCACCGGACACCGGACTTTCTTGAATTCTATTACTTTTTAAATGTCGAGCTTTTATCTTCGGTAAAGCGGGCTACGTAAAGATTTATTCCCTTACTTAAAGCTTAATCTTCCGGCTTGAATCTCGTTTCCGATTGTCACGTTGCTACCAGCAAGAATATATTCTTCGAGCGATTACACGACGTGTGCATATTATTCTTTATATTATTTACAATTAGCCATTTAAATAACAATATAATAATAACATGCTGAACAAATTAAAGCTTAATCTCTTCCGATTTGAATCTCGTTTCCAATTATTACATTGCTACCAGAAGCAAGAATATATTTTTTTTTTGGAGCGATTACATGACGTGTAATCACATATGTATTTTTTTTATATTATTTGCGATTAACTAATTAAATAACAATAGAATAATATGATGAATAAATTAGTATAGATACGAGCATTATCGCAGAAAAAACTTTTTATTTGAAAAAAAAGTGTCAAACGTCTTTACCTCTGTGAGATACGCGCGAGAGGAGCATGTTCTTGTACATGCAATAAGATAGGTATGCAAGATATGAATCGTATCATCAAATGTCCTTTCATGACTCATTTCGGTAATTGCACGCATCCATACCGTGCGCGTTACCATACATTGACCCGCGAAATGCACGTGCGCACATACGTACGATGTATATGCATGCACCTTTGCAAAAGGAAGCGACAGATATATAGATAGAGAGGGAGAGAGAGAGAGAGAGAGAGGGGGGGAGGAATAGAGAGAGACGCGGGTGGAACGCACGCGTTTACATACGCCGACGATGTGTAAACGGCTTAAGCTATTACATCGGCTGCGGGCAGTCGGCACGTACATCAGTTAATTCGCCTATATCGCGGTATATGATCCTAGAATTTGCACAGCCCTCTCGTGGCCCGCTCTCGTAACTTACGTTCACGTAAGTGCGTAAAGGCCCGGTACCCTGCACACATTGGGCTGCATCCCCTCTCTCCCCGCCGCTCTCGCCGCCGGGATATATATAGACGCGTAGATAATTATTATTATGAAGCTCTCCCCGCGTCCCTCCCTCGGGTCTTGCTTAAAGGAGATCTCGCGATGGAGAGCGCGTAGCCTCTCGGTGAAATTATCTCAAACATCAGTGCACTCTCGTTGTTTGCATTCCGCGGTCGTTCGTTTCTGTTCGGATTACACACGAATCCCATTGTGCGTAATAATTGTTGTGAGTTTGTCGTCTTCCGGTGATCTATGGCGGTTAATACGGTTCGGATAAAAGGTGAAATCTAGACGTGAGACTTAAAGTATGATTTGTGTAACGATGAATCATGGAAATGGAGACAAGAGAGAAATGAGACTCGATTTTATGAGCGAGATTTCCGAATGCTTTTCGTTACTTAATTCTCTGGATTTTTAGTCTCAAATATTTATAACGTAAGCTAGTGTAGATAGGTGAAGTGTAAAATTAAGTTGCACGTACATAAAGTTACATACACAGTAAAAAACATTTTGTATTTGTGTTAAAATCCTTGTTAAAATTTTTGTGTTAAATAATCTACATATTTGTATGTAAATTTAACACATGTCTACTATGTTAACTGACCTTAACAAATATAAAATTATTAAAATTATTAAAGTGATCTAAAAAATGTGTTAAAATAATACAATTCGTACGTATTTGTTCAATATGTTAAAATTTACACAAAAACATGTTGGTTTTACTCTATAATAGGAGTGGAAATGACTTGTTATTATTCTTTGTGTGGTTTCGGTCTCGAATCTTGACGCGTCTCGAGATGTTATTTTATCATAAAAATTATGTTAATTGTAACATATAATTAATTTCAAATTAAGAGTACATTTTTTTTTTGTTGAAATATTAACATAGTGTCGATGTTAGTATTTAACACATCCATATTATGTTAAATTAACACAAAATTTTGAGTGGACAAATTTTGGGACATGTGATTTATGTTAAATTTAACATATTTTTTCCAACAGTGTATAAATATTTAGCCTGATCTAAAAATAATTTTATTAAGCCTTTAAAATTATTATATTCAAAATTATTATATTTAAATTGATCGTTGGAAGATAAAAAGTTTTTGCAATATTATTATCATGCTTAAGCGTTAATAATGTAAGGCTTAACATAAAATAATTTTCAGACTTGTATCTAGTAAAATTTTTCGATTTATATCAGCAAAATCGTTCTCTCCGTGTGTATATTTTCTTTCTTTCGAGAAACACAAAAGTTTCTTTGACAGTTTTTGTGTAAGTAAACGCACGCGGAATGAACAATATCGCTTGATAATACGACGACCAGAAAAATAAAATTACACGTATCGCATTTCGTAAATGAGAGGACGCCATTCGAATTTGTATTTCGACTCTGCACTCTCGCGCGGTCGCATATTCGAATCACGATTAAGACTGGATTTAATTTGAAATAATTGTCGGGCGGCCCGCACATTTGCATAATCGCCCGAGCGTCGAAAACTGATACGGCAATCTGGCCTTAATGATGCATTGTTGTCGATATTTCTGGCACGTTCCTATCTCGTTTTACGTGAGCCAAAAATCTGCATTCACGGTGCACATGCACACAGTCTTATCGGGATGGGGAGGGTGATTTCGCGTATATATGCGAATACGCGCGAGCGACGCGGATAATTGTTATGGGGACGATCATCGTTTAAAGGCGATACGATGGAGCGACGTAGCGGATTAGAATTAACTGATCCATGGATGACGGCCCTTTATGGGGTATCGTGGAATTTACTGGTATCTGTCGTGTAACGTTTATGCGTCAATAAAATCGAATCGCGCGGAATTTGCGGATGTGCGCCGATGAGAACGGCGAGGAAAATTCACCAAACGATTATGTGTAACACACGTAACGCAAGAAGTTTACGTTATCGAACGTGTAGCTAAATTCGATAGATGTATATAATATTTCGTATAACGTCAAATTAAATTAATAATATTACCTGTGTATTTTTTTTTTTTTTTTTTATATTTTCGTGAGATTTTTGACATCGTCGAATTTGTAGTATTTTAAGTTCGAGTCGATCTATATTTTATTTGCTGCGCGCTAAAATCAATCTACAGAATATTAAATGTGATCGTTCAATGTTTTTCTATATAGCGAAATTGCAACGAAAACTAACAGTGAGGCAAATTTAGATGAGAAATATTTGCACACAGAAAATACTACCGGATGAATGATGTTACACGAAAAAAATTTTGAAACAAATAAAATTTATTACACTGTCGGAAAAAATGTGTTGAATTTAACATAAATCGCATGTCCCAAACGGTCTAAAATTTTGTGTTAATTTAACATAATATGGATGTGTTAAATAGTAACACACCGACACTATGTTAATATTTCAACAAAAAAGAAATGTACTCTTAATTTGAAGTTAATTAAAATATTGAACGATCACATATATGTTACTATTAACATAATTTTTATGATAAAATAACATGTCGAGATTCGAGACCGAAACCACACAAAGAATAATAACAAGTCATCCCCACTCCTATTATAGAGTAAAACCAACATGTTTTTGTGTAAATTTTAACATATTAAATAAATACGTACGAATTGTGTTATTTTAACACATTTTTTTTAGATCATTTTAATAAATTTACATTTTATATTTGTTAAGGTCATTTAACATAGTAGACATGTGTTAAATTTACATATAAATATGTAGATTATTTAACGCAAAAATTTTAATAAGGACCGATTTTGACACAAATATCAAAATGTTTTTTTACTGTGTATAATTAATAATATAATAATAGATAATAATGATGGATAGATAATAATAATAAATTTGGAAGGAATCTCATCTCTTTTTGTGTCATACACGCACCTTTATAAAATAGATGATACAGTTTCGAGTTACGAGAAGATATATGTTTTATTATATCAAAGAGACGATTCTTATTTTGTATCACGACTTTGCCGACTCTTCCCAATGTACAGGATACATTCGCTGATTTTACTCACCGATGGTTTTGAATATATATCATGTTGACGTCGTAGCTCCCAGGATTAGATTCGTGAATAAACCACGACGATTTATTATTCCATGCAGATGCACGTGTATAAAGCGGATCGTACCTTCGTAGGTGGAGAAGGTATTTTATAAAGCGAAATACCGAATACGCACACACACTGTTACTCGATAATCTCGTTATTCCGAATTTTATTCGGAATTTTTGGGACTAGTTGTGCGTATATATATATATATATATATTTGCCGATCGGTTGCGAGAATATCGGCGGAGACATCGCGACATCTCTACCGGCGATAACTCTCGGGGTATCGGTGTTGACTTGGCGAGCACTCAAGTTGTTAGTTTGGTACTCTCGAGTTCAGTAATCCCTGCGTCTGCTTGTCCTTTACAAGGAATGTAGCTACCAGCGTGGCACGCGCGTGCAAGTGCAACGTGCTGCTAGCGGCGACAGGATCGCGTTTGAAGAGGAGCGTTGCATAGTGCGCTTTAATAGAGTACCACTCTAGAGTGCACTGTCGAGAGCTTGAGAAAATAAAGTTAATTGGATTACGACGAGATGAGCTCTGTGTGTGTGTGTGTGTGTGTGTGTGTGTGTGTGTGTGGTGCGCGCGCGCGCGCGCGCGCGCGCGCATGTGTGTGTGTGGAGCGTACTCTTTTTCATATTTCGTCCCCGTTAAGGCACTCGTAACGTCGTCAAGTCGTTGAAAATGAGCTGTGCTCGAGCAGCGACTCAAAATAATGAGATAATTTATCGATCCCGCCCGCCTACCTACTGGATATACAACGTACAACGTGCACACGCGGATAGTGGTAAATGCAAATTTTTTTTTTTTTTTTGACGAATTAACGCAACCTTGCCTTTAATTGAACGAAATAATTCCTCGCTAAATCGTATCACACTGTAACTACGTTAATTACGTAGCAACGAAATTTTCAACAACAATGACCGCGGTCGCGCCGATGCGCCGATAATTTCATCATTACGATTTTAATTGTTGTACCGCTCCTATTTATTCGGCGTATTGCATACAGATGAAATACCACATTGTGAGTATATCGAGTATATCGAGTAACGTTTTATACCATACGCATACATTAACGCGGCTTTACAGAGCGAAATTAACGAGAATCTCTCTTTTCGACGATTATACCCACGCAAGGATGTTTCACGTTATTTACCCCCCCCCCCTCCTACACTAAGCCCTAAAAATTATCATTTTTTTTTGATAGAAAATAATTTGTTAATAAATTAATTATACGAAAAATGTGATAAAGAATAAATTTAAAAAATTTACTCATTAATACGTACTATATACTTCGGTTACTTACTTCCCTTTTTTCGGATCCGCTTATAAGCTTCGAGCGAAGCTTCGAGCGAAGCGAAAGCTTTCGAGCTTTGCGTTATGATCTCGGACGGTAAAATGCTTTTCCACACAAAGATTTCTTCGATGTAGAAATTTCGAATTTCCCAGCTCATATTCATACCTTTTCCTCTGGATAATTATCGCCGGCCTTTGTCTTGCACAATTAGGATGCAAAGTTGTCACTTGCACTCTTTTTTTTATCGTGAAACTGCGTTATAAAGTGTAAACGAGGTGTACGGAAAAAGGGGGGGGGGAGGGAGTCTACTTTCCTTGGATTAAATTGGCGCGCTCAAAGCACGACGCCTCTTGCCCTTGTTCGGCAGACTCGGGGAAAGATCGCGAACGAACTTTGTTAATGTGTTTACGCCTCGTTCGCCTGTGGCCGATTAAATCTCAGAAAGAAATTTAGAGACTCAAAGGGGGCCTTCATCTTTAGCTCCTTCCGCGCTTCTTGAGCACGTTTTAGTCAATCGAAATAATGATGCTTCGACTCGAACGTAGACGCTTATATTCTCCTCGAGTGTTATCTCGAATAGTTGACCGATAATGTAAATCTAGAATTTCAAACTTGAAAGAGATTACTTGAGCTCAAGATTTAGAGCTCTATAAACACAATATTCGCGCATATTATTTTTAAATAAAGGCCGTAGCGATATATCTGGTATAATATTGATAGTTTATAATGATGGTTAGCGATTACAGCGTCTCAGTGGATAAATACAGATATATTTGCAGAACGCGAGAGAACGATGCGAATAGAAGGCAAATATTATGAATTTATAGACGATATCGGAAGCGACGCTAAATTAAACTTCGACGTTACCAACTTCGCAATAAAACATTACACTGTTTCCTGTGGGGCAGAAATAACATTGAAATCGAACTCGGATACTCGAGCAATTATGTAGCAAATGTGTTTGTTGGCGTTTCAATCAGTTAACCAGTATATAACGTTCGCATAAATTAATCACTTGGTATAGTAATTTATTCAATTGCATGATTATTATGCTAGATCGGCTGTATGCAGATACCGTTTCGAATTCTGAAAGAGAATTGTTCTGTGTTAATATTAATATAATCCGAGGGTCTTCTCGTCGCCTTATTACTTAGCTCCTTTTTTTCTTAAAATAGCAGACTAATAAGGGAAGAACGAGATTCCGATAATCGTTGATCCGTAGTGATATATCTCGTGAGAATCTCCGTTCTCCGTTTCTTCCCGCCGTTTCTTCGAGCGAAGAAAATCAGGGAAAGAAGGTTATTAATCACGTGAAATTACTCTCTCGCGATTTCTCGATGGCTGAGGGGTGTCAATGAAGTCCGTAATGGAAGGGATAGGAGGGATAAGATGAGGGGAAAGGCGGAACGGAGGAAAAGAAAAGCAAAATTGGGTTAAAGTATGGGCTGGGCGGTCACGGAGTTAGATTGCGATTTTTATTAAAAAAGGAAATCGCCATTTTTATTTTATTTAGAGGAATCCTTTAAAATTTTTATCTTCAATCATATTAAACGAGGACCCATATAGCGGCAATAATAAAAAACTCACAAATTATTTTTATCTATAAAAAAAATCCTCTCTCAAACATATTTCCTAGGAATGAAATTAATCTTGATTGAGATTATATTTTTTTTGTAATAAAAATATCTTGTTACAGGGAGATTACTAATTTGATTATTGATTTATTAAAGGGGAAAATGTTCTGGGCCGCTATGTTTCAAATCCATTAAAAATGATCACACGTCGTTGATATAGCGAAAGCAATATGTTGTTGCATTTATATGATTTTAAAAATAAAAATAATATCATTAGATACCAAAAATCCTACCTTACTGAGGAATGTCTATATTTTATTCCTGTGTTTGAACACAACATCCTCGGCTTCTATATACTGATTGTTCAATATAATTAATAATTATTATTTTTAATATGACTGTCATTACTAATTTGTTTTTCAGTAACGTTAATAATTATTAAATATATATGTCACGTATGATTATTTTTATTTATGGTAATCAACATTACGAATTGCCTCCCACGAAATTATTATAGGTTTTTCATTTTTTGTATCTCGTAAAGAAATGCGTAGGAACAACTTGTGGGGGGAGGGACGGGGGGGATGGGTACATGGCCTTTTCGTCGAAGGACGAGGTCTGATTGGATTATTTGCCATTCTCTGACCAATTAGTTACTGCCCAACTTTGTTACATATATGAGACTTGCCCTGGCAAACGGGCAAGTTTCTCGCGAAATTTCAACGATACTCGCATACTCGAATTATACTCACGAAAGCATCGGTAAAAAGAGTCGTAATCTTCGCATGCGCATGCAAATTCCTCAGGAAACAAATACCAGACTTGTTGTTGCACCGATGACACGAGTGGATGGGAATTTCATGTCGACGTTCCGTTCCGGTCGACGATATTTTCTCTGACCGCCGTGTTATCGGCGATAACGCGAGCCGCTGCTCGCCGAGGTAATTTCATTGCATGACAAGTTGCAGCAGCGTTATTTCCGTTTCCTGGACAAGCTCGCATGATTTGTCGATGCTTTTCGTACGAAATTGCGAAGTCTCGACTTTTTATGCGATTAGTACGCGATTTAGTACGTGAGATTTTAATTTTAATAGATGATATGATGATAATGAAATTAAAACGGTGGATTGACATATGGCATATCGCTCGGCAAACAGGAGCGTAAATGTTTTTATAATTTTTCTCAATTGAATTTATATCTATAAATTTCGGAAACAATGTTGCCTAATGTCGCGAATCACAGATTATTTAACAGAGCTTCCAACGTAACAACGTAGCAAAGCTTCTTTAATTCATTCTTTAATTAACAATTAAATCTGAAAATTGATTACTTTCCTGTTCCCTCCCCTCCCTGTCCTCTCCCATACGAAATTCTTATTGCGAAAAGTATCACCTCAGCCGGAAATCAAACTTGAATCGCCTACTTTTCGGGCGGGTGTCTTATTTTTCGAGCGTTGATAATAATTTTAAGCTGACTTGACGCAGTCGCAGTCGTTAAAATTGCAAAAAGAAATTTCCACCCTTATTAATACTATACTATACTGTATTGATTAAATGCGTATCGCGGCGAATGCCGTCGTCGTATCGCCACCCCTATTGAAACTATCTCGATTTATCGGCGGATTAGCGTCGACGATTACGCGCGGTATATCTAAATACCGATAAAATCGAAATATACTTTTACCGCTCGATCAGGCGGGGGAAGGGGGGGGGAGGGGGAGCGCGTACCGCGTGTACGGTCAGTTGTAAATCGCCAAATATGTTATTCAACGAGAACCGAGACCTATCGCGGTCGAATGGCCGTACGTAAACTACACGACTATTCCCGACGATCAGAATAAACGCGCGTCGCGCGCGACGAGCATTTATTACGCGCGGACTAACGCTCCGCGTTTCCGCAACTTCCGTTAAAAACGTCGGGCGGGGAGGGGGGGGGGGAGGGGGAGGTTTCCAGACGTCGCCGCGCGGCTTAATTCCCATTACGCCGCCCCACGGCGCGCGGCGTCGCGCGATATCCGGGGACGATTTTTCATAATTTGCCCGATGAAAAAAACGGCCGCGACACGAAGCATGCCGCGTAGTCCCGCGGGTACTTTCTCGCCTGATTTAGCCCCCTCCTCCCTCTCCCCCCCCCCCCGCACCCTCGCGCGCATTAACGATATATTAATGACCGTACGGCGAGGCTTCTTTCCGGGAGGGCTTTCTCCCGTGCGCCAAATCGTTCATCCCCGCCCCCCTCCCTTCCCCCTCCTCGTGTCGTACCGACACGATAAATCAATTATGATAATTGGCCGGCAATAAATTGCTTATTACTTTAACGAATCGTTATACCCGCGTAATGCCGACCGCTATTGCTCGGCGATGCGCGAGGCGAAGCGAGACAAAGCGAAAAGGGTTGGTCTCGTGTGTGTGTGTGTGTGTGTGTGTGGGGTGTGTGTGCGTGTGCGTATGCGTGTGTGCGTGTGTGCGTGTGTGCGTGTGTGGCGCGTACGCTCGCAGCGGTTTTTGCCAAATGAAAATACGAGTAAATGCGCGCCAGCTGGTCGAGCATTAACCGACTGTAAAAATAATTTCGAGCTGCTATTGTCACTTTTCCGTTTTTTTTTTTTTTTTTTATTTCCGTCAGCTCGTATGTCAGCGCGTCAAAAATTTTTCGCGAAATATTTCATACGATAACGAGGATCGCGAGGTGCGCGACTGTGCAAATCGCCTCGTCACGGCGAGACGGGGAGACTTTATTTAATCCGTACGCGCGTCGTGGACAAGTATTTGCGATGACAATATTATCGATGATAATGAAAGCGTACTCGACGCGACGTGCTCTGCCCATCGAGGTGGTTAATGGATCGGGAAAAAATGTTATTCCAGTCGCATGTTTTTATCCTCCTTTTCTTTCTCTCGCAAGCGTTGTCAGTTACGTCAGCGGACGCGGCGGCGGACCTCGTTCATCGTACTGGAAATTGCGTCGAAATGTTACGTGAAATGTAATCGTCGACGATGGGGAAGCGAGCGATGTTTTAATTATATTTCGGAGAATTCTGTAAACGCTTGTCGAATGGGAGAATACCCGCTTCTGCGCGCGGGTCTTGCGATCTAATGTTTCGTTTTATTCGACGCGACTAAATTACATTTATGTAATTACATTTGTATTTGATTGACCCTATTCCGGTTCGAATTTCATGGGATTTCGTCTTCCAGAAACCGAGGAAGCTTGTTTATGACAGCATTACGGGATTACAGTAAGACATAGTTTTCGTAACAATAAAAGAGGGTTAAGTAGTGACTTTATAACTTTAATGGAACAATCTTAAACACAGAAAAAGTTGGTCTTAAATCAAGACAAATATTCTGATGTATAAACAAGAATATTGTAATCTTGTAAATTTCAGCCTTGATTTGATTAAATTTCAATCAATGCAAATATTTTTATATATAAATAAGAATATTATAATTTTTATAGAAGAATTTTTATAGTAGAAGATTTTTAATCTTAAGTTGAGCAAAAGTAATATTTGCATCGATACAACTTCAAATTAAGATTAAACTTTTTAAGAATTTATAATATTCTTGCTTACCTATGATATATATATGAAATATATAGTCTAAATTTAAGATTAATTTTTTTTTTATAATATACATAATTGCAATAACATAATTGTTTAGATTGTGGAATGTAAACGTGGAATTATTTTCCATTATTTTGGAGTTTAGATTAACTATCGTACGTTTTTCTTTAATGAAAATACGCTGTCGTTTAAAATGAAACGTGAATTCTTGTTTTACTGCAATTTTTACGAAGTACAATTTACAGACTAATCCTTTGACCCTGATCTATAATCCAAATGGTTGCAATAAAAGTAGACAAAAAGTAATTCGCAAAGCAGTTTTCATTCTTACTCAAATTTTTGTTTGGAGAACGCTGAGAGTAGCTCGGCTTGGAGGCAGTTTTGGTTCAACTTGAACATATATGGCCTGAACTTAGTATTAACTTCTGACAGTTTCGCGTAATAATATTGTTCGTAGCGTATTTCCCATAGATTCGGCTCTTTAGCTTCAACAACACGTACCTTCGTGCGTCATCGCCCAATTTTTCTCGTCACAATTATCTATTCCGCATGCATAATTCACTCGTAATTTTTTTTCGCCATTTTTCGTGAGGGTTGTAAAAAAAAAAAATTCGCTGGAAACAAAGGGCCCGGAGAGCGGAGAGACGCGGCTCGGGAAACTTCAGGGGGTCGAGGGGGGAGGGGGGAGTCGTGGCGCGACTGGCCGGCGCTCTCGGATATTCGAGATTTGAATCTCCTTAACGCGTCGCTTCGCGCGGACCGCAAAATTTTTTTCGGCGAGGATAAATGGAAACTGCGGGCGATAGCACGCAGGAGGCGTAAAATTTCATTTTGTTCTCGAGTGTGAAACGCTCGAGGGGGGAAAAAAAAACCCGCGACCGGAAGCGGTCGTGCCTGGTCGGCTGGCGGAAACGAGAACATAACGAAGGCTCGAAATCGAAATCCTTTATTTCGTATTTTTCATGTCAACACCGACTAGTTGACGGTATGTAGTAGTTTCTCCGTCGACTATCACGCTCCCTTTTTTTTCTTTTTTTTTTTCGCCGGAGCGATTTTATGGAGGATACAATAGCGGGAGTCGGAGTAATTCTCATTGGCAATTTTCTTCCTTCCTTCCTCGGGACGACGAGTTATTTACTCACTTATTTTGTTTCTGATCTGTCCCGGACTCTCGATACGGCTGATCGCCCGCGGCTCATGGGATAAATTAGAATTTAGCGAGGTAGAATTTTTATGGAAAAAAACTCGGATCTCTCGTTTCCCGGGACCACGCCATCGAGTGCCACACGAAAATTAAGAGGAAAGTTCTAAGGTCGAGACGCAAGGAGCGAGGAGCCGAAGGTAGGAGAGAGCGGAAGCTTCGTGAAAACCTATTTTCTTTTCCGTATAAACCGACCGATGGCACGAGAACCTCCTTGATTTCCTTCTCTTCCCTTGCCTTCTCTTCCCTCGTCGTCTCTAAAAGGAAGAATTCGGAGCAATCTTTATTGGCGAGATTCTGGAGCGTTGAGCTCTTTTATTTTTTTTTCTCTCCCTTCCCGATCTTCGTTTAAATGTGATCGTCATCCGTAACGTATCGAACTTATTATTCACAATAGAGTGCCGAATACTTTAATCGAGCACTCATGCAAAAAAAAAAAAAAAAAATAAACGATATACGAAAATATAAAATTTCTTTAGCAACAGCTTTAATAATTAATATTTGATTTTAATCTAAATTATTTTTTAAGAATAATACGATAGTACTAAAAATTAATGGCGCCGACATAATTTCATTTATTCTGAATAAAAAGGGTAAAACTGATAAAGGGTAAAAGAGAAATATTTTTAAAAATAATTAAAAAAAATTACGTACAGTTATAATAGCGACTTTAAATTTTAAACTTGCCGTATTTACAAGGCGAGAAAAGAAGCTTGCTAATAATATTTTTGGACGACCGCCGTAAAGTCACGGAAAATTACTTCGCGAAGTCGGAGAATATCTTAATGTAAAATCATAAGCTCTTTAGGTAATAAACGGTAGGGGCCGACGCGCTTAAAATGCAAAATTGTCACTTACACCTCCTTTCGTTCTAGCGAGGCGTTATGAAGCGCAAACAAAATGTGCGTGCAGCAGACGCCACACGCTTGAATTAACATTTTATTTCGCTTAGACGTGTACTCAGATTCTACCTTATCTTACGTTTCTTCTAGAGAAAAAATATTTTTTTTTTATTGCGAAAGGAACTTTTTTAAACGGTTAGCCGTTGAGAGAAACAGAATCCTTCGTGGAAATGTGTGATCTTCACTGCTTATAATCGTTAAAATGTTCGCGATATTAAGTTTTTTTACCCAACGATTTTTTTTTCTTTTTTTTTTTTGGATCAATTTTTTTTTTTTTTTTTTTTTTTAACAAAAACGTCAGGAATCCTAATCGAGATAATTTCGATTGTACCAAATCCTTTCGCGATATTGCCTTTCTCCTTTTCCCTCGACGACGTCGTGCCACGTTAAAAGAAGGAACCCGAAAGTATTTTTATCGGTGGGATTTTCACGAGCGATGGCTTACTTTATCTCTGATCGTATAGGTTTAATGTAACCGACGTTCTTGAGCGATGTGTATTTGAACACGGGGATCGCTGCAATGCCGAAACTTTGTTACTGTTAAGAGTCTATCGAATCAGAAAATGATGTTACGAAGCGAAAGATCCGGCTACGAAAAAAGAGAAGGAGAGAGAGAGATGGGAAAGAGGAGCAAAAATGGATACCGTTTATAATAATATAATAATTTATAATGTAATGTAATATAATACAATATAATGCACAATATAATTCGACGAAATTTTTGCATTATATGTCGTCATTTCTTTTAATTAAATGATCATTTAATCTATAATGCATCTGTAATATCACACGGAAAGAACACTTTTGCTGGGAAATCTAAAAATCTGGCTAGATACAGATCTGATAACGATTTTGTTGGGTCTTCAAAATTATTATGTACGATGTTCAAATTGATTGTTGGAAGATCAAACATTTTTGCAGTATTACCATCATATTTAAGTGTTGTACATAATAATTTTGATGGACCAACAAAATTGTTTTCAGATCTGTATCTGGTCAAATTTTTAGATTTGCCAGCAAAAGTGTTTTTTCCGTGTACTAATGTTGTAATGAGATTGTAATAAGATACAATTTTTTTATATAATTAGAGAAGGAAGTAAAATCTTAGAACGAGATAAAAATAATTTTAAACTATGAAATACGCAATTTTTTCGATAAAATTTAAAAAAATTAAGAAGAATTATATATATATTTATATTTTATTTGCAATGACAAAGATATATTTTTATAATTAGATCCTTAAATGAAAAGAAATATACTGGAAATTCATTTATTTTCATTTTTCCTTTTTTTAATAATTATTATGATGTTGAAAACAGAGAAATTTTAAACGGTATTGTAAAACGGTCTATGGAATATTAAAAGGAAAAAGAAAAACGAGATGTATAAATGGCAGGTTAGTTGAAGGATATTACAGACGACCTCACCTGGCAAAGCTGAGAAATAAAAAAAAGCTCGAGTCGAAAGAACGAAAGAAGTGTGAACAACAGAAGCGTAAACTACGGCATCATGAAAACTGGAAAACTTTTCCGATTTTTATGATGCAATAACGGTGAGGATGCATGTAGCATTCGCCTCGACTTATTTTATTTTCACTTAACATTTACGTAGGGAAAAGTTTTATTAAAGATGCACGGTAAAGTGGATACACAATTTTTCGTCCGTAATCTTCCGGTGTTCATGGTGTATAAAAATAGCGTGCAGCACTATTATCCAAAGCCCCGTATTAAAAGAAAGTAACAAAACAAAGTAATTTTATCCACCTTCTTATTTTGTTACCTTTAATCTCCCAGTGTATTAATTTTGCAGCTCGATTATGACGGAGCGTATTCATTTTTATTCACTTAGAAGATAGAATTTTCTTCTTTTGTTAGACTATTCGCACTTTTTACTTTTATTTGTCGGTAACGGCAAATAGGTTTTTATAGTGTTGAATAGATTAATAATAGTTTACAGTTTGAATCAGATTGATCGCCAATTAAACTCATGGATGAAATATATATATATATATATATATCAATATTTCGTTTATTTCCGAAAAAACAAGAGCTTTATTTGAAATAGTTTTGGAGGGATTATCGTTTGATAATTTTATTTATAATTACTATTACGGGATTTTTTCCATCGAGAGAAAAAGGGAGAGAGAAAGAGAGAGAGAGAGAGATGTTTATTTTAAAATTACCTTGATTTATTTTGTATTCAAATACGCTGGTGCTGGTGACGCGACTACAATTGCGTTGCATGCATGCATATATATATATATATATATATATATATGGGTAACACAGTGCGGAGATACGGGAAAAAAAGAGCGAGAGAGAGAGAGGGAGGGAGGGAGGGAAAGGCGAGACAAAGAAAAAGAAGGAATTGTACACAGCGCGGAGTTCCCCCGAGAATAATTCCTAGGGAAGTAAAGCCTTCCGGTTGAGGCAAGTGTGTTTTGCTGAATTACGCGCACACGGGACGAAAAATATTTTTCGGCGTGAAGTGTAAATGTGTAAATGTATAAATGTTGAATGAGAGAAAGGACGCGCGCGAGGCCTCGCCTTCGCGCGCAAAAGCGTAGACCTAAGCGTCCGCATTTTTTCCTCCTATCTCGCGATCGAGAAATATTGGGACCCGGGCCCGGCGCGATATTTCGCCGATAGATGGCGCGCTGCGTTACGCACCGTGATTTACGGACGCTGTGATGCGCGTTCTGTCTTTCTATGGATATTTAAGTCTTCCCATTCGAAAATGTTACGGCGTTCAGCCTCCTCCCGCTTTGCCACCCGCGTACGCTTCGGTTTTATTTCGTACTGTTTCAGTTTTCATACATGCGGGCTAATTATAAAATTTTTAGCTCTAGTTTTAAGTCGCATATATTATTTATAAAATATTGCACCGTCTGTTGCACGCAATTAGTACACGTCTATTATAAAATTGTATAAATTTTAATTAACGAAAAAAATAATTACTAATAATGCAATGTAATTGAAATAACGTATCTCATAGCGGCTATTATATTTTTTAATGTACAAATACAAGTTTTAATTATCTCTGTTAAATCGAGTAGCACAATATAATGCAATACAAGAAAAAAATTTTAAACAAGAGTTGGTCAACTTTGTTCAATAACAATGACATTTTATGAAGTGCAACTATTTTTTGGGCTTTATCAATATTTTTTAGAACATGCTTACTACTAATTTTAATGTAGTACGACAACCGCTTATCTTATTTCGAGATGAAAACGGACGTAAATTCGTTGTCCGCATTGGATTTGCCACAATTATTCTGGCATACAAATGAGCCTCTGACTGTAGACATTTTTTATGTCTGCGGGATGCTTTATAATTCAGCCTTGCATTATGGTACTATTATAATTGTGCATCACAGTCGATGAACTTGCATGTTTTAGTTAAAATGCAATTGTTATCGTTGTGTTAAGCCACTCCGTTCCACTTTAGAGTGGGAGAACGAATTGAATTGACGATTCACATTCAATTAAAGTTTTAATTAATTGTTGCATTATTTATATCCGGCGCTATTATAATGCGTATTTATGAATGCGCGACGGACGACGTAAAAGGCAGGCAACAAAATAGATTTTCTAGATATTTTTTTAGCGGAATTTTTAGATGAACTAATGAAATTCATGTCGCTGCCTCAGTTAGAAATTTCCACTCTCCTGGGGATATTACACTTTTTTTCGCGATTATCAGCGCGTTACATTGAAAAAGTCCACACGGTTGTGTGCGAGACGGTAAGTTTTAATTCCGTCTCGCACGCAATGAACGTTAACGTTAGCAGTAAAGTATCGAGGTAATCGGATTTAGCCAATTACTGCGTTCCAAAATCCAAAACCCTTTATGTTCTTCTGCAAGTGCGGGTGCATGAGGTTTCTCGTTCGGCTTCCACGCGGCTGGCCATCTCGAATTTAAACGAACAACCCCCCCCCCCCACATATCTTGTAACACCGAGCGTTTCGAATTTCGCGCAAAGACGTTTCAACACTTTGCCGGAGGAAAAAAAGTTTGTTATTCGAAAGCGTAAGTCGGGGGGATGTGGATTGATGCGGGTTCACCCTTATGTATTCTCGATAACGCCGCGGTCGCGCACGAAGAAGAGCAAATTTTGCGTGTTTGTCTGCGTCGCACGCGAGGTTGCAATTACATCGATTCTCATTGGCGCGATTCGCGGGGAGGATCCCGCGAAATTAGCGACAATGCGTCGATCTTCTCGCTTCTACCACCCGCAATCGTTCGCGATTACGCGAGATACGGGGGTGCATCATGCAATTCAACTCTTTCCAGATTCCACAGATCCAGATTCTCCCTTGTTCTCTCTCTCCCCCTTCTCTCCCTCCTCTCCCCCCCCCCTCTCTCTCTCTCTCTCTCTCTCTCTCTCTCTCCCTCTCTCTCTCTCTCTCTCTCTCTCTCCTCCCTTCTTCTCTCTCTCCCTCCCTCTTCCTCCCCCTTTCTTTCCTTCTCTCTCTCTCTCTCTCTCTCTCTCTCTCTCTCTCTCTCTCTCTCTCTCTCTCCGTATCCGTGACTGTGCACACATCAGGTTGGTTCTTTATTCTGCTCGGGCAGCCACGTATATCCACGTGAGGAAAACGTGCGACGAAAGAAAACGTGTCGACGCGACGCGGGCAAATTCTGTCCCATGCGCGTCGTTTGTTTCTACGGCGGCTTTTCCATGGCTCCCCCATGGTGGAAGAGTGCGGGATAGAGATAAATTTGATATGCGTCGGATAAAATGTATTTTCTTTTCGTAATAGATTACGGCATTACCGCGTCGCGATTTTCACGATCTCACATCAAAGATACTCGCGAAATTTTTCGGCGCGACTCTCTGTCCTTTTACGATAATTATATCGTCGCTCACAATGAAATTATAAACTGGGTCGACGTATCGAATAATTACGTAATAATCACGCTGCATTGTGTGTATGTGTATGCAACGAATTTCTCGTGGGATTGCGTTTGTTATGTTCACCAAGTGTGAAGTTTTTCTCTCGCTTTTCTCTTATCAAGTGTTTAACAATAGGTCGATCATGAATGATAACCCTGCCGCATATAATCT
Source organism: Pogonomyrmex barbatus (assembly GCF_055798465.1). Lineage (NCBI taxonomy): Eukaryota > Metazoa > Arthropoda > Insecta > Hymenoptera > Formicidae > Pogonomyrmex > Pogonomyrmex barbatus. The sequence continues at coordinate 509,858 of NW_028297120.1, forward strand.
GCGAGAGTAGACCCAGATGTGTGTGTGTGTGTGTGTGTGTGTGTGTGTGTGTGTGTGTGTGTGTGTGTGTGTGTGTGTGTGTGTGTGTGTGTGTGTGTGTGTGTGTGTGTAGGCGAAATACCGGGACATCGTGAGACAATATTTCATTAGGAGGATCGTGAGGCAAATGCTTTTATTAAAAAGTGCGAATCTACCCTGTAAAAATCACAGTGGATTTATGGCCGAGAAAATCGAAAAAATTCTTGATCACTTCGCCCGCATCCCCCCCCCCCATCTTTTTCTCCGCAACCGTAATCGCGGCACGTCTCACGATATGCTTAGAGCCACGTGGTTTTCTTCGTTTTTTCCCTTTTAATTTAAACTCTTCTCCGCATTATATCCCCGCCATATTTTAATTGTGGCAAACTTTTAATCTAAAGTAATCTTAGTCCGCCTTATTATTCTCTTTTCAACAGCTCTTTGATACATTTGTACGTTTAAACTTACGATCATGTTCATTTTTTTCATGGATTTAAACTTATTATTTCTTAATAATACTTTAGCAATTTTTGCCATAGTGTTTTTTCTATCGTTAAAAGTTCTTATAAATATCATTTGTTGAAAATTATATTACTGATAATAATTACGTGAGCAAGAGATCTTTTATTTTTTTTAACAGTCGTGTTGTTATTTTGGTTGATATGGTAGATTTCGTTGTTATAGCAAAAGAATGTTATAAAAAGCCCCTCACACTCGGCCCCAAAGCTCGCTGATTATTATGAATTCATTTGAATTTTGCCTCGCCGGCAGTCATGTTTTGCCGTTACCCTTTTTTACCCGTCCGTCCATACGTCAGGATGCATTTTGATGCGGCACAACGTTGGATCCGCTGTGGAAATATCAGCGGCGACACGTTGCGACGCGCATAAATACAGCGCATATTACTCGTTGGATATTAAAAAGAAATTTCCTTAAAACGCAAACAAAGAGCGGTCCGTACAAAAGTATCGTCTCCTTTCGGAACTTTTTTCTCGACGCGCAATGAACATTTTACATACGACTCGTGCGAGTCCCAACGATTGGCATTTTTATAATTTTTCGTGCGGCATCATTTTTTTTTTTTGTGCTACCTCTCGCACAATTATTCCGTTGAAAGAGACATTTTGTGACGTATAACACGACGAGCGTTTCGCACGTGAAAAGGTACGGTATGAAGCTAGTTTGTTTAATTATGAATAACCACGAATGCGTGCGTTTCATATTGCGCCATGCGCTAATTTGAGTGCCCGATATAATTGAAGTGCTGCATTTAGCTTCACTATGAATCATCGAATTAATGGCGATTAAATAACTCGCGATTACAGTGTTAATTGCGGACAGTTAAAGGAATACATTAAAACTAATGCAATCGTATAACGCGTCGTATGACGCAACGATATATCGTACTTGTTTTTCGAGCGTTACACACACACACACACACACACACACACACACACACACACACACACACACACACACACACACAGAGTTCTCCGTTAATAAAAATCATCCATCAAATTTATATTATTGAAAAATAATTACGAAACAATTAAAACACAACAGCGGGGATATAAATTCAGAAATTGCATTTATATCCCAAATGTCTATATAACGTGTAACGTACATCTGTCATATTACGCCGATGATCAATTATTCACTCAATTATTTCCCCGTGTTTGAAGTTTAATCGAGAGGGACAGTGAAGTGGTCCAATAAAATTTTAACAGTCGCGTCTCCTCGCGCTGCAGCGAAATTCTCCCGAAAAAGATTTTTCTCCCATGAAATTGTCGCAACGCGCGCGCGCGCGCGCGCACACACACACACCTCCCTACCGCTCCTCCTTTTTTTCCCCAACTCCAACGGGATTTCTCCCGTTCAACGACATTCTCCAGATTTTTACTTCGTTTGCTTTCTGAACCATCGATCGGCCGTCCCTCTCGGCTCTGCCATCGACGTCGCTCGCTCGTAACGCTCGTAATTCTCGTTGAAGCTGCAATTTTTCCCAGTTCCGGAAACATTTAAATCTCGCCCAGCCTTTTTTTCAACGCTCCCCCCGTTTGTCGTCGTTATGAATATTCTCACCTGCTTGGTGAGAAACCCGGCCGCGGGTATGGGCGCGTGTACGAGCGTGTGTACGAACGTTTAATTGCGTGCGACTGTCCGACATTACGACCGCCCGACCGTACGCGTTTCCGCGCAATATTTTGACAGTATTTTTCTTTTCTTGTTTGCTTCATTCAATCTCGGTATCATGGAGACCGCCCGGCCACGCTCGCGTTTCTCGTAGCAGTCGCGTAGTAATTCAACGGTGTGGACTGTTGCAAATTTCATTAAGCGAATACTACTTCAAATATTCGTCTCGCAGAAACGCCCGAAAATATCTCTTTGAACTTTTATCCCTCGAAATTGGACGCTTTTTTTCCTTTCATTTATAAACTTCATTTATAAACTTTATGATGTATAGTATTTACACTACTATTATACCACTGTCTTTATAGTGGTCTATTAATTTAGTAGTATAATACTACTCTAATATAATGGATAACGCTTTTTTTTTTTGTTATTTCATAAACTTTGTAATGCCACTGAAAATTATTAATGTACTACTAAATAAATGTCGCTTATTAAAAAGTCAATACAATATTAGCATATTTAAAAAAAAAAACATAGATTCTCTAAATTATCAAAAAGAACTACGCGCATGTGTGTGTATATGTGTATTGATTAAAAAATTTATATCTACATTGAGAGGGAGATAAAAAAAGAAAGAAAGGCAAAGAGAAGGAACGTAAATTGAGCACGATGTTCTCCGATTGTTCCTCATGTCGCAGAAATTCCGGTAGCATTCCTTCTAGTTTCTCGGGACGGTTTCTCGAGAGTGGAATCAAGAACAGATTCGATCATAGAATATGAGTTCGGGATGACAGATCGCTATTTGAAGAAGCAAATGCATACGAATCTTTTCTTCCTTCAGCGGATATCGTACGATATTATGCGGGGCCGATATATCGATTTTACATGTATATTCGAATGAAACTTACTTCCATCGAAATACGGATGCATATGTAAATGTAAACAGATTATTTATACCGTACTCGAGTAGAGGTGCACTCAATAAGAAAAGTCATTCTGAGAAAAATTCGTACGATGTTATTGTTTTCCGCTGTCGGCGTATGTGAGGGTGGGGGGGGGGGGGAAGAAACGTGCTCTTGGGGAGGAACTCGCGGGATCAGCGGTAAATGAGTTACCCTCCATTCGTGTCGCGTCGTACAGGAAATATCGATCCGTTTTCGTAGAAACGGAAACTGCTATTATTTATGAAATTATGTCCATCCGGCAAAAAGTCGATGAAAACTTTTTCATCAGTACAGTACAAACTTTCTTTGAAACGGATAGCATAGAACCTGTGTGTTTCCTTAAAAATTGTGAAAAGTTTAAAACAGTTTGACTTAAACGGTCGTTATCGATAACTCCGGCGAAAGATTAGGTAAATAAATTATACAAACGGTATACACGGTAAAGTAGAGCGTTCGATTTATTTTTAGAAAGACCGCAGATAGATACATATAATAAACGTGCGATTGCGCGTTTATTATGGTCGGCGTAATTTTAAGCCGTTATTTATCATCTACGAATACATATATAATTACTTGCTTGTAAACCGTTTCTGGCCTATTGTTATCGCCAGCAGCGAAATAATTGTCGTACGATGAATTACTTATGACATTGCACAATCGCGAAACTCGGTTAATGGATTTGAGTTCACGGCATCACGCTTTCGCGAGGGCAAATTCTCTCTCTCTCTCTCTCTCTCTCTCTCTCTCTCTCTCTCTCTCTCTTTATGTCAGACAGCGAAACTTGAGCGAATAGTTCGCGTTTCGATAACACGAATGTCCTCTTCGTTTTACTCTTCTTTCTCCTCACCGCGGCCCGTAAGATCGGCACGACGGGGAAACACGTGCACCTGCACCTGCAGCTGTCGCAAATACTTTGGAAGGAGATTCGAATAAGTTTTTGGAGCGGAAGAGACGGCGGGGGGGGGGGCGGGGACGGCAGGGAAACGGAGCCGAAACGTATGTCCTATCCTTTACCGAAGTGCCAGATATAAAACTGGAGCTGGAGGTCGTAGCGAGTAGTGGCTCATAAAGTCCGAACTCCGCTGAATACTCCGGACTGTGATTCAACGGATATATGCCTTTCTTATTATTGCTTAAAAGCCGAGCCGGATGATCCACGTACGGTCGTACCTTGCAGACCGATTCCTTATTTCGGGGCATTTCTGTCTATAAATAGCTGGAAAGATACAGGAGAGTTTTTATGTAACGTCCAACTTTATTTTGCGAATTTACTCGAATGCGAATGTCGAAAAATAAAAAGGCGACTAAAATCATCAGAACATAAATGGCATTAATTGGCGGGCAGGATCTTATAATAATTTAAATAAAATTTTTTTGTCGAATTAATATAATACATTAATTAATGTAATATAATATAATATATATATATACATTATATTTACATTATTAATATAATATATATTAATTAATATATATAGTATATTAATTAATTAAATAATAAATTAAATTATTAATTTGTATATATATATATATATATATATATATATATATATATATATATAAATTCAAGGAAAATGCTTATATGCTCATGAACTACATGTCAAATTATCGAATTTCCAACGCTCAAAACGACTAAAATGAATCTGAATTTATAAAAAAAAAAAAAGTATATACATATATATTTTTTATATATTTTATGAAATTCTTTAAGACAGTAATTGATTACAGATTCAAGATTTGTGAGATTTAGCTTTAATTCCCTCATACCTACGGAAGAAATTTTTCAAATTATGAAATCTTGTCCTTCCGCATCGTTTACCTTAACGCACGTAGCATAAAATCGTCATATAAATAATTAAATCAATTTTATAAGTGCAATTCCCGGAAAGAAAGAAATTCTCAGCTTTCAACTCGATACCGAGCGATAAATCGAGCGTGTCTGATGGATCGTAAACACGGCCGTTATGCTGTGTTCCTTTCTAATGCACACGCCGCCCTTCTCCCGTCCCGTGCGTGGCCAACGGTGAATTGGATTTTATCAGAATGGGTGTATTCTGCTGATAAATCAATTACGCGATATTTATCGCGGATCACCGTTCAATTACGTTCGCGCAATCATGCCGATCGCAAATTTACAATTACGGACGATGCGCGACGCGGGAGTGCACTCGGGCGGACCTGTGTTTGCACCGAATTTGTAATCGACTTCATCTACTTAATGTCGAGACACTGATCGATCGCGCGATATCGATGTCCGTGATCCATCACATTAGCATACGTCGATTGACGCGAATGAATTTTATTACGGCCCGATATTTTATCGTGGACGAAAAATACCGATTTCCGAGGTAATAGAGATCGCTAAAATAAAACGCGCAAGAGAGCTGTTCAGCGAATTCAAAAATTGCAAATTAATCTGAAATAAAACGAAGTAAAGTAATATCAGGAACGCTCGCGCACAGCGAGCTCATTTTCTTTATTATTTTACGAGTTAAATTAATGTTAAATTAAACCGGAACCGTTTGTACAATGCACGCAAAGATATGTAAAAATCGCACGCGTAGATAGATCGCAAAAAAACGTCGAGAGTGAAGCGATTAAACTCTTTTTCCTCGATTTATTATCGCGAACGATTAATTCGTTGGGTAATTGTTGGCTAATTCGATTTGCCGGAAATTTTGCTTGAGGAGAATCGATGTTTATGGATATCGGATCCCCCGGCCGATGTTTTGAGATAAATATTGCTCGTCGATATAATAATGCGGATTTATGCACGCATTATAAATTCCGCAGTAACGACGTCAGGTGGTTTGCCAGTATGACACGACACGACGCGTTGAAAAGATACATCAATCAATCACGGGGGGAGGCGGAGGGGGGGGGAGGGGCTGGAAAACGTATAAATTTGCCGGATACCGGGAGGGTGGAGTTGGGAGAGGGGGGGAGGGGGAGGGGGAGGGGGGACGGGGGACGGGGGTTGGGTGCGGCGGGCGCCATGTGTCCGCCGGACGAAGTCGCAAAGCACTCCGTGACTGTGCAAGCCGATGCAGTCACGTCTACGTCCTCGTAACGTCCTCGCACACACCGTGAACCCGCGCCATTCACGATATCGATTCCATTACGCGTAATCGAGTGCATCGCTCAAGAAGGGCAGCCGCTTCGAGCCGCTCGCGAGAGATATAACATTGCCGCGTGCAGGGTTATATCAATATTAACCCGGCTCGGCTGTAATTAATTATTGCAATCGCGCACCATGAATCTCGGTGTCAAATTGACGCCCGACGATCTCCCCCCCCCCTCTCCCTCCTTACTCCGCGCGCTTCGACCCCCCTCCCCCCCCCCCCCCGCGGCTCGCGGTGTATCATTCGGGACGAGTTTGATCGTCGTCAAATCGACGACGACGATGCCGCGCGCCTACTTATCACATTAAACAATCGCGCGTTGATGCGCGATTGTTTAATGTGATATCTCGACGATTCGCGACTCGCGAGTAATACGGCGTATAATGCGACGTGACGATGCCGAGTGTAATATGATTGCGTTAATGGAAACGTATCTGAAAATTGCATTTGTATAGTTAATAGGAATTGTGCCTTTCATAATAAACGAATAAACGGGATTCCGCCGGGGCGGAAAATGGCGGGAAAACGGCGATATAATACACGTTCGGTTATATATACTATAATGGTGCAGTATAATTAAAATGCACACGCCAGCGTGGAGTTATAGTATGGACGATGACGGTGCAAACCGATATGCGGTGACGGCTGTTCTCGGCGTTAGCACGCAGCACTGTAAATTTGTAATGGCTTTGCAAAATTCACGTCAATCGCATCTATGAAATTGATTGAACCGGTGACGTATAATGTACTGCGGATTTACATCGGAAAATATCCATTTTAATAGTTCTATAGACGCGACGCGACTTCGGTACGACAGTGCATTAAAATCGGCGTAAATTTACGTAATAGTCGTCATCCGAGAGAGCGAGAGACGAACGTTGAGTTCGAAAATGTATATTTCGCGCGCGCGCGCGCGCGCGCACGTGTGTGTGTGTGTGTGTGTTCGGCTGTTTATTGGTCGTCATGTTTGCGATACTTTTACCGCTGGAATATTCGAAATATTTCGCATGTACGATCTTTACGCAAGGATTTTTGTACACACATCTCCAAAGGCTTTTACGTTATTGTGAATATTATAAATGATTTATATATTTATACACTTAAGGAAAGAACACTTTTGCTGGCAAATCAAAAAATTTGGCTACAGATACAGATCTGAAAATGATTTTGTTGGGCCTTCAAAATTATTATATACGATGTTCAAATTGATTGTTAGAAGATCAAACAGTATTTTCGCAGTATTACCATCATATTTAAGTGTTCTACAAAATAATTTTGATGGGTTATCATCAACAAAAGTTATTTTCAGATCTGTATCTGGTATCAAATTTTTAGATTTCCGTGTATAAAAACATTCATACTGCGAATATTATAATTATTTATATTATTAATATAATATAAATTTTATATTTTATATTTTAATTATTTTATATTATATTATATTATGTTGTACAGGAGCGTGTGGCATTGTTAGAAAGAATTAGGTATCTATTCGCTCTATTTGAATAAAATTCGGCGAGCGCGCTCCGAATGATATGTGCATGATTAATTAAAATACCTATCGAGATAGTACGAGATAGGAGGAATGTGTGCGTATACGTGTGCGATTACGAAGGGGCCCTTGGTGTGCGCCAAATGTAAAGGCCATGCGGGTTGAATCGCCGAAATCGATTTGATTACGACGAATTTGATCGAATGCAAATTAACGCGCTCGCGTATCGAGACCATTCGGCGGAACCTGATCCTCCCGCGGCCGGTTTTCGAGAGATTTCGCCTCGATTCTCGATTCCACTTCTCTCTCTCTCTCTCTCTCTCTCTCTCTCTCTCTCTCTCTCTCTCGAATTACGACCGGTCGGTCGGTAGTGCGACAGTCGATGAAACTGATGCCGTGATGCGTGTAATTTCGCCAAGCCGAAACCGTTTCTGAAGCAAGGATGAGGTCAGGACTCTAGAGACAGAAAGAGAGGAAATGGAGGACAAAGGGACGCGGAGAATCCAGCTTTTATTCTGCTTTAGGATAAAATGAAATGTATACGGCGTGAGGTACATTTTAGCAACGTTACGTTGCAGATATTAAAAAAAAAAAAAAAAAAAAAAAAAGGAAAAAAATAAATGATTGGTCGTCAGCTAAAATTCTTGCGGAGTTTTGAGATCAGGATTACGACTAATGTTATATGAGAAGTAAAAACAAAAGAAAAAGAAGAAAATTTTCAAGATAAATTTTGCGTGTCATAAATTTTATTACAAGTAAACAAGAAACAAAAGATATATAGGTAGTTATCTATCAATTATAGTTTGCGATATATATATATATATATATATATATATATATATATATCAATACGCATTTTAAAATTGAAAGAGGAAAAAGATCTTTGATAAAAAGATAATAAAGAGGAAGAGAGAAAGGAAGAAGCGGCAGCGGGGGAAAAAAAACGGGGGGAACAAGAGACTTTTTTTTTTTATAATCTATCGATACTCACTCCGCGAAAAATTACTGCAGTGCCGTTGCTTCCGTGGTGAGACAGTTTTACCATTTATCGTCTATAATTACCGCAGCCGCGTGCGGCCGAAACGCCGCCACAGTATTTTTACTTTCGACGTTAATCAAGTTAATTATCGCCGGCCGCTTTAGTTGCATTATCGCCTTCTGTGTTCGATACGTTTTTCCGCTTGCAAAAACGTGCAAATATTTCGCCTGGACGATTGTCGAATTGAGAAAGAAGCGATAATTATACTCGCATTCACTGTACATTATATATTTATTGTCAGATGGATTTATTTTATAATTGCATGGGTAATTTCGCGCCGCAATAAAAAGAGACTTTTGAATGAAAATAATTCATTTTAAACTTTTAAATTTTAAACCTGTTGGCTTCTATTATCGAACACCCTTCGTGCTTTTCTAAAAACAATTCTTTCTGTATGAGACAAACGTTTCGCATTTCTATATAATAAAACGAGACGTTTATTAATGGAAGAAATAAAAGGGAGATTGTAACGAAAGTTAGATATACCTGTAATGTTAAAAATTAAAAATATTTCTCATAGAAATATCTTTTATTCTATTTTATCGCGTGTATTATTATCGCGGAAAAAAAATCATTCTGTATGCGTGTTAGAATTTTATAATCCAATAAAAATGTGCCTTTCGAGGTTAACAAGAGAAATTGTCCAACAGAACAATATGATAGCCACTGTGTTTCACGCGCTCGGATATTTATTGCACCTCGATACATGAAGTGCAACACATCGAACGTAACATATTGATTCAGCGTCACGTTCCGTCGCTGTCAACAAGTAATGACCATTTTGACGTATGATACAGATTTTCACGGCCACGATAACTCGTTTTTCCATCGACAGATCACACCGATTGATTCCTGTTGAGCTTCGTTAAATCTAATCGATATTGGTGATTTCAAGTGACAACGCAAAGGAAAGAATGAACAATTTGCGTAGACAAATATGTGACACCAATCAATGTCCAAAGAAGATGGTTATATATATATTATTATTATTATTATATATATATATGTATACATTTGTTTTTTTCTTATATGAAATTCTCTGATAAGAAATAAAAGATATTTATTTGAATATAGATTGAATGTATCTGAATTATCTGAATTATTTCTTTTTGTGAACTTTTTGCAGTTAAAATTGGTTGCATTATTTAGAAAATTTTCTATTTACGCTTTAGTCTCTCATGACGCAAAGAGTTGAAGAAATGACAATAGAAAGAAATAGAAAAGATTTCTCAATTGCAACTTGAATTTTAGACTGCAACTTGTAAAATCCGCGGCCGTATAACACCGATAATATTTATTACAATATATTTTACCGCCAGCCGTTTCTTAGGGTAGAAAGAGAAGCTCTCAACGCCGGCGACACGAAAACGTTCTGAGGACGCCAAGTCGCGCGAATTCGTGGACTAAAGCGCGATTTTTATAGCTGAGCTATCGCTGTTTCTGTCACGGTGAAATATCACGGCGGAAGAACTTTTGGTACAATGCTCAAACCGAATCGTAATAGCATACTTGGGCAAGATTTCAGAATATAAAATCGGCTTTCTCGGATTATTAATATAATGCACATTTCTCGTATTTCTGTACACGGAAAGAACACTTTTGCTGGCAAATCTAAAAATATGAGATAGACACAGATCTGAAAGTGATTTTGTTGGGCCTTCAAAATTATTATGTATGATGTTCAAATTGATTGTTAGAAGAAAACAAACATTTTTGCAGTATTATCATCATATTTAAGTGTTCTACAAAATAATTTTGATGGGCCAACAAAATTATTTTCAGATCTGGTCAAATTTTTAGATTTGCAGCAAAATTATTCTTTCCATGTATATGCTTCATATCTCGTCAATTATTCATAAAGTGATGAAGGGCGAGTTATGTTAACAACGATATTTCGGTACCTTCCACTTGTGTTATAAAGTCTATTTTAGTAATATTTAAAAATTTATTATACTCCTGAGAAATTATATTACTATTCTTTTTGGAAAGAGATTAATTTATATCATGTAACTTTAAGTGTGCTTTTTGGCAATTCAGAGAATTGCATAATTGCGACGGGACAGAAATAGTAGACACAAACGACAAATTGGCAAGATGAGAGAACAGTTCAAAGAATTTTTGCCGATATAATTTTGCACAATGTCTAATGTCGGAACTCATTGCGGTCATTTTTTTATTGCAAAATCCACACCGGCTCTAACGAAGACTCCGAAAGATGAGAGAGAAAAGCGGGCCGGAAACTCTCGGTTTACCGGACAGCGGGTGTAAAGGGCAATTTTCGCGACTGCTCCTCCCTCTCACTTTCTTCGATATTCCAGAGTGGATATCCAGTGGCACAATGGCAGCATTCGTATATCGCGGATACAATCGCACGCGAAAAGCCGCGTGTGGATGGATAGACGTATGGACGCGGTTCCTTTTTTGTTCCTGCTGGCCGGACGGATGATAGAGCTCTCCCCGACGAAAAGGGAGAGAATCTGGAAAAATATCACGATCACGCGAGATCAAACGGAATGGAACGGTTCGCTTTTCCGCGTTCCTTCCGTCCCCAGGCCGGCGGCGAGTAAGGCGGATGGTCGGAATTGAAAGGGGGGAGACCGGATGCGAGAGGAGAAGACAGAAGAGTATAGAAGAAGAAAAGGAGGACAGGGAAGGGGAAAAGGGACATTTTCAATTTATAAATATAAACCATCACGTCAATTCCAGCTGCTCTCTGTTCCCTGCGTCGGGCCGCGCTGTGCTCCATATCGCGAATCTCGTGCTTTCGCAGTGTCTTCCATTTTGCGTCCAGTTATATGGCGACTTTGTTATCGTCCGTCCGGGCGATCATGTTGAGGCGACCTCGCTACATTTTTCGATTCTTTTTATTTATCTTTTTTTTTTTTTTTTTTTTTTTTAGAAGCTTTCCGAAGTATTCCGAGAGAAATCTTAGAGATAAACCATGATTCAATGTAGAGAGAGAGAGAGAGAGAGAGAGAGAGAGAGAGAGAGAGAGAGAGCGAGAGCGAGAGAGAGAAACACTAGCAAGAGAACAAATCTCGGGAAGCATTTTTATTTTTTATTGAAAAATCGTCTAAAAACTTTTAAGTTTTCATATGTTATTAATAGATTCATTGTATTACAGCATTATTATTACAAAAGTTACAATTTTTATTATTAATTATTCTGCTTTTACATGAGAAATTCAACGTGTAAGAATAATATTATGACGTCTATTCTGTCATATCTGGATATTTATTTTTATTCTATTCTTTCTCAAATCTCTCTCTCTCTCTCTCTCTCTCTATCTCTCTCTCTCTCTCTCTCTCTCTCTGTCATATTGTCATCTTTGATTGAAATATAAATATAAATTTTTGCACCGATAGGACGGCAGCTGCTCTCTATTCCCTTTATTGGATGCCGATATCGACTGAGAATCCTTTCCGTGCGGTTTCCTCTCTGGACTTCTTTTCACTTGCATCCCATCGAAACTTTCTTATCTTCCGAAACGCTCGATGATGTCACACACGCGTGACAACACGCGATGTGGATGATGAAAGCGGAGTCTAAAGTTACGTTTCCAACGCGAAAATATCCGAGATAAAAGCGGCCTCCTCCACGTATTGAAAATTTTTATATGCATTTTCATCGCAACAGGGAGACCAATGCCTATAAACCTGCATTTCAATTTCCCCTTTCGCGATTTTCTTTTCAATTTAACCATTATTAAACAGAAATTTCGCAGGAAATAGAAAGATACGTATACAGCCAAATCTTTTCTTTGCTTCATCGCAATCCCGAATGTATAAACGTTATCGAATTTGCATACGTAAACTCTGATGCAAACTCGGCTCGGTGTCCCCTTCTCTTGTTCGTCAAAAATGAGGTTTCTAACAATGAGGAAATCATCCCATGCATTTACCATTCACGTTCTTTCTTCTCTCTGTAATCCGATTTCGGTTATCCCCGGCTCATCTTTCTGCACGGATCCATAAAGGGAACGCGAAGCTTCCACATGTCTATCTTGTTTTTTCCCGCGTTAACGCGCTCGGCTCATCTCAATCCGGGAGAAAAAGGAGGATCTCCGGCAATAAGAGAGGAACCCGCGGGGGGGTTTCCAAGTTGCCGACAAGTTACGGTGCTAATTGAACCTTAAATCCAACGATTAGCTATGAGTACCCGTAGGACACGCGGAGCTAACGTTAATTTAATTAAACCTCGTTGCCACTTTGTGAGTGCCAGGAAATGTCATGGCCGACTGCTTGCGAAAAGCTCCGCAAAGCTCTTGCGGCAGCTTTTCTACGGGAGGGAGATCTTGCAAAATCAAGCGTAATTTCGATCGAGATACATTCTACGATAATTGCCGCGAATTACCACTATTGAATAAATGTGAAAATTATTTTCTGCAGCCTGTAAATTTACGTTAATAACTAAGCACCGTTGAAATTATATTGATATTCAATCCCAGCCCTCTGGCGAGGGTATCTGGCAATACACGGCCATGGAAATTCTATGTTGACCGCGAGCAAGGCTGCCCTTTATTGAATGCTTAATATTTAACGCTGGTATTATTTGTGACGGCCCATGGGACTCGGTGATTTAGTTCTTTAGAGTCGAGATTTAAGAGGCTCACGTGGCGTCTCTGGCGCTGGATTAAGTGGCTGCGGCCACGCCACGAATCTCTTCGAATCTCAGCTTTAAATAGTAATTTGTTTGCCTATAATTAAATCTATAGTGTCTAATTGTATACATATATATATATATATATAAATAATATATATATATATAAATAAAGTAAATAAATTTCGAAAAATATTGTAACAATATATACATATAAAGATAACACATAAGTAATAAAATGCAAATATAAAATATTTAAATATATATATGTAAATATACAATTTCTTAAAATAATTTATAATTTATTTATAATTTATAACTTATTTTTATATTGTTTTCTAGACATATATATATATATATATTGATGTGACAGAAACCTTCAAATACGTTTAAGAAATAAATTTCATTTATTACAGGATGTTTACGATTCTAGTAAATTACTCATATTTTATAGCTTTTTCCGAGTATGCCACGCATTGCTTGGAAAGCTCGGAATGTTTTTACCTCAAACTTCCGCCAGATGAGACTGGTCCCGTTGACGTTGACGGAAATTATCAATTGACGTTTACAAATGTCTCTTTCTTCGGTAAACCGAGCAGCCACTCGCATATCTCGCGCTCGTATTAAAATTAAAACAACGGGAACGGGATTATTTTGGATTAAAGGCGCAACAAGGCCGGATTACCGCGAGCGAACAAATCGGGCGAGGCGCATTTTTCACAGCGGACATCTCGTGGTCGTGTCCCACGTGGAAAAGCGTCGCGACGCGACGTGTCTGAAGAAATAAGAGGCGACGGCGCTGGAATTTTTTCCGATAACGACCGCAATTTAGGCCGATAAAGGGAATCGACGAGGCTGCGCTTTATCTCGGCGCCTTTTCGCTCGGCGGTAATCAGTGTTTGTCAAACTGTCGTCGTGGAACGCCGCAGTGCCGGTGGCTGTTCCTACGGGAGCCTCCCGAATAGACGACGGGAGGAATATAAATTTTGTGCGATTTGTATGTCATCGAACGTATCGAATACAAAATGAAGAAATTAAACTGATCGGAAGTAGAATTTAATAATGGCCTTTGGAATTAAGGAACTTTTGCGCGAGATTTGCGCTATCGCAAATTTATTTATCTACTCCGTTTCGCGAAATTGCAATATGTTTTACTTCTTTTTTTTACACGTGTTAATCATTATTTTATTATATTTTGAAATATACAAAAAAAAAGTATGTATTATTTTAAGAAATATTAAAGAATCTGATATTTTGAATGTATTTTTAATGAATTTTTTTCTTAAATGTGAAAAAATCTAATTTTTATGTTGTGCTTTTGTTACTGTGCTTTTATTATAATCTGTCTGTGTGATTTTAAAATTAATTTACAGTATATCGCATATTGTTTTAGTATGTATTTATATTACATAGTAAAACGAATTTGTTTTTTTAAATATCAAAGCTTAATGATAACAGTGTAAAAAAATTAGAATGTATCTTTGTAATTCAGCATATTTACAAAAGAATTTGTCTTTTAAATATATATCATGTCAGGCTACTTGATGATAAAAGTTTAAAAAATTAAATTAAATATTTTTGTAATTCAGCATGCAAAGCACACCACACTCTCCACGCTTGTATAAACAACTCTTTGAAATGTTGCATATGCATGACCAGATCAAATTTACAATGAAAGCATCTTTTTTTTGCAGTGCAGTACAATGATAACATTATATTCCCGCAGTAACGCAGTATTAACATATGATATAACTGTAAATAATAATAATAAACAAGATCTCTAAATATATCGCCTAAGGCCACTGAAGCTCAAAATCCGTCACTAACGGCATTCCGCCTCGCCACGAGGGGGAAGCCCGTCACCGTTTGCGCTAATCCGATTTTTCCGTCCCGTCGAAAATTTAGCGGTGCGCGTCGGGAGGAGAGAGAAACGTTCGCCATCCTCGAGCCAGAGTTAATCGATTTCTATTAGCGAGAACCGCCGCGAGGCTGTCGTCACCGCCGACGCCGCCGTCGTTGCCGCTGCTGTTAATGATAATCTACGCGATAGCGGCCGGGAAAGTCTGAGGCTTCATTTAAGTTTCGGTCGCGTTGACATTTATCTCGCCGAGATAACCCGAAACCCGGATTTTCAGGAGAGCGAACTGTAAATACCCCTTACCGTCGTTGATTTCGATTATCGCGAAAAGTACAACCTCATTGCTAAATCGATCGCGATACGATAAGATCGAGAGTCAATCGTGCGCATTGGAGGATTTTGTGACTTTGGAGGCTTTGGAACTTATTCGATATATATATATATATATATATATATATATATATATATATATATATTCTTTCCGATTTCTCATAAATAAGGAATTTTTAACGACTTATTCACGACGTCGACGAGATCGAAGACTCCGCTACGGATTATTCCGAAGCGAAGCGTCGGCTTCTACTTTTTCATTCAGATTTAGGTGATGATTTGCGATTCGCAATAAATCGAATTAAATACACAAATTGGAGAAAGTGCAGAGGTATTCGGGACAGTCATTACGAAACGCTAATCAACTAATCGTCGGCGGAAGGAGGAAAGATTGTAATTACATATCAAGTATCGTTGTACGCGCGGGATGTTAGCATGCCAGGGGGAAAAAAAAAAAAAAAAAACGGGTAATTAACGCGCATCCGCTCGAATTCGCCGAGGCAATCGGAGCCTACGGGCACGGTGGTGCACAACCGTAAATTCCCAGCGGGAGGCCGTTGATGGTGTCCGGGATCCAGCGACTCGTATCGCACGTCTTTTCCAATCGGGCGAAAAGCTCTCGGGAAATGGATAATGAAACGTGTACGGACGAGCGAGCGGCGTTTTTTTCAAAAAAAAACGACGGGACATAAATTCCCGCACTTTCCGCGTACATCGCGAATGATTGACAACCGGCGATGCTACAGCTGTTGTTTATCGTCCTTCGCCTCCACGTCCCCCCCACCCACCCTTTTTCCGGATAGATAGATGAATACGACACGATACGATTATTTATTATGCGCCATCTCGACGCGCGATCGATGAGCCGTGAGCAATGAGCCGAAATAAAAAATTGGAAAAATTGTGCGTGGATCGACGAAGCCGCCTCCCCCCCCCCCTCCCCCGTCCCCGCCCCGTCGAAGCGATATCGCCGATATAGCGATTTCCCTTTTTGTCCCTGTAAATACGCGTGACATTCCTTCCTTTCCTTGACTAATTACATTTAAGTATAAATGTAACGCGGCGAATGAAAAGTGAACCTTTAACATATTGTTAAATGTCAAATTAATGCATTCTAAAATTAATATATTTATTAATATATTTATCAATTATAATTATTATTATAATTATTATATAACATTCAACAATAAATTAGAATTTTGATTTACGGTCGCATGTATAATATTATGCGTAATTACGAAAATTAATTAAGTATAATGAAACCAGTACTTTTCTCGTTCGGTCGGATCCACGACGGTGGATGTGTCACGGGACGGATGCGTGTATTATATATTAATTGTTAATAATTAACATTAAGTTCAAGCACGTAGAAGCAGCGTACATAAGCGAATTTACATAGAATTATAATAAATGTAAACCTCAAGAGCTGGAACGGAATTTTCGTTTTCTGAAGAGATAACGGAAAACTTCAATAATTCTGTCTGTTTAAACTGTAGTAGACTGCGATGTGAAATAATAAGTAATACGTCACGACGATCTCTTCTTTTGACTCCGCACGATCGGGCTCTAATTCTTCTCGAGCATCTCATCTTTTTCTCATCAAACCCATCTTCCTGCCAATTTGACTGAGTTTGCGATGTGTCGCGATAACGTGTCACGATAACGCGCGCGGAATTGATAACGGCATAATGGCGCGTCCGGATTACCAAATATCTGCATTCGCAGTTAAATTATCCTGCCACCATTAAACGCAGCGGGACGCTATCAGTCAATTTGTTTAATTTCTCGCGACGTTAACGCGCCGCGATTGGCTCGATTATTCGCCGGTCCGCCCCGCCCCCTACATCGAATACATGGATCTCGAGGATCAGGATCGATCAAATAATTAACGATACAACGAGGATCACCTGCTATCTCCTCTACCTTTTCGATACCTTCGCAAAATCCAATCGTATCGAAATACCCATTTGCCTCAGAGAATTTTTATTTATCTTTAATGTAAGTGTGACGAAATTATCGACATAGTTTGCGCGACGTATTCTATTATATTGTACTCAACTTGTAATAATAATATTAGTTTGTAGCAAAAAATTATTTTGAATCAGACAAGGTGTTTTATATATATATATATATATAAATTTTTGAATACTAAAAACGATACTGCGAGCTAAATTTTTTTCAGCACGTCAATGTTTCTAAAATGATTTTAGTTTAATATGTAAAAAAGTCGTTTTTTCGATATTTGAAGTTTTTTTTTTTTAAAGAGATTAACGATAATCTTGAAATTTTAATCCAGAAGTCATGAATCATTGTTTAGTTTCTACAAAATGCATTTTTTTTCTATTTTGATATCCTATTTCTTTGTCACATTTATGAACAATTTTAATATAGAGTTTTGCAAAGATAGCGAAAATCTATCTCAGCAAAACTCTATTAAAATTTTTTTTTATAACATGGCAAAGAAGTAAGATATCAAAATTAAAAAAATGCATTTAGGTAGGAGGTGACCAATAAATTCATGACTGATCAAAATTTCAAGATATCGTTAGCCTTCTTTTTTAAAAAAACTTCAAATATCGCAAAAGACTTTTTTGTTTATTAAACCAAAATTATTTTAGAAAAATTGCTGAAAAAATTTGGCTTGCGATATCGTTTTTAGTATCCAAAAATCTATAAGAAACACCTTGTCTAGTTCAGAATAATTAAAAAAATATATTTGTTTATAAACTAATGTAATTGATAATTAAATATTTGTATATCGTCTTTCTATATTTATATTTTTATGAGTATATTTACACTCTGCTTGATTATATTTCCTTATAATTAATGCAGAATATTGACGAATGAAAGGAATTAAAAATAATCAATAACGTTGATTTAAACTCAAAATGTATAAAGTCATTTGCGCGGTAAGGTGTAATAATGTAGTATATAATATTCACAAAACCGCATTCTTCGTCGTCTATCTCATCGCGAAATGGACAAATGCATCGCAGAGGATGAAAACACGCAACCTTGAAAACACGCTTGAAAACATCGCGGGGAAGAAACGCGTATGTATATATATATATATATATGTATGAGATAAAATTTTCTTTTTCACCGAAGCGGTGCATCAGCGATGGTTCCGCACGGCGTGATGGATGATATTAAAAATGGAAATTCTTGTCCGTCACGGCTTTTAGCCGTATATACGCAATTTCGCGTACGTTGCGTCGCGTTGCGTCGCGTTGCGTCGCGTGAAATTGCAATCTTGGTTGTTTCGCCGCCCCGCGCGGAGGGGGGGGGTGTCTCATTGCCTCCATTGATAATGATACCCGCGGATACTTTTCGCGCCCTGAAACGAATCGGTGGCCGGTCTCGTTATCTGCAAATGGCATTTCGCGAATACTAGCTGCACTAGCGGGACAGAGATATCAAATTAAAGGGTATGAATGCTTTTTGAACTCTGATACTCCTCTCCTAAATTTATACTACAAGTTGACATCCGCTGTGTCGAATGCTCTCACACCACGCACCATCGTACGAGTGATCGATACTCCCCGGTAACGATACCGAGACTCGACAACAGCGTTTTCGCGTTCGATTCCGTCCGTTAAACGAACAGGCGAATAAATCGTTGATGCATCTCGTTACAAAACGCGACGAGGTTGCACGGTCCCGCATTACACACCACTTTATCGGATTAAACTCTTTTACTCGCATTTTATTGTCGTGCTGTTAGCGCGCGTGGTGCGCCACTTTTTGAAGCGCATTAAAAATAAAGAAGATGAAAAAAAAAAAATTAACCAGACATTGAATATGAAAAATGATAGATGTGAAAGTGCATGTAGAAAATAAACAGCATGAAAAATATTCGCGTTTAATTATTAATATTTATATACGTTTATATTAATTGATGCTGGAGATACTTTACAGAGACGAATTTATGAAAATTAAATTGCACAACAAATTTTCTAGAACAATTTAACGATTTAAAAGTTTACTGCGTCCTTTGATATTATAGAGGGCTCCTATTATTAAAAAATTAATTATCACGCAGCGATATAAATTAACCGAAAAATATTTCACATTTTTCAAAAATTAATAAATGATAATTATATTTTTCTAAATAAATAGTAATATTATTCTCCAAATATTATTCTCCGTATATGCCTGGAATATGAATAGAATCGTTCTACGATATTCCTGAAATTTAGGACCGAGATTGGCAACCGTTCGTGTCCAACCAAGAGATATCACTTGCTAGGTTCAGCTAGGCAAGGTGATATGGCGGGTAACTAATTAACGTGATTATACATGAGACACGGTGGTTCGATTGGATGGACCAAAGCGTTTCTCAACATCAACCAGATCGACGAGGAAGTGACGAAGGAACTCTCGTGAGATACTATCACGTTCGGACATCTTCGATATATCCTGTTACCGTTGCATTATCATTCACGGTTGGATAACGTCCAATATTATGTCGAAGGATCGAGTGGTCGTAGTAATGTCCCATAGAGAGAGAGACATAGAGACTATTAATGTACGCATTCTAAAATTAAAATGTTGATTGATAAATGATTATTGTGAATATTGAATAAATTAAATTTTTTTACATAAATATTTTTACAAATATAAAAAAAGCAGCATGAATTTTGTACAAATAAAAAAAGCACCAATTGCGAATACATAGAATGAAATCTGAAATAATATATTTTTATTCCGCTGTTATTTTTGTAGAAGAAATTACTTTCGTCTCGGTTCTGATTTCGGGCATCTCGTGTAACAAGAAAACAAGTTTTTTTCGTACGTTGTGCGTACGGTATAGCAAAGTAAATGAAGTGTATGATATTTAGATTGTCTCCGATATTATCTCTGGCGGTATTCCAAATTTTAGATGGGGGCAATATTTAAGATCCCATCTATCTGCTAATGCTCCAAACATTTACAAAAATAATGAATAGCAATATATTTTGACATCATGTAGATATCGCTAGTTTTATTTGGGGAGAAATTGTTTGCAATTCTAAAATGCTAGCAATGCGAGGAATACGGGAAAGAGAGAGAGAGAGAGAGAGAGAGAGAGAGAGAGAGAGAGAGAGAGAGAGGGGGGATGAGAAGGAGGCGCGAGGGTAAGAGGAGGACGCGAGGAAGAGGGAAGAGAGAATGAGAGGGTGAGATAGACAGAAAGCAGTAGGAAGGGGTAGAAGTGGGTAATTAACGCGAGTATGCGTAAGGCGTGAAGACAACGAGCCTGCTGGTGGAAACCGAACCGTCTATAGATTTTCGCCCAGCCGTCCGTACTAATGACCACATGCTAGTGGCTGGTGCATTTCACTGACCGATGAACACGTCCAGACAAGGCTGCTGCATCTCCCGTCTCTCTTTCCCATTTCCCATTTCCTTCCCGAATCCATCTCATTGGCTGGAGCGCTCCGCGCGTTACATCAGAAGCGCAAAGATACCTTTACCTCGCGGAAATTAACTGGGTGAAATTAATTAAAAATGCCGATGAATTAAGCACTCATCTTTGAAATGTTTGTACTCGAATTATATTGTTTGCAGTTGGAGAATACCTATTAAGCGGCATTACGAAAGGAAATTTTTAATTTACATCTGGTACAATCGTGAAATGCGGAGTTAGTGTCGAAAAGGGGAAATCGATATTTTTATTTAGTTTTATTTGGCAATTGATATCGTACTACTGTAATATTGCCTGAAATAGCCATTGTAATTGATTTTATATATATATATATATATATATATATATATATATATATATGTTTAATTACCATTTTTGATATATTAACATTTTACATACATATTTTTGGAATACATTTATAATATTTATATGCGTGAAGATAACGTTATCATACAATCGTAATCTCTTTGTTAGGACTTTGTGGGATAATACAAGTTTTGTACATATTATTTTTACAGTCTGATGCATCATACAATATTCAAAATACACCGCTAAACTAAAAAACGTAAATGTAAACTGGATCTCCGGTTTGGTTAGAATGCTTTTAGCGGTGTAACAAATATCTCCCTATCGTCACAGCGTCCAAAAAAACCTGTGAAAAACAGCGTATATTCGTTGCGACGTTACAACGAATGCAATTGTTTTTACGCGTCTGCTGTGTATATGTATATGGCATAATATTCGATAATATTGTATTTATAGATGAAAATAAAGGTATTTTATCGATAATGCTGTAATTTCGGTATTGATCAATAATTAATGAAATCTCTCTCTTTACATTTTCCGAAGATTTAAATATAAAAATAATATTGCATAACTAAATATATTTTTATGTAAATATACACCTTTATATATGTTAAATAATTTTATTTTTTACTGCGTAATAATCTGGTAATTTCAATTTAAATTGTTTTTTTTTTTTTTATTATATTATGTATCAATTTCAGATATTTTCATCGTATATCAATTATTCATACACACACACACACACACACACACACACACACACACACACACACACACACACACACACACACACATTTATATATTTATATTATATACATACATACAAACATACACACACACACACACACACACACACACACACACACACACACACACATATATATATATATAAAATAGCTTAGTTTTATGACAACATAAATATGAATATTTTGTAAATTTTAAACATGTTGGTTTCAAAAATTTTATTTTATTTATTTATAATTTTCTCAGCAAAGTTAGAGATTAAATTTCTCATTGTTGCTCCCCTCTCCCTTCTCTCTGTCTCTTCCGGAATATCTTTGATCATAATTCATCAGTATTTTTTTTCTAAGAAGATAACAGATATAGGTAGAAGTGGAAACAAAATCGATGCGCGATTAAAATGAATCAATGTTAGAGAGAAGTCGGCCGTAATTGTAATTCTTACTAATGAGAGTATGCAGCGTTGCTAAAAAGCTTCGTTCGCTTGCGTTCGTGTGTACGTTTCCCTGTGTGCGCTACAATCGAAAGGACGCGGAAAATTCGTGGAAAATGTTTTTCCACCCTGCAAGCGGCTACGCTGAAAGGCAACGACCGTAAGCGTCGTCGATTTTTCCCGCGTCGGGCGTCTGGGATAATTATCGGTTCGCGAGGATTCTGGACAAATAGGACTGCCGCTCTCAGATCCCTTTTTACGTTCAAACTACTACTACCAGGACTTTCCGAGAGGCCCGATCCGGAAGCCCGACGATCGGGGGGAAAATGAAGGAAAAGCCGAAGCTTTACGCGCGATTAATGAAACACGGCCGACATCATTATCCCTGCGATCCCCCGATCTTTGTACTAGAAATTTCCTTGACGATCGGCGATCTTACGGTCATGTTTTATTTTGGAAAATTTAATCTCCATAGGAAACGCTTATCCGCGATAGCGGAGGATTTATAGAACATAATTCCGACCGCTCTAATACTTGCACTTGCAGCTTGCGAGCTTAGCGGCTTTACTGCTTATATGAAACTGTAAAGCCGCGATATTCAATTCTCATCCGTATATATATATATATTTGTTATTTTTTTAATTCGAATTATTCGCTTACACTTCTCCAGTTCTCCCTGTCGAACTAATATTTGCCTATCGTTTTTTCGATTTTATGGTGTTATTTTATATCGAAGAATCCGATGAAGATGAAACGGAGTTATGCGGAAGCTATGCACACGGGAAAACATGAAATTCATGGCGATTAGTGCATCTCTGGATTATTGCGAATCGAATGGATTGGCACTTTGTTACATTCATTAGCGGATCCATCGAGTTAATTATCGTTTGTTCGCGCAACCAATTCAGGTTTTACCGTTAAAACCTATCAGCGACCGAATCGAATTCTCGCGATATCCATATTGCGACCGCACATCAAATTAAAGAGTAATTATGATCGAAGAAGCTCGCGATCGATAATGAAATCAGATTTATCACACGATCCGCGCGTGTCTCGCAGCCATAGTCAATCGACGGCACGCAGGAAGTTTGTTAGAATTAACAGCACGAATCGACGGAGCGAAAACCTTTTCCCCGAAAGTCGAGGAAAATTAATAAGTTTAGAGAAGCTGCCAAGAAAGGGCTGTAGACACGCGTCGCCAGATGGGAAGGCTTCTCTTACTGAAAGAGAGAGAGAGAGAGAGAGAGAGAGAGAGAGAGAGAGAGAGAGAGAACTTAGCGAGGAGAAACTTAAGTGACAATTCACTTTATTGCACCGCCTAAGTAGCTAAACAGTTTAAATATCAAAAAAGTATAAACGATAATTATCGTAAACTAAAATACTGCGAAAACTACAGAAGAACCTAGCTATAATTTAAGTCTTTAATTTAACTTAATTTATCTCTGTGCGTGTGCGACAGGGAATACTTTTTTTGTGTTTTCACGACGAGTCCATTTTGATTTGATTTCCTTTAATCAAGGCAACTTTTGAATAATTAGAATTAAATATAAAGCTCTTACGGTAAACCCAGGCTGAACGTCGCTATCGTCTGAAGATCGCCATTTACTATTTAATTAAATTACAAAGCAGAGAATTTTATTTAGAGTTTATCTCAGCAATTCTTATTTTCCGTATAGAATAATTTTTTTTTTTTTTTTTTTTTTTTTTTTATTTAAAATTGTCCCCTATTTCACGACTCGCGTCGGAAAACATTCACTAGATAAAGGCGTAACGCAGTTACGACACTTTACAAAACAATACTGCAGAAGTGTATCGCGTTGAAAGCGCGCCTGCCGAACTCCGGAAACGGCGGAAACGCCACTCGCTATAAATTGCGGCAAATGCGTCGCTCCACTTCCCCCGTTAATCAATGCGAAAGTTAAGGTCCGGTAAACTGGATCGCGTATTGTCTCGCGTATTTTTCCGCGCGACAGTTCCCCCTCCCCCCTCCCCTCTCCCCTCCCTTCGCTGCGACAGATCATCGTAAATCGCGCATTCGACGACGATATAGCGGCGCAATGCGCGATTTTCGGATTTATTCGCATTGCGCCAATCGCAGTTGGAGACACTTAATACGACGAACAGTTTTGACAGAGTTGGATAGACCACTTGACGTGTACGCACGTGCGATATCCGGGGCGTATTCCACATAATGGAAAATCCGCATATATACGAAGAGATAGATATCCCCCTATATAAGAGGGAGATCCGCATAATTCACTGGGAATGATAATTAATCCGCATTTTTACGACGTACACAGCTGCGCGCGCGCGCGCGCGCGCGCGCACGCGCACACACACACACACACACACACACATCATTGTTCGTATTTCACGCGCGTGAATCGCGTGAGTTTACTATTCGTATATACATATACATATTTTTTTTTTATTATTATGCATTCCTATTATTTACGATTACGATCGTATATCAAAAGCGGTCTATTTTGCTCCTACAAATGTAAATATATATATGAGTATGATCGAATGCGAGCCTGACGTGAGCGCGTCTACACCGACTTCAATGCACAAGTCTGAAATGCAGGTTTCTGCGGTTTATTTCTCACCGAGAGAGAGAGAGAGAGAGAGAGAGAGAGAGAGAGAGAGAGAGAGAGAGAGAGAGAGAGAGAGAAACGCCATTAACTAGTCTTGTATCGTACAACTGCGTCTCGTCAGAGTTCCATCCCAGGAGGCACAACTCATTTAATTTTCATATCGAGTCGACCGACCACCGTAAATCTTACTCGTTTCACACGCGCACGCGCGCATTCGCGTAAAATTCTGTTATAAAATGCGCCTTAGGTCCGCCATAAAAGCACTTAGAACCCGGAGTCTGTTTCGTCAGCAGCGTGTTCGAGACGCCGCCGCCGACGATCGTAAACGGGGTCTCGACAAGAACATTTCTTCGGCGGTCCTTTAAAGGCCTTTAATGACACTCGTAAGTTTGTTACTCGCCGGCATAAAATCCCTGGAGATCGCGATGATGTCTCTAAGCACATCGATAAATATAAAGAAAGCGCCTCTAAGAGAAAAAGATACCATTATATTTTACGCTCTCATACATAAGACGATATTATCGTTATTTTCAGAGGCACTTTCTTCGTTACGCCAAACGCTGCGCGAGCTATACGTGTCATTGCGCGAATTTATGAATTTGACTTTTACATTTACTGAAAAAATGATCTTGCGATCATAGAAAATTATCTAGATAAATTAGTTAAAATGGATAAATAATTAATAAGCATTGCGATATCGTATACGCTTTGTATCTAAGAAGGATGACAGAATTTATATCTGAATAATTTTAACAAGGAAATCTCTCTGGTATCCAATCAGATAATAGTCATATCTCTTATAAAAATGACTGTGTGATTATAAGATTTAAATTTCTTGCACACACACATATATATATATATATATATATATATATATATATATATTATCAAACATTGCTGCTATAAATTTTACGTATGACAAACAATTTTCTAGCAGAAACAAAAAATAGCGATACATTTTAATATTTAGAATTCTAACTGAACCAGCGAAACATTTTTTTGAGTGTTAAATAAATAAAAAGACTAGATAGACTTGTAGCGTTAAAAATACATTGATAGAAATTGGAAGAATGAATTGACCAAAAACTTTGATTGCGTAATGATCTATAAATAATCGTGTTTGCATCATTGGAGTTCGACAAAGCGTCTCTCATCAATGGACTATTCATCGGTAAGTAGTCGTCGCGCAGATATTTAGGTCGCACAGGCCTGCAGCCACTCGTTATTTTTTGCAATGGAATGACACATGGAATTATCTAAAAAAAAAAAAAAAAAAAAAAAAAAATACAATTAGGCAATTAAGACAAAAACGCAAACTCAGATCGAATTGTAGAATTTTTATGAGACGTATTGCTGTTTCTTGCGCCAGATATCGCAGTACCTCGTATCGCAGCAAGGCGTTGCTCTCATGTTATTCAAATTCGAGAATAAATCAGGACCATCGATATCGCTTACAAGTCTCCGTGCTTTCGCGGACCTCCTGAAAAATCGCGACGATACGTAACCGTCGTTATAACCAGCATAACCGGATCGAGAGCCGCCATTCGCGCGGCAAAATTTCTCTCCCCCCCCTCCTCTTTTTTTTCCATCTGTTGAAATTGCATGTCACTGAATTCTCTTTATGCCACCGGAATTATTAGATCCCCTCGAATTTGTTATCTATGTTATTCAAATGCGATCCCCATAAAACGAGACCCCCCCCCCCCCATCAATATGCTGTATCGGGATATACCAAATATACCCTGATATTCCAAAAATAGCGAAAGAGGGAGAGAAGCAATTTTCCCATACACAAATACGCGTAATCCATACGTTCTCGGTCGTAAAATTCGCGATAACTGTAGCGAACATTCCTTTTTGTCATCGATAAAAATGTGTGATCTGAAACGTATTCGTGTATACGATTATGATTTTTTTTTTTGCACGCTATTCAGGGCTAAACATTTCACGACGATGAAATTTATTTGGTGAAGGCTTTCGAACACATTGTTTAAATGAATAATAAAGCGTATCGTGTAATAAATAGCAGACGGATAATTAAAACGGATAAAAATAAACGCCAGATGGAAATATTGTGTTTGTAAATTGCGAATGTACTACGAGCTTGCATTTATGTAAATGCTAGTGAATTAAAGTAGCCGGATATATCATCGTATTTTTGTAATTAACTTAGATGAAATGTTTTGATAATCAAAGATTATGAGATTTTTTTTTTTTTTTATATCGTTGTAACGAGAAAAAGCTATATATATATGTTACATTGTATACATAATATATACAATTGTAGATTCTTCCGTTCACAGCTGACGTTAATTTCGTTAACAAGCTTTACAACGAAGTTATATAAATTTTAATATTAAGATTTATATACTTTTTAAATTAAAGCATTTATTAATCTCACGAATTAATTGAAATACACGAAGTTTGCAATGCGTAGCTAATATTTTTTAAATTAACTTTCTATTCAGATTTTACAGAATTTATTCATTACACATGTTTGTTTTCATGTTTTACATGTTTTATAAATAAAATTGAATTATTGTTTAATTAATTCTGCAATCTTTAAGTTTTATTTTTTAATAAGAATATTTTGTTGTATGCTTTGTATAATTTCAGACGCATTTTCGCAAGTCGGATAAAATTTCTTGCCAATTTGTGAGAAATGTGAAAAATGACGTTTATACTGACTTATTGACGTTTATACTTAAAGATATTTGAGGATCTGTTTTTTCTTAAAATTTATACGAAATTCTGATTTCAAGCTCTTTTATTTATAGCTAGTAGATGCAAAACATCTTTCGTCTTTTATTTCGTCTTTTTAAAACCATCGTTTTTCTTACAATTTGTCTGCAAAGTTTTCGATAAATTTTTCTTTTTTTACCGTCGTTCTGATAATTTCTCATCGATTGCCAATAAAATTCCATGTCATAATTAATTTTTCGTTGGTACATTTTTGGCAAAGCCTTTCTTTCGGTAAACGATGTCTAATAGACATCGTAATAGAAATAATTATATAAATGTGCAATTTTATAATATATATCTTTATTTAAATGATAAAGAACGTATTTCACGTGATAAACGTTCGCTATATCGTATCGTTAATTAACTTAATTAATCGATTTAATTATTTTGTGATAAACTTTTTAATCTACACACACACACACACACACACACACACACACACACACACACACACACACACACACACACACATATATATATATATACATACAAAATTATGATAATTCTATAACCGCTTGCGAGAAGTAACTGTATAATAACGGTCTCTCTACTTCCGAGCTCTGTTCGCGACGAAAGAGAGGAGGCTGAAATAATTCGCCGGTTTTGCGTGTCGCCGTTCCGAGGACTGAGCTCAAGAGAGCCTAACTAATGCGGCCGCATTTGATTACCCTTTTAAATCGCGCAATTAAGCGCGACGCGCATTTCCGCGCTGATGGCGGTCGTCGCTGCGTATGACAGAAATAAAGGCCGAAATCACCGCCTGCCTTGACACGAGTTAAACGCGCGCGTCACGGCCCGGCCTCTCCTCTCCTCTCCTCTCCTCTCCTCTCCTCTCCTCTCCTCTCCTCTCCTCTCCTCTTCTCTCCTCTCCTCTCCTCTCCTCTCGGCGGCCATCGGCGTCGCGCGTATCCCTCCCGGTAATATTAATCGAGATAAAGTGTTTAGCCATTTTATGCGAGCATGTGCATCAATGGCGGCGGCGGGCGGAGGGGCGGGCGGAGGGGCGGGCGGGTGCGCCGACCGGGCGCGTTCGGAAATTACGTGCATTAAAGCTAAACAACGTAACGGCTCGCGTAATAACAACGTCTGCCTTTAGCGCGGCCGCGACCGCCCGCACCGCCGCGGTAATGTAGCACAGTCATGAATACTAAATGCAAATGTTACACGCAAATGAAACGGAGAGGCTGCCGCCGCCGCTCCGCCGCCGCGGCGGAGGAGAGGAGGAGAGGAAGGGACGAAACGGCAGCCTTGCGGTAATTGCATTAATTTTGAAGCCCTGAGACGGCTAACGCGAGTACACGTCGTGTCGGTGAGGAACACGATCTAAATACTCCGCTGTTGGATCCGGGTGTCAAGTCACCAGACTCGCTGCTGCTACGGCTGCTGCTGCTGCTGCTGCCGCCGCCGGCGCCGCCATTATTTGGCTGCTCATGTAAATAAGGCCCTAAGCCACTCCGCCGAAACGCGAACGTCGAGTTATTCTGTTGGCGCGCAGTGTTTACTTATGACATTTTTTACTTGTCCCATTAGTCTTTCGTGTTTTTCGAAATATTTGGAAAGGAAATGGTTCACACTCCATACCGAAGCAAAATATTATAATATCTAATGTTGCATTTGTAATATAAATGATTAAAATGTGTACAAAATTTCAATTAACGGAAATCTTGTTTGATGAACCTTTCAGCAGAAATTCAATTCAACACTGAAAATTACTTATTGAACAACAATGCTTTTAATACTCAAAGTAAATAACTAACTCACTACCTTTCAGTATTAAATTTCTATTCTAAGGGGAATATCATTCTGATTAATATTAGAGAACGTCGCCTCCTCTTGCTCTCGCGACAAATTATTTTTTTTCTAAAATTAATGAGTTGGACTACACAAGGTGTGAGAAACCAGGCTATTTGTAAATCGCGTTACGATATTTTTCTTTTAATATACTTTTCAGGAATTTTATTATTCGAAACAAGAAAATAGAACGAGATAGAATATTAATAGAAACAATTAAATTGCACATATAAGTGTAATTAAATTAAGAAAAAAACAAGTTTCGATTCTTTCTTGTCGTTCGGGCTTTAGCGAAATTGTATCAGGTTAGTTGTTTTAAACGACTAGAACTTTCTATCAGGACTCGGTCCAATTCGATTTCGCTAGTGAACGTGCGTGGACCCTCTCCATCGTATCTCGAGACGAAGTTCTGTTTCTAAGGATCATGATGACGACGACGACACTTCAAAGGCTCATTTATAACTCGGCTTTTCAGCCGCAAAATTCATGAGAATTTATTTGAATCGGGAACGAACACCGCGGAAAATTACCGTAAAATATTCTGAAGTGATTTATGTATTTGCGTCTGTTCTTGCGCGGATCTGGAAGCTTTCTTACGGTATTTCCGTTTCCGGGATCGTCAATGTCTCCCAATGTCTTCTCCAACTTCTTTTTAAGACCTCCGGCCAAATTCAATATTTTCTTATCGCGTTTACGCTATCAAGTACTCGGTCGTTTGTTTACAAGCCGAAGAAGGCATTGTCGTCCGCGTTTGGATATGGCGTATATAAAATAGAACGCTAAGTCCAAAGTGTTTTCCTTGTTTTTAAGTTCTCCACTTTCAAAAGGATTAATGAAAATTAGCTCGGGATAATTTTTTCTAAAATTATTAACTGGTACAACAGAACAAAAATCTTTACCCCGAGCTGAACAATGTAGTAGTAGATAAATTGAAATTGTTACTGTCATCCAGATCTCCTTTTGGCCAACGTTAAATTGAATATTGAAGAAAGTATTGTACTTTATGAATTACGGACTCAATTCGAACGCGTGGAATATAGATGAGAGAAAGGAAACGATGAGTGTAGAAGATGGGGAAAAGAAAGAAAATGTTTTAACGCCAAATAACTCTCGCAACGCATTCGTCTTCGAGTAAAGGCGGCGAATTGGCCCGGACGTTATAATGGACTTCTCGTTGCAACGACGATGACGGATCGAATGTAATCGCGTTTCTCGTGGCACCGCGAGCCGGAAAACAGAAACGGAACGAGAAACGCGGAGACAGTCGTCGTAATTTTCTACGTAACGTCCAGCGTCAGACGACGCTGTAGCATCGACGTAGAGCGAAAACTGTTTGAGAGACGGCGCCGTAATTGAGACGTGTGTCTTGCGCGCGCACGAAGTCGAATTTCATAATTAATCGCCTTGCCCTCGACAGATGTTTGTCAAGCTACCTCGGACGGATTTCACGACTCGGCTTTAGGAGTTTTCCGTTCTAAATCGCCGATAGACAATGGTCGCTTCTCTCCCCGGCGAACGCGAAATGAATTTTCGAATATCACGAACTCAACGAGCCCGGGCGAGAGCTCGGAGCCGTTTCGCGCTTGCACCGTTCCTGTGAAAAATGAAACACAAAAAGAGTACACACAAATCAAACAAAGCCCAAAAGATATTCACCGTGACGTTTGAAAGTTAAAAATATTTTCTACACCCGAGTGTATCCCTTGTTAAATCCCCCTTTTTTTTTATATTTTGTCAATTTTATTTTATTATTTTTTTTTTTTAATATAGCGATGTAACGTAATGCTGCTTTTGTGATTTATGTGGTTTATTAAGGATTATTATTATTTAGAAAAAAAAATATTTACTGAAAAAAATTTCATGTCGTTAATAAGAGATGTACGAAAGATTATTTAATTAATTAATTTTCAATCTCATATCTCTCTGAACGATTCGTTTTGGGCATTATCAATCCTTTTATTTGCACAAGTTTTAATTTTACGTGAGATTTAAGTGCTTTAGCTTCAATATAACGTTTCAAATTAGAGTAGATGTATTTGGTTATTTCCTGATTGTATTTTTGTTGTCTTTTTTTAAGAAAAAACAGAGTAATTCCGATTGGAACGTATTCCGAATAGTTCCATAATACATATTTTGAATTTTAAGGCACTTAAAAGAGAGCACTTAGAACTTAATAAATAATACGATTAAGATTCCTTAATTCCTTCGTTTACAATTACTTCGTTCTTTTAACGAAGTTACTACTGTACAGTTTAAATATATTACTACAAATATATAATGACTCTTCCTGTTGTCGCCTCAATTCATTTGAGACAATTTAAGCCAGTGCTAATGCACGTACCTCGTGCAATTTCATTCTACAATTATGCGTAGGTTAACCTCAAGGTGTAACGTAACTCCATAAACGCCGGAAGAGCAATCTTATGCAAAAGTAGCGATTAATGCGTGGGGTCCAGGAAATTCTCAGGAAGGTCCCTGATAATTGCATGCGACGAAATATTTACATGGCATCTCGAAGTTACATTTGTGGAAATTTAAAATAAGTATATAATTCGTTATAATAATAAATTTGTTATAATAATAATAATATAATAATAATAATAGATAAATAAATAAATAATTTGTTATTGTAAATTGTGTACTAGTGTACTAATTGTAGTTCAGGAGAATGTCCATTTTCATTTCTAGACTGATTAAACAAACGAATATTTAAAAAGATTTGTCGACATTAAAGATCTCTTAGTTATTAGTTATTTCCTTAAGTAAGATAATTTTTTAATGACTAATATCTAAATACTATTATTTTCAAGCGAATCATATCTACATCACAGAATAATATGTACAAGACAATTTAAAAACATAACTAGAAGATTATCCTCCCTTCAATTTCATATACGTAGCAAATATAAAGTAATGGAAGAGCGGTGTATGAGAAAAGGTAAAACCGTAGGGAAAATACGATATAAATCATACGAAAAAAATTTGACTGTACAATCTATAACAATTAGACACAGTTTTATTACGTGCGTGAAATATTTCTATAACAAATTAGATTACGGCAATATTTTAGCAATAAATGACTTTATAGTGAAGCGTTCACAAACTTTTATACGATCTACACAAGCCTTAAAAAAGTACAACAGACATATTTCACGGTGCGTCTAGGAGAAAATGAAGTCGATGTTATTGCAACGCGGCTTGAGATTGTAAAATTGTTAACGATTTACTTCAGAGTAATTGACAATTTGTTCATAACGATTAATTGTTATGTGACACAGCATAAAATTCCACGTTACGTGCTGCAATCGAGATTTATTGAAGCATTATTGCGTTCCACTCTTTTAAATCAAAAACCATTTCTATGTGTGCTTAATGAGATTGTATCTTTGATACATATTTATTAAATATAAAATTAATTATAATAAATATAAAATTAAATATAATATTTATATAATATAAAATAAAATTAATTTAACAAATAATTATTACAAGAGATATTATTATAAAGAGATTTATTATAAAACTTAATGTTATTTAAATATAAAAATATAATTATATTTTATAACATTACGATATTGTATATTCATAATAAAATTAAAGGGTTGTCAAGAACTATTTCGAATCGTGATAAAAATAACATAATTGTGTAACTTTGCGTGAAATGTTATAAAGTGATATTTAAAATGGCATTTTAAATACAAATTATATAATCATACACATTTCTCTGAGTATTTAAAAGATTATAATCAGAATTATATCTCAATATTTTGAATGATTGATCGCAATTGGCTATTAAAATTTAAATTTGTACCTTCGGAAGCAACGCATTTAATTGAAACTCAGAGATGGAATAATTGATTATGCTTTGTTATCGAGTCCGGCCGACACAAATTAACGAAAATTCATATTAAGAATTTTGATCATTACATTTCACAATAATCGTTTACTCTGAGTCTGAACGCGCTTTAATTAAACAGATAACACGCAAACAGCACAGAAATGTAATTTATTCCCGTGTACGTCGGCGTGGCAGTACGTTTAAATTATTCTTCAACGATTTGTTGAATAATTTACGCCGAAATGGCGTCTTACATGCTCTCGTAGACGGAGAAATATGTTTAATAAATTTCTGCAGATGCAGCGGCGAGAGTTACCTTCTTCGTAATATCTTTGACGCACGGGAAAATTACAACGGAACCAGTATGAACATGTGTAAAGGATATATAAGTGTCGGTCCACAATAGGTGATTTAAGAAGTAAGAAATTGACCAATTATAATCGAATATGAAAAGAATACTCGATTATGATTGGTCAATTTCTTACGGCTTAAAGATTAAATACTAAGTGTCGGTCCACAATGATAGTTTTAACTTTATAATTATTAGAACGTTGGTAATTTAATTAAAATTATTTAATTGCCGATTATATTACGAGATATAATATTTATATTAGTGTGTGTGTGTGTGGGTGGTGTGTGTAAGCAATTTTTGCGATATTTTAATAATTAAATAACAATATGACATACTGAATTATTACTTATGTCTAGGAAACTTAAATTTTTCCACAAAGCAGCTTGCCTTAAGCACAACCATTTATACAAATAAGAGGATTTAATTTCATTCCGTGACAGATTAAGCCGTTGAAGAAATAGTTTATAATAGAGTTTATAATGTTAGTTAATTGTTTTCTAAAAGGAGTATTTACTTTAATAAAATTTACAACTCAAAATCAACGAGCTCGTTGCTGTACAGATCTATAGTACAATATTTTTCATTAAAGACGATCGAATGATGGATGATAAACATTATGATAATTCTCTTATAGTCTCGCTTAATTCTCTTATACTCGCTCAGAATATAACGTATTACATCCACGCGTGACGAAAATAGTTTAACTATTGAAGTCGCTATTGATATGGATTATGTATAATAATTATAAATTAATAATATATTATTATAATAAATTATTATTATATATAAATATAATTATATATAATATAAATTATTATTTTGTGTATGTTTTATTACATACGTATCAATTACAAAGTTAGTTGTTTTTATATTGTTCGATTGTTCTATTAATTTTAGAACACAACTGGAGAAGTTTTGCGCGGAATACGATTCCGCAAAGTTTCTCGATGCATTCAAGTCGGCTATGCCTATTCCAAAGAAGATTATCCGAGAAGATTAAGATTAAAAAAACATTGACGGATTGACAATACGAGTCCTGAGTTCAAGGAATATTTTAATATCATCTATATAACCTGTGTTTTATAAAAGCACATAAACTTTTATAAAGCGTGTAAAAGTAATTTGTAACATATAATAAAGAGTATAAAAAATATCAATGCTTTCCATAATTGATAAATACTGCAATTTTATTTAAAATAATCTTTTAGAAACTAGAAAATAGAAACTAGAAACTGGCGATTAAGGACTCGGACGTAATGAAAGGAATAAGAAACATGGAATTAACTATGAAAGATTAGGAACAGAGAATTAAATTTTAACATATTCTGTTAAAATATGTTTCTTACATGTGTGTGCGTGCGCACATATTTATATGAAGTTTAGAAAGAATAATTTAAAAAAATTGAACTATATTCGAAAATATTAAAAAGTATAAACTTTACAGATAGCAACTACTTTGGATTTGGTTATATCTAATTAATGTTATATATGTATAAGAGGGGGATATTTTTATAATTTATAATTTGTCATATCAGAATACGGATAGGATTGTTTGTATTTAAGTATATAAATTCATTTATATTTATAAAATTTCTTTAAATATAAAAGAATGTATGTATATATATATATATATATATATATATATATATATATATGTATGTGTGTATGAATATATGTGTATAAATTCCTATAAAAATTACAATAGTTCAATCATATAATTTTTTTTAGATTTCTTTCGATAAATTTTCGGTTGTGTTTTTGTATTACTTTTAAAAAGGCAGAATACTTATTACAATAATAAATACACACACACACACACACACACACACGCACACACATACACGTACGTGTATATATTATATATATATATATATATATATATATATATATATATATATATATAAAGTTTACGTCAATAGTTTCTAAGTATAAATAGAGGATTAAGCCTGATAAATATGTTAACGAGTTATGCAAATACAAGTTCAAAATTTTCACTTTTCATCTTTCCAATATTATGTAACAAGATCCTTATATTATTATAGCTAATGTTCAATTCACCTAAAGCATCTAACTTAATGATGTATTCTAATAATTTAATTAGCTGTAAATAATAATAAATTATTCATAATGGCGGAGCATATTAAAAATATATTTAAAAATAATTAAAATAATTAAAAATATATTTTTATACAACAAAATATATATACATATTTTTGTTTTATATATATATATATATATATATATATATATATATTCAATTTTATACATAAATATATATTTTATTATTATTTAAATAAATTTTTTAAGGAAGCTTTAAAAATATATTTGATGTATAAAGTTTAACTAACGCCAAATGATGTTTTAAAGGAATTTATGACGCGAGT
Source organism: Pogonomyrmex barbatus (assembly GCF_055798465.1). NCBI lineage: Eukaryota > Metazoa > Arthropoda > Insecta > Hymenoptera > Formicidae > Pogonomyrmex > Pogonomyrmex barbatus. The sequence goes on from NW_028297120.1 coordinate 545,981, forward strand.
AATTTTATTAACGAAGTTGTTTCAATGCAATTAAACCTCACTTCAAAGCCAATTATTTTCGAAGTGGTCAGATAAGCAAAACAACAAAGGACGCAGCTTTGATGATATTTTGTGCATTCAGCTCTTAATCTGCAGGCAACTCGTAAAATTCTAATCGATTCTTCAACTTTATACATATAATTGTAATATTTAGAAGGATATAATTATAATTTACACCTAATTTTTTTAAAAATATGTTTCAATTTTTGCAATGTTATATAAATATGTTATTGCTATTTTTACCATCGATTTAGAGTAGTTTATTAAATAATACGTACCAATATATCATTACATTAAATCTTATACTTTTGTAAATTTAAAACCGAAAAACGATATCCATCGCTTATCATTAAACGAATAATCGTAATTGTAATCAGAGGGAGAATTGTATGAATTTATATTTGACTCTCTTCGTAATGTATTTATACATAATTTAACAATCTCCACAATGACATTTTGGTCAATTTTGATTTATATGCAATTAAAATAAGGGAGTAATAAAAAAAATAGAGATTTGGTACAACGCAAAAAGAAACGGACAATAAATTTATAAATGGGGATAGCGGGTAGCAGAATGGCGGGATCTATTCAAGAAATATATTTAATAAATATATATTTAAATCTGACTCTATTCAAGTTTCAACAATTTCAACATGGTATTCACATTGTCGTCGCATTTCTCGGTTCTCTCGATCGCGTCGCGGAATGACAAGTCGTACCGCGGACGCGCGTCCCGGGCCGTCTCGCGCTCCGCGAAATAACGAAATTATTTCGCGTGTCGTCGCGCGTTGTCGTTGTCGCGTTGTCGTCTGTGCAATTTTTATTCGAGCCCGTTTCGCACGTCCGAGGCTTTGTAATATTTCAAATTTTATTTTGACATCGCGAGATTGAGGTGGTCCGAGGCGTGCGGGCACAACAACCCGGGCGGTGTGTATATATCGCGCACGCGGTGTATCGTGATTTCGCGTAATATTTCGCGTGTGATGTACACGTGGCAATTTCCGCCGGCGGTTTTCCGACCGAGATCGCGCGGGCTTTACGAAAATTTCCGCAAATTTTTCCGCGCGACGACGACGACGACGACGGCGGCGGCGGCCGCCTCCTCCCTCCTTCAAAACAATCGATCATTCCTCGCGTCGCGTCGTTCCTCCCCTCCCCTCCCCTCCCCTCCTCTCTTCCCCTCCCGAGAACGATCTTGCGCAGCCGCGGGCTAAATTCGAGGATCATTCAGACACGGCGCACACATGGTTGCGATTTTGATTTGTGGCCGGCCAGACAGCGGCGCGGCGTTTTGACGCACGTTTCGCTCACGCTACGATCGGTAACGTCACCAGGATTTTCGGATATCAAGGCCTCTCGACGGAAAGTCGATATGACGTCGCTTGAAAATTAATGAGCCAATCGTAGGTATGTAACTGGTATTCACGCTATCGTGGAATAATTAATGATCGGCGGGCTGGCTCCTCGCCTCGAAACTTTCGACTTTCGCAAACTCGCGAAAGAGGAAGTCGCGGTATCCTCGTTAATGAGTACTCGGATATTTCTCCTGCGTACATGACGTCACGTCTTAGTCCGAAAGGCATGCGAGATGCCGAACGACAGCGTAATAATTTTACAGCGATGATATCGCTGTAATACAAATAAGCGCGGAATAAAAGAATTATTTTCTAGCGATTAGCAGCTTTGTGTATCGAATAATATTGCATAATTTAGTTACTTGTGCGCGATATTTAGCATCGGAGTCATTATAGATACGAGTGACAATCGTCAATAATGCTAATTAATTAGTCAACATTATCTTCGTGATATGGCACGATTTGATGGATTAATTCAATTCTGTTTCTATCTCTCTGACAATAATTGTGCTTTAGCTTTGAATATAATAAATACGTTTCCAATGATGCGTATGTATTCTTTTATTGTTGCTAAATATATTGGTCAAGGGAATATTGAATATCTACAATAATTTATTAGGTCCATTGCTTAATTAAACTTTATTAATTATAAGATTATGGAATTTTTATCAAGGCAAATAAGCCGATGAATCCAAAATATTTCGCGCGCGAACGCGTCTCTTAAAAATATTAATATGTTATATTAATTACAATAAAAATAATTTGATTGAACGCGTAAAATATACTCCTTAAACATAAGATAAAATTGTAACTCCTACAAAATTTTATTTTCATTAATATTGTGAGTACAAGTTATGTAAAATAATTTTTGTTCCAATTTTAAATTAATATTGCGTATAACATTTTTACGTATTTAGAAAAAAAAAATGTTCTTGAAATATTTAACAATGTAAAACTAATTTTTTTAAATATTAAACA